>NC_086190.1:4908750-5277500 GCF_023053635.1 Elgaria multicarinata webbii
GAAACAAAGCCCTATGAAGAGAGACTGAAAGAACTGGGCTTGTTTAGCCTGGAGAAGAGAAGATAGAGGGGAGACATGATAGCACTCTTCAAATGCTTAAAAGGTTGTCACACAGAGGAGGGCCAGGATCTCTTCTCGATCCTCCCAGAGTGCAGGACACGGAATAATGGGCTCAAGTTATAGGAAGCCGGATTCCGGCTGGACATCAGGAAAAACTTCCTAACTGTTAGAGCAGTATGGCAATGGAACCAGTTACCTAGGAAGGTTGTGGGCTCTCCCACATTAGGGGCCTTCAAGAGGCAGCTGGACAACCATCTTTCAGGGATGCTTTAGGATGGATTCCTGCATTGAGCAGGGGGTTGGCCTCGATGGCCTTGTAGGCCCCTTCCAACTCTGCTAGTCTATGATTCTATGAAGAAGTCCATCCTTTTATCTGTCCTGAATCGCCCACCATTCAACTTCATGGGATGACCCCATCAGGTTCTAGTATTACGGGAGAGGGAGAAAAATGTCTCCTTCTCCCCATTCTCCACACCAGGCATACTTGTGTACATCTCCCCTCAGCCTCCATTTTCCCAAGCGAAATAATCCCAGCTGTTGTAACCTTCCCCCGGAATCATTTTCGTTGCTCTTTTCTGCGTTGAATTTTCTTCACTGACAAGCCGCCAGAACTTTTGCCCTTCCCTTGGGGATGTAGCTATCCAACTGATGGAAAGAGCGTCTCAATGCCCAAATTTACCACTGCACCATGGTGGCTATGGGAGGCGGGGCTAGTCATGAAGGACCACCCAAAAGACGGAGTTGCCTGCCCCTGTCTTAGATGAACTGGGGATGAGTTAGTATTCCTCAAATCCTCACGTTTTGAAGTTCCTTGTGGATGTTCACATCCCAGAGCCAATTGGAATGTTGATCATTTGTCCCAATTTTGAATTTATTCAACATTTCCTCATCGGCGCTACCCCAGAGAGGTCCGCCTGGCGCCTACACTGTACTCCTTTCGTCGCCAGCTGAAGACCTTTTTATTCACTCAATATTTTAACACTTAATTTTAACTTAAATTTAAATCTTACTGTTTTAACTCTGTATATTAACCTTATATCAATTTTGCTGCGTGGTTTTATCCTGGTTGTGCTTTTCATACTGTATTTTGTATTTGTGCTTTTAACCTGTTGGTTGTTTTATTATGGTTTTAATTTTTGTGAACCGCCCAGAGAGCTTCGGCTATTGGGCGGTATAAAAATGTAATAAATAAATAAATAAATAAATAAAAGTTTGGTCCAGCTCCCGCCATCTTGTTTGTCTCGAGATGCCCTCTGCGCCAGGCATTGCTTACCCAGTTTTGCAGTGTGCAGCAGTCAGAACCCAGCTCCGACTGACCAGTGCCCCGCCACAGAAGTGATAACCCGTTTTCCTCTTCAGAGACACCAGGTACTTGGAAGAGTGGGGCACGACTATATAGCCGCCGATAATGCGTTGGGGGTTGCTCTCTCCATCTGCTGCAGAGCAGAGATAATAAACTGAGATAATAAATTTATTTATTTATTTATTTATTTATTTATTTATTACACTTATATGCCGCTCCCATAGCCAGGGCTCTCTGGGCGGTTTACAGAAATTCTAAAATTGAGATAAAAACAAGTATACAAAATTTAAAATTCTAAAACACAGAACATACACACATAAAGCATTAAAAACCATTAAAAAAAAAACCCTAAACATGTGGGTGATTAAGATGTGCCACCATATGCCTGGGCAAAGAGGAAAGTCTTAACCTGGTGCCGGAAAGATAGCAACGTTGGTGCCAGGCGGGCCTCGTCAGGGAGATCGTTCCACAGTCTGGGGGCCACCACCGAAAAGGCCCTGTCCCTCATTGCCACACTCCGAGCCTCTCTCGGAGTAGGCACCCGGAGGAGGACCTTAGATGTTGAACGTAGTGACCGGGTATATTCACGTCGGGAGAGGCGTTCCGTCAGGTATTGTGGTCCCAAGCCGTGTAAGGCTTTATAGGTCAAAACCAGCACCTTGAATTGGGCTCGGAAACATACAGGCAGCCAGTGCAAGCGGACCAGAGCAGGTGTTATATGGTCGAAACTTCTGGTTCCCGAAATCAATCTGGCTGCTGCATTTTGCACGAGCTGCAGCTTCCGAACCGTCTTCAAAGGCAGCCCTACGTAGAGCGCATTGCAGTAAACAATAAACACAGATAATAAACCAACTTTGGTTTATTTCTGAACAGAGATAACCTGGCTTCAGTTGTCTGTGCTCTGGTAACAACCAAGTTAGACTACTGCAATACATTCTATGTGGAACTGGCCTTTGAAAGCAGTTCAGAAGCTGCAGCTTGTGCAAAATGTGGTGGCCAGATTGAAGACACAGTCAGGAAGGTCTGAACATGTCACATAGATCATCGAATGATCTCCTGGTGCCAAGAGCGTTTCCTAGGGTGACCCTATGGAAAGGAGGACTGAGCTTCTGTATCTTTAACAGTTGTATTTAAAGGGGAATTTCAGCAGGTGTCCTTTGTATGTATGCAGCACTTGGTGAAATTCCCTCTTCATCGTAACAGTTAAAGGTGCCCTCTTTTGTATCTGGTCACTGTAGCTATACTTTAGCAGCTTTAACTGTTGTGATGAAGGGGGAATTTCACCAGGTGCTGCATGCATACAAATGACACCTGCTGAAAACCCTTTTCAATACAACTGTTAAAGATACAGGAGCCCTGTCCTCCTTTCCATAGGGTCACCCTCCAGTCTTACCTTTTCAATGCCAGGTTAAAACTGCCTTCTGTTCTCAGCTATTTGGCAAGATATAACGAGTTTCTAATCAGTTCCTGGATTGTCTTTGGCTGATAGTTGAAAGAAAATGTTTTAAGATATAAGTTGCCTGTTGTATGTGTTGTCTGTTTTTATGTAAATTCACTTCCCTAAGATGTAGTGATGATGACCACCACTTTTGATGGCTTTAAAAGGAGGTTGGACAAATTCCTGGAGTAGGAGAAGGCTACCCATGGCTACTTGTCCTGATGGCTATGTGTTACCTCCAGTAGCAGAGGCAGTAAGCCCATGTAAGCCCTTCAATTAGTCCAAAATATGGCAGCCAGGCTGGTCACTGGTGCACCTAGGGGATGACCACATTACACCAGTTTTAAAATCTCTTCACTGGCTGCCGATTAGTTTCCGGGCAAAGTACAAAGTGTTGGTTATTACCTTTAAAGCCCTACATGGTTTGGTCCAGGCTACCTGCGGGATCGCCTTCTCCCATACAATCCACCTAAGGTGACCATATGAAAAGGAGGACAGGGCTCCTGTATCTTTAACAGTTGTAGAGAAAAGGGATTTTCAGCAGGTGTCATTTGTATGCAGACAGCATCTGGTGAAATTCCCTTTTCATAGCAATAGTTAAAGGTGCAGGTGCCCTCATCTCTTTTGTATCCGGTCAAGAGGGCAGGACTCCTGCAGCTTTAACTCTTATGATGAAGACAAAATTTCACCAGCTGCTACATGCATTCAAATGACACTTGCTGAAATTCCCTTTTCTATACAACTTTAAAGATACAGGAGCCCTGTCCTCCTTTTCATATGGTCACCCTAAATCCACCCCGCACACTCAGGTCCTCTGGGAAGAATCCACTTCAGCTAGCAAAAACTAGATTAACAACTGTTACCCAGAGGACCTTCTCTTCTGCTGCTCCCAGACTGTGGAATGGCCTGCCGGAGGAGATTTGTCAACTTCACAGTCTTTTAGAACTTAAAAAAGCAATAATAGGCCTATCCAGTGAAAATTTTAGAATGTTTTCAGGACATTTTAAAGATGTTTTAATCATGTATGATACGTTTTAATCCATTTTAATGTGTATTTTATGTCATGTTTTTTATACTATTTGTTTTATGCTTTGAATGGTTTTAGTTTTTGTGAACTGCCCAGGGAGCTTCAGCTACTGGGTGGTATAAAATGCAATAAATTTTTGTGAACCGCCCAGAGAGCTCCGGCTATTGGGCGGTATAGAAATGTAATAAATAAATAAATAAAAATAATGATATACACCAATTGCTGGGGAACATGGGTGGGAGGGTACTGTTGCACCATGTCTTTCTTGTGGGTCCCTGGTCAACAGATGGACCCTTGGTCTGATTCAACCTCAGGGCTCTTCTTATATTAGGCCTCTTCTAGAGTATTGCGCCCAATTCTGGGCACCACACTTCAAGAAGGACATAGACAAGCTGGAGCGTGTTCAGAGGAGGGCGACCAGGATGATCAGGGGTCTGGAAACAAAGCCCTATGAAGAGAGACTGAAAGAACTGGGCATGTTTAGCCTGGAGAAGAGAAGATTGAGGGGAGACATGATAGCACTCTTCAAAGACTTCAAAGGTTGTCACACAGAGGAGGGCCAGGATCTCTTCTCGATCCTCCCAGAGTGCAGGACACGGAATAACGGGCTGAAGTTACAGGAAGCCAGATTCCGGCTGGACATCAGGAAAAACTTCCTGACTGTTAGAGCAGTATGGCAATGGAGCCAGTTACCTAGGAAGGTTGTGGGCTCTCCTACACTAGAGGCCTTCAAGAGGCAGCTGGACAAGCATCTGTCAGGTATGCTTTAGGGTAGGGTGACCATATGAAAAGGAGGATGGTGCTCCTGTATCTTTAACAGTTGTATTGAAAAGGGAATTTCAGCAGGTGTTATTTGTATATATAGCGAACCTGGTGGAATTCCCTCTTCATCACCACAGTTAAAGCTGCAGTTGCCCTGGCCTCTTTTAAATCTGGTCACTCTGGTATAGCTCCTGCAGCTTTAACTGTTGTGTTGAAGAGGGAATTTCAGCAGGTTCTCCATATATACAAATGACACCTGCTGAAATTCCCTTTTCTATCCAACTGTTAAAGGTACATGAGCCCTGTCCTCCTTTTCATATGGTCACCCTACTTTAGGGTGGATTCCTGCATTGAGCAGGGGGTTGGACTCAATGGCCTTGTAGGTCCCTTCCAACTCTGCTATTCTATGAATAGCAGAAGCCACTCTCCCACTGCGGCTTTGAGAGGGCGGCTTCCTGGTGCGCCATTCCGAAGCCAGGATGCTGGGGCCTGGGGGGCGGCTTCAGAACGGCGCGCCTGGCTGGAAACCGCTCACCTGCCCAGGGCGCAAAATAGTCTGGCAGCGGCCCTGAGGATAGTGCACAACCTACTCACCATCTCCCTTCCCCGAGAATGCCTTGCCATTAAAGATGATTTTTCTCCTTATTTTAATCAATTGGTTTTGTGGAGGCAATAGAAGATCCACTTATTCCAGCATAAAAAAATGTATTGCTTCAGACATTTTATGACCAAAATCATATTGCTGAGTTTTACTACAGTTTATTTTGGGCTGTTTTATTAGATTAAAACAGCCGTTTTATTCTGTTTGTATCATTTTCACATTTCTTCCGCTATTCTGTTTCGGTTGTCATCCTGTTTTAAAAAGCATTTCACTAATCTGATATTGGGGTCCAATACACCCCAGTTCAATCACAGTTTTAGTACAAAGCAATGGGGTGTAGAAAGGAAAGGAGCCTCTCGTGCCAGCACTGGAGTCATTGCTGACTCCTAGAGGGACGCCTGCTTTCGCTGACGTTTTCTTGGCGGACTTTGTAGCGGGGTGGTTTGCCATGGCCTTCCCCAGTCGTGGTTACCTTTCCCCCAGCTAGCTGGGTACTCATTTTACCGACCTCGGGATGATGGAAGGCTGAGTCGACCCGAGCCGGCTGCCTGAAACCAGCTTCCGCTGGGATCGAACTCAGGCCGTGGGGAGAGTTTCGGCTGCAGTAACTGCCGCTTACCTCTCTGAGCCACACAAGGTGCAATGGGGTGTATTTGACAATTATTCCACTATATTGGGGGACAGTGGAATTGAGATGAAATTCAGCATGACAATTCTAACCCCTGGAACCACTGACTGCACTGAGCAGGGGGTTGGACTTGATGGTCTTATAGGCCCCTTCCAACTCTACTGTTCTATGATTCTAAAGGGTCGTCTGCTGCGGAAGCAACCTACAGTCCCATAGCTCTATCAATGCACATTTACAAGTGTAATAGGGTTACCTGTTTGGAAAGATTTTAATGCACCAATTTCAAACACAAAGTGACTAGAAATTGGAAAAGCAGCCTGACAAGGAGCGAGAACATCCAAATTAATGTTTCCTTAAGTGGAGCTGAGTGCCATGTCATTTCAGCGGGGGAGGATTTTTTTATTTTTTTTTGAAAAGTACTTTTATTTTGGGTAATAGGGCTCTTCGTGCTCTTCCAGGCCTTTGCGAGTGCTTTCTCAGTGTGTATGTGTGTGTGTCGGGGGGAAGGGTTTGATCACAAGCACAACCTTCCTGCAAAGCAGGCAGTGGCGTGGTGGCAAATGTTGACATACAAGCGCTCTTCAGAACTCCCCAGAGCCATATCCCTAAGGAGAGTCCAAAATGCAGCCAGCTCTGTTGATTTATATCTATATGTCAGTGCTGTGTGTGTGTTTGCAGTTTGAAGTTCTGGTGTCAAGGGTAGGCACGGTTGAGCCCCTGTCAAGGGCTCAGAACCCAGCAGGGGCTCAAAAACAATAGGCCCCTGGAGTTGCTCTTCTCCTCACCTTTGCCACCTGCCTCTCATTCTGGTCCAGACAACAGAAGCATTGAGGAGGAGGAGGAGGAGGAGGAGGAGGAGGAGGAGGAGGAGGAGGAGGAGGAGGAGGAAACGCCACAGCCTCCTCACTAGGGTTGTGCACAGGCCCCCAGACTCCCCTTGGAGGCCATTTTGGAGCCTCTGAAATTGCCCCGAATCCACTTGGGATGCTTCGGGGCTGGGCCGCCTCACTTCGGAACCGAAGCAAGGTTCACACACCCCCCGAAGCGGGTCAGCCTCGGAGGGTCCCTGGGTGCTCGCTGCGTGGCCAAACCCCAGGAAAGCCAGATGCAATCTGCCCGCCTTGACTTGGATTTGGGGGTTCAGCCCAAGGCGGTGCAGAGCCCCCCCTGCTCACTCCCTGGCTGTCATCCTGTCAAGCAAGAAACGGGCAGCAATGAGAGACCGCACGGAGGTTGTCTTGCCCCAGCATCCTCCAAAACCTGGTGCTGGTGCTGTGTGTGTGTGTGTGTGTGTGTATCCAGGCGAAAGAGAATAGTGAGCTGTCAGGGAGCAATATAGCAGTGGTTGGGGAGAACACAGATTCAAGGTTGCATCCACATAGAGTGCATTGCAGTCATAACAGCGCATTGCAATCCATCCTGCCCTGCAAAATTCTGAGAAGTGCAAATTTTGAAGGATAACTGAGTTTCGGTCCAAGTGCAAAATTAAGTAAATTGGCATCAGAAATGCAAACCAAATGAACTCCTCTCCCGTCCTTACCTGACACCCTAGAGGACTGCCGCGACTCAAGAGTAGGCATGTTGGAGAAAGCAGCAGCAGAACCAAATGGTTTTAGGTTTTTATGAATCCGACTCACAGATTCCACAGCAGAACAGGTTTCCCCCACGATGGGGATTCTGTAAATGTGCGGACCGTTTTCCTAACTTTCTGGAATTTTGCGCAAATTTAGTAATAGAAAAATATGCAACTTCAAAAAAAAAAAAAAAAAAAGGGCCGAAAATGCACATTTCCCCCAAAATGTGAAAATATGCATGGGGTGGTGGGTGGTGGGATTTATACATTTTGGAGGGATTTGCACCTTTTCACAGGCACAAATTTGCACATGTGCAAACACGGATTTGTGCAAATGTGGAAACTAAAAACACACACACCATGATTCTATCGACGAGCAGACAGCAAAACAAAGGTTGCCTAACAATCTGTGAAACACCGACAGAATGGGTTTTACACAAGCCATACATCCCTACTCAAGAGTAGACAATCCTGGTCTGGCTGATGGACTATTTGTCTGACTTGGTGTAAGAGGCATTCCTGATTTTAAAACACCACGTCTCCGCAGCCCAAAGCATGGCGGCTATTTTGGGGCATTTTTCTTTTTAGCAACCGGTGCTGGCATCTATTTATGCTCCTCTGTTTTGTAAACTGGAGAGAAATCTACCCGTTCTCTTTGCTCTCTGCAAACAACCCGGCAGGGATGGTGTGGGCGGACGGGCCTGTGGGACAGTTCAAATGGATCTCATATTCTATTACCGTCCTCTCTCTAACATTAGCAGGATGAGAATCATCGATTATTCATGTATCCATAATCATGATTTCTCCAGGGTGAGGTTGAGGAATGACCGAGTGAGAACTTAATTGGTTTTCACGAGGCTTGGAGCTATCGAAATCCAGAGCGATTGAACAAGAGAGAATGAAACAGGGCTGCAAGTCAGCTGGCTTCATCCGTTGCAGCTGGACACACTAACCTACGTCAATGACACCGTAGATTGACGCCCCTGGCATTCATTCCTAGTAACTCTTGCTCTACCACCAAGTTACGGTCGTTACCCAAAGAGGAATATAAAAACGTGAAGTGGGATCTCCCCAAAATAATGTTCCCATGAATCCCACAGCACAGGAGCATAAGAGCTCGGGACCATGAGCAACATTTGGGCGGTCCCCTTTCCTCCGGCCGCAGATCATTGGGTGATTCCTCGGTGTTTGTGCTGGTTTTCCTCCGTTCTAAGAGGTTGGGATGCCTCTTCAAAGGCTTCACTACTGGCAGGAAGACTTTTAAGTTCAAAGAGGCTGGTATTTCGGTCCCGCCCCCTTTGCCCCGCCCACCACTACACTAGGACGAGTGCTCCTGTTCAGGGTTCCTGCCAGCCCTCTCAAATATATATATTATATATTGTAAGAAAATCAAGCAGGGCCTTCTACCTCCTGGCCCCTTCCAGTTTTCCATTCACCATTTTCAATAGGACAGTCAACATTATTTGGCTATTAAGCGTGCTCACTCCTCAGTAGAATGCATTGGCCAGGGCGGGTTGCCTCCTTAGGTTTTGGTAGTTATTTTTTGTACTTCTGCAAACTTCAAGCACGGAAATCCCTCCTGCCTCTCACTGGCTCCCATTTGGCTATTTGGCACTCACCAGCTGAGTCGGCTATTAGAAGGTGTGATAAACAGAGCCCTGCTGGAATGGATCAAGGTGGGTCCATTTAGTCTAGCATCCTGTTCCTCAACCACAGCCAGCTAGATCATAGAATCATAGAATAGCAGAGTTGGAAGGGGCCTATAAGGCCATCGAGTCCAACCCGCTGCTCCCTTCAGGAATCCACCTTAAAGCATCTCTGACCGACGGCTGTCCAGCTGCCTCTTGAAGGCCTCTAGTGTGGGAGAGACCACAACCTCCCTAGTAACGGGTTCTATTGTCGTACTGCTCTAACAGTCAGGAAGTTTTTCCTGATGTCCAGCTGGAATCTGGCTTCCTGTCACTTGAGCCCGTTATTCCGTGTCCTGCACTCTGGGAGGATTGAGAAGAGATCCTGGCCCTCCTATGTGTGACAACCTTTTAAGTACTTGAAGAGTGCTATCATGTCTCCCCTCAATCTTCTCTTCTCCAGGCTAAACCTGCCCAGTTCTTTCAGTCTCTCCTCGTAGGGCTTTGTTTCCAGACTCCTGATCATCCTTGTTGACCTCCTCTGAACCCCCTCCAGCTTGTCTGCATCCTTTTTAATATGTCTGGGAAGCCCACAAGCACGGCACGAAAGGTGGCAACCATTTCTTGCTTGACCCCAAAATGAAGAAGAACTGCTTTCCGCAGCCGAGAGTAACCCACTCACCCCCAGGACTAGCACCACATGTTTTAGAAAAGGACAAGCACTGTCAGTCATCTCCAACCAATGCCTCCAGATGTGTCAGACTGGGACTTACAGTCCATCACATCTGGGACTATTAGATTGGAGAAGGCTGCCCTATATCGTCCTTGACAACATCCTGAGGATGCCACCTAGAAAGATGTCCATGTCTATAGCTGATGGTGGGTCTTCACCTACCACCACCACCACAAAATACCACTTACAATGCTGGTGCTTCCATACCTGACCACACCTGTGGACTTTCATCGCTGGTGAAGGAGAATCGACTTCCCATGTCACTCCAGGAGACCTTCTCGGGGTGGCCAGCTTTTGAACTGATCTGTGGAGCCGTACCTATAAAAAGAGTGCAGTCTGCAGCCGTGACTGGTTCTCTGAGTTTTCTCGTTTTCTTTTACAGATTTTCAGTACAGATTAGAAGGTTTCTCCTGTTTCTACTTTCCTCTTTACATTTTCTCTGGCTCGCTCTGCCTACTATCCCACTCCTGAATTCTGCTTTCCAGGGAGAATTTCTAAAATGAATTCCAGAATTAGAGCAAGCGCAGTTTGCCGCAAAACTCCATTCTTTTCATTCATTTGCATCTCCTCCCCTTTGCGTTCTTTGTGTGTGTTGACAAAACACTGCAAAAAAGGCAGTCTTGATGGGATTGTATTGTAGGGTTGCATCAAGATTCTTTTTGTGCAGAGTTTTACCACTGCCTATTTGTGCAAATATACAAAAGAATTTAAAGATGTTATCAGTTCTTAAATACAGAAAAATCCCCAACCCATACACACCTCCCCAAAATCCCCCCAAATCCCCCCACCCTCAGCAATAAGCCTAACTGTTTCTCAGCAACCAACATCTACAACCGCCAATGACCATTCCAGTTGGGAATTATGGGCTCTGCAGTCCCACACACCTGGAGCACACCAGATTTGGGGGAGGCTGAGCTACAACATGTACTTCCACCACACATGTGGACTAACAAAACAAGCAAATAAAATGTCAAATGCACAAGAAGAATCTTGATACATGTACAATCACATCACGGTTTTGTTTCCTTCTTGGGTTTGTTTTACAGGGTTTTATCCGTGCACCCAGCTGCACACACACTTCCGTAAAACACCACAAGAAAAAAGCATTTGACCCCGGCGTGTTAATGTCGATCACATCACAACTGCTTTTGCATGCAGTGTGTTATCATTGCAACACTTGCGCACTGGTGATTGTAAAGAAGGTTGGAAGCTGCGAATGATCCGGAGGGAAATGACAGGAACGGCAGACTATGCATGCAGAGAACTGGCTGCAAATTTGTGAAGTCCTCCCTAAACGCCCTCTGGTGCATGCCATCCTATCTCTGTGGACAACCGTGGTAGTAGCAGGACTCTGATTGGGTGATAAGTGGCTGAGAAAGGCACTAATTTTTTATTATTATTATTATTATTATTATTATTATTATTATTATTATTTATTGCATTAATATCCCACCTTTTTTCCCCTCCAAGGAACCCAAGGCAGCGTACATAATCCCCCTCCTCTCCATTTTTATCCTCACAACAACAACCCTGTGAGGTAGGTTGGGCTGAGAGGCTGTGACTGGCCCAAAGTCACCCAGTGGGCTTCCATGGCTGAGTAAGGACTAGAACCCGGCTCTCCCAACTCCCAGTCTGACACTCTAGCCGCTACACCACACTGGCTGTCTTTTGATTTCCTATAGTGGCCTCGGATTGTCAGCATTGTAGGAAATTAAAATGGCAAACCCCCGACCCATTCACTTTTCAAAGGGGGTGGGTGGGATAGCATTCACGTGCATGCATTCGGAGGGATGCGCACGACGGACGATACATACATACACCCACCGTTTAACTGCTAGGGGAAAAAGCGGAGGTCTGGGACCCAAAGAAGGACAAATTTTAGTGACATTATTAGACAATCCAGACAAGTTAATGACAATGATTTCCCAGAGACAAGGATTAAGAGCTTTATCACACCAGCGTTATACTGTGCAATCACTGTGAATTGCATGCAAAGGACTCAGAAGTTTTCCACCTTATAATCTGCTTTGATTGTGAAGTGCTCCCAGGCATCCTGCCTTAACTGTGCAATAAAGCCAAAAGATTCGCTCTATTTAGCCCCTACTTTTTGAGCGTATCTTCCGAGCCGCCGCTGGGGCACAGGAGCAGGATTTTAAAGAAATGCTTACATCTGCGTAAGCTTTAAAGATAAAGACACCAAAATTGGCACAGTAATAGATATTAGGGAGCGCTTTAAGCATACCAAATTTGAATTGAATTGGGTCATCCGTTGATTTTTTTTTTAATGGTTTTTTTTTACATTTCCCCCCTTGAACTCAATTCCTGGTATGCAAAGGATCGCTGTCGCCCGGTAGCAAAAACAACAACAACCGCGAAAGCTTAGCGCTACGGGGATAATCCGAGGGAAGCAGGTACGTGGGATGAAGCTTTAAGAAACCATGGCTCTCCATTGCAAACAGCAAATGGGCGAAATCATTCAATCTTGACCAAGAGCGACCCATTTTCCGTAGTCAAAATACACCCGTTTCAAGACATCTCTGTGGTTTGGGAGCTGAGCGTTTCAAGCCGGCAAGAAGCCCTTTCACGGCTCCTTACTCACCCATCAATGGAAGAAGCTGCAGAAAGAGCAGGAGTTGCGCGCTGCAGGAACTCATCTTGCACTGGCCGTCAGTCCCCCAAAGTACTTGCTGAAAGGGAACCGCTCTCCTTGGGACAGGGACTTGCTGAATCATCCCTTCCCCTCGCGCCTGGGCACCCCGGTTCTTCTTTCAGTTACCATGACAATCCCCATCCAAGTGAGAACAGTCAGCGATTCACCAAAGAGGGCCTTGAGTGCACCAGGGACTGACTTCCCTTCACCTTGTGTTCTCAGCTTCCTCCCCACTTGACCCACCCCTCTTCACGTCGGGATGGGATACGGGGCACGAGTGCGCCCTTTTGCGAACTCCAAGAGTTCTCAAGTTTCTTGGCAAACCCCGTAGTCCAATGGCACAAGAACTTTATCCCGAAGGAGGCCTGTCTCCCACCGTTTGGTGCGGGCTGCCTGTGGGCTGTAAGAAATACATGATTGGAAAGAGAAACTCTGGTCTTGCCAGGATGTGGACCCTTGACGCTGGCCCTGATCAGAGTTGACAGGCAGACGATTGACTTCCACCTTGGGACTGTCAGAAGCGGTTCCGCTTAAAATTCCCCTCGCTGTGCACAGCCTTAAACACTAATGAGCCCAGACAAGTCCCTATAAGTCTCTCTCTGCAAATGTTTCCAGTTCCCATTTAATTTAGGAAGATACTCTTTATGGCCCCACGTAAAATATTGGTCGTGGGTTACACGATCGATAAATCCTCTCTATGGAGAAGGAAACCAAATCATAGCTAACCAGGAAACGCTTGATAATTCATATTCTCCTTGATTTAGGTGAGTGCAGCACAGAAAGACAGAGAGAGAGAGAGAGAGAGAGAGAGGATGCACATTGGGAAGGATCTATAAAGGATGCAATAAATGATGCAATAGTTCTACTTTATTTGTCACAGTGATTGGGTGTAAGAAAGATGGTTACTTGGCCTCTTTTTAAGAAGTGCATCTTTACCAGGGGAGAGGGTGCAGGTTTAGGGAGGCTGAAAAGGAATTTACATGGGGATGATGATGAAGAAGAAGATAAATTACATTTCTATGCTGCCCCATAGCTGAAGCTCTCTGGACAAAGATTAAAACATTAAAAACAATATGGAAAAATGTAAAAACACACAACAGACAGCACACACTGAGACAGGAAAGGAAAGGAAAGGAACCTCTCATGCAAGCACTGAGTCATTTATTACTGACTCTAGGAAGGACGCCAGCTTTCGCTGATGTTTTCTTGGCAGGCCTTATAGCGGGGTGGTTTGCCGTTGCCTTCCCCGGCCATTATTCCCTTTCCCCCAGAGCTAACTGGGTACTCATTTTACCGACCTCGGGAGGATGGAAGGCTGAGTCGACCCGAGCCGGCTGCCTGAGAACCAGCTTCCGCTGGGATCGAACTCAGGCCGTGGGGAGAGTTTCAGCTGCAGAAACTGCTGCTTTACCTTTGAGCAATCAGCCAATCCATAAAAACAAATCCGGCATAGATTAAAAACTCATCGGATGCTGCAAAAGTCAGCAAGTCCTACAGAGTTCTTTCATTCTATAAGTGTGATGCTTCCTCTTTTTCTTTCTCTCTCTCTCTCTTCCTTCCTTTCTTTTTTTTAAAGCAAGAGCTAGTTTCTGTCTTTCACAGCTATGGATAAGAGCCTGGAAAGAGTTCATGAACAACCTTTGCTGAACCTGAGTTGCTATACAGGCCAGCTTTCTCTGAGATATGCTTGCAAGACCTCAGCTCCAAGCAAGCTACTCAACAGCACTATTTAGCAGCACAGGTCAAGCAAATTTATCTCCATTCGTCTGTAAAATTTCTCTTGTGGAGAAGCTGAGCTGCTTTGCTTTGACTGAGAAAGTGCAGCCCTTTGGAGGCTGACCTTCACAGCAAAGAAGATATTTCTTTGGGACCACAATGCCTGATGGAACGCCTCTCCCGACATGAACCTACCCGTACACTGCGCTCAACATCTAAGGTCCTCCTCCGAGTGCCTACTCCGAGGGAAGCTCGGAGGATGGCAACAAGGGAGAGGGCCTTCTCGGTGGTGGCCCCCCGACTGTGGAATGATCTCCCTGATGAGGCTCGCCTGGCACCCACACTGTTATCTTTTAGGCGCCAGGTCAAGACTTTTCCCTTTCCCATGCATTTAACAATGCTAAGTTTGTTTTTTAAAGGACCCCAGAACTGTTGTTTTTAATGGATACTGTTGTTTTTATACTGTTGTTTTTATGTTTTTAAATTTTGTATACTTTTTAAATGTTTACTGTTTTTAACTTTTGTAAACCGCCCAGAGAGCTTCGGCTATGGGGCAGTATGTAAATGTAAGAAATAAATAAATAAGATATTGTTTATGAAGCCTCCACAATGGCAAAACCCAACAATGGCTAAAATCATATTTCAGGGCGTGGGAGGAGGCAGATCCACTGTAAAACCAGGGATTTTCCATTCCAAATGGAAAAATGAGCAGGTCTGAAAGGGCTTTTAGCCAGACAGTGTATCCCGTACACAATGGTCAGACTGACTGCTCAAAAGCGCACAGTCACCAAAGAAACTGCTTTTGCTTTTCCAGAGATCATGACCCGAGCCTGTCAGAAGAGGCTTCCAGCACAGACAAATGGATCTGGGGCAGAAGGTCGGGAGACACAGCGTTCGTGGCTGGCCTCCCGTCTCCGTGACCTGAGCACTTTTGCCATTTCTCCTGTTTCTGGCGCTGCGCCCGGGCGTCCCTCCACAGGCGGGGAGCATCTTGTAACATCGCAGTGAGGCGAAGACCCCGCTGGTTGAGTGGTGTCCTGGCCAGAATCCAAACCTGGCTGGATCATCAAGAGGACTGTTGTTCTCTGCTTTGGAGATCCAAAGAACCAGCTCTTGATCCATAAAGAGGTTTCGGCCAGTATAGCCAAAGCATGCAACACCCACCCACCCCCATTTTAGCCTCTCCATGGATCGTCTAGGGTGCCCCAGTTCTCCTAATGCAGCCTTCCTCAACCTGGGGCACTCCAGATGTGTTGGACTACAACTCCCAGAATGCCCCAGCCTCTGGGAGATGCAGTCCAACACATCTGGAGCACCCCAGGTTGAGGAAGGCTGTCCTAATGTATCAAGGATAATCCCTATTTTCTGACCCTTGACCCCGATTAATCACGACACCTAGTTACGTGAGGTTGTTAAAGACATTTATTTATTTATTTATTTATTTATTTGCAATATTTATATACTGCTCCCCACAGAAAATTTCGGAGTGGTGTACAAGATAAAATAAAATAAAAACAGAATAAAACACTTTAAAATAGATTTTAAAAGAAGCAAAATGTACAGTGAACCGTGACTGGTCGTTAAGGAAAGGCTTCCTGGAATAATGATGTTTTTAGGAGGCATCGAAAGGCATACAAAGTTGGTGCCTGCCTGACCTCCAGAGGCAGGGAGTTCCACAGGAGGGGGGCCACCACGCTGAAGGCTCTTCCCCTGGTGGACTCCAATCGGAGGATGGGTCTATGTGGAACCACCAGGAGCAGGCCCTCGGATGACCTCTGTGACCGGGCAGGTTGGTAAGGGAGAAGGCCGTGCTCTCTCAGGTATCCTGGTCCCAAGTTGTTTAGGGCTTTGTACACAAGTACCAAAACCTTAAACCTGGCCCGGTAGTGAATAGGCAGCCAGTGCAGTTCCCTCAGCAGAGGAGTTACATGCTGGAAAGGGGCAGCTCCAGACAACAGCCGAGCTGCAGCATTCTGCACTAGCTCCAACTTCCGGACCAGCTTCAAGGGCAGTCCCACATAGAGCGCGTTGCAGTAATCCAGTCTTGAGGTTACCAATGCCTGTACCACCATGGCCAAGCTATCCCTGTCCAGGAGAGGCTGTAGTTGGCGAACTAGAAGATACTCATTTTTGGGCATATATTCCCCTAGTGTATTCATTGTTGTATGCATGTTTTGATGAGGGGATTGAGGAACTGAAGGACACAAAAATAAATAAATCCCAAAGCGGCTCAGTGATTATGTTCTTGACTGTCAGTTGGAAAAATAAAAATAATAAACAGGCCAGGGATGGAATAACCTGCTTTAGCTCCTTACAGCTTACAGGATCCTGGAGGAGAGGCCGGCAGCACGGCTGGCTTGCAGGAACCCTGAACAGACATGTTCTCCTGCTAGGAGGGGAGGGTACGTGCTGCAACATTTTGTTGCAGGTCCCACTTGCATGTTCTACCACAGAGCTGCAACTTCAATATTAGCCTGGCCAATTGCTCACTGGGTCATATAAAGACCCCTAGCTCTCAGCCTCTGGCCCCACATTATCAATCAAGAGTTTATTGTCATGATCAATATTACGTCGATAGCCCTACCTCCAAGGGTGTTCAGAAAGATGTGAAGTGCATCAAGTGAAGAAAGATGTGAAGTGCATCAAGTGAAGAAAGATGTGAAGTGCATCAAGTGAAGAAAGATGTGAAGTGCATCAAGTGAAGAAAGATGTGAAGTGCATCAAGTGAAGAAAGATGTGAAGTGCATCAAGTGAAGAAAGATGTGAAGTGCATCAAGTGAAGAAAGATGTGAAGTGCATCAAGTGAAGAAAGATGTGAAGTGCATCAAGTGAAGAAAGATGTGAAGTGCATCAAGTGAAGAAAGATGTGAAGTGCATCAAGTGCGCTGCAACAAAGGGCAGCTCTGATACTGCACCCCTGGCTTGTCCGAACGCTGTTTTTTTGCCTATTACCTGTGATCACGGGAGCAGAGACAGGAGAAAATGACCCATCCTTTATGATATGGAATCACTGAGCATGTGAATCAGCTCCTAAGACAAACTACCCATGTTTAAAATTTTGATCTTGGCAAATCAGAACTGGCAACATGGCCCCAGTGAATGTGTCATGGAGGTAACCTCCTCTGAGGAGGAGCCAGAGCTCCCAGTGATGGCCAACACCATGGAGCCAGCCATGGCAGGAAACCTGGGGGAGCCTGGACCCTCAGGGGGAGATGGTCATGGTTCCTTCCCTAAAGGAGGAGGTGTGTTCTGTCTGTGAAGCGTAGGCTGGGTGACCACCTAGTCCCCAAGAGTGTTGTTGCCCCAAGAGGCAACCCAGTGTTGTTGTTGTTTATTCGTTCAGTCACTTCCGACTCTTCGTGACTTCATGGACCAGCCCACGCCAGAGCTTTCTGTCGGCTGTCGCCACCCCTAGCTCCTCCAAGGTCAAGTCTGTCACCTCCAGAATATCATCCCTCCATCTTGCCCTTGGTCGGCCCCTCTTCCTTTTGCCTTCCACTTTCCCTAGCATCAGCCTCTTCTCCAGGGTATCCTGTCTTCTCATTATGTGGCCAAAGTACTTCAGTTTTGCCTTTAATACCATTCCCTCAAGTGAGCAGTCTGGCTTTATTTCCTGGAGGATGGACTGGCTTGATCTTCTTGCAGTCCAAGGCACTCTCAGCATTTTCCTCCAACACCACAGTTCAAAAGCATCTCTCTTCCTTCGCTCAGCTTTCCTTATGGTCCAGCTCTCGCAGTCATAGGTTACTACGGGGAATACCATTGCTTTAACTATGCGGACCTTTGTTGTCAGTGTGGTGTCTCTGCTCTTAACTATTTTATCAAGATTTGTCTTGATTTGTCTAGATTTAACTGGGTTAAAGCAACCCAGTAGGGTTCCTTTAAGGAGAAGTGCTCAATTAGAAAGGATTCTTCAAGAGGAAGGAATGCCTTGGGAGCACATCAGTATCCCACAGTCACCAGGAACAAACTGCAGCTGAGCCTTGGGTGGGGCTGAAGAAAGCTCTAGCAATATAAGTCAGCGGCATCAGTCTACCACTGCTGGAAACAACATCTTCTACCAACTTCAGAGCCTTTTGCTCTGTGTGCTACTGACCTTGGACTCCTGCTTGGAGTATGTGTTGTATCTGACTGCTTAACTGGATTAGATCTCAGCTGTTCTTCAGACCTCTCTTTCGGAACTCTCCCTCTTGCCTGGTAAAACTGTGCCTTTGACCATTGACTGTTTATTGATTTGCTTTTAGATTGCCCCTTAATTTGACCTAATGCTGAGCCTGATCCAGCCATAGGAGGGATGCGAAATTACCATCTGATCCACTCCGCTATCTGATATCTCCGGTTGGTCACACTGCAAAATCTGCAAATTGGAAGTTACTCAAATGTGCCATCTGGTGGCTTCTTCATCTCCCGTTGTTTTCTATTACTTCAGTTCTTCTTTAAAATTAGGCCACAGCTAGACCTGATGTAGGAGATTAGTAATTAGGGGTTGTTGTTTTTTTTAAAGTGGAGAGGGACCAAAATTGTTTATGTATTTATTTAGGGTTAGGGTTAGGTTCTCCCTCTAATTATCCCATAGCATATGAAAGCTGTTGTTGTTGAGCTCCATCACACCAGTGTCCGTGCCTCCACCCTGCTCTGGCATGTGCCCCGGGAGGGCTGGGCTGAGCTCCGCGATGCTGACTTGGGGGCTGCCAAGGGAGGCCCTGCTCCTTGTCTTCCTGGTTCGGCGTGTGCCCCGGGAGGGCTGGGCCTGTTCCAGGCTCTGCAGCGCTTGCTTGTGGGCTGCCAAGGAAGGCAGCTTTGCTCCTCGTCATCCTTCCGCGCCCCCAGTGGCCGCTTGGAGTTCAATAAGAATCGCACTTTCCGAGGGGCAAAATACGTCGCCAAGAGGGGGGGGAAGAACCACAATCACAGCAGCACGTAGTCAATGTTATCCGAGTCCTTCGCCACAATAGCAGACTAAAAGGTGAGCGTCATGGGAGCCTTTTGCATGAAATTTGCCATGAAAGCGCACTATCAGCCTGGTGCGATTGAGCTCTAAGATCAACAAAAGGTCTTCTTTTTTCCTTATGCAAGAGGAAGGAAACTGATGGTGAAACGTTAACAGCTGATGAGCAGTTTCTTAATCCGTTTAACTCCTATTTTGCCTCTGCCTTCACTCAAAGGGGAAATGGGGGTGTCCTAGCATTGCTGGTAAGGAGGCAGGACTGAAGTCCAAGTCATTGTGGCATTGGTCAGGACATCTCTGGCTATCTGAACTGAGTTCAAACTTCAAGACCAGATGAATTGCATCAGAGGGACTTCTGGATGTGTTCTCAGAACCTCTGTCTATCATCTTTGAGAAATACTGGAGAACAGGTGAGATTCCACAGGGCTGGAGCTGGGCAAATACTGTTCAGAAAGAGGGGAACGGTAGAGCCAGGAAACTACAGCCTGACTGTGATACTGGGGACGATACTAGGGGGTTGGATCCAGGATCTGCATTCTGCGAGACGACACAGTTTTTTGAGAGAGGAAGGGCTCTGCTGGCAGAAGATCCCTCTGCTCAATTTTGGGGAACCCCTTTCTCCCCCCCCCCACACACTACAACTCTCCCATTCAGTAGGGTCTCCTGACTCACTGTGTAGCATTTGGGGGGGGGGGGCCTGGAAGGACTGCTATGGGGAGGAAAGGGCAGATCCCGCATAAATCTGGATCCAACCCAGGTGTGCAGAAATTGGCACGGTGGGGAGAATGTGGCTAGGGAGACATTTCTTTCTCTCTTCCCATAATACCAGAACCATGAAGCTGATTGGTGGGAGATTCAGGACAGATCAAAGGAAGGACTTCTTATGCATAGTGTGAAAGGGAGATTTAAATAACCCCCTGAGCTGCTCAGTTGATCAGGCTGGGCCTTGCTCAAAGCTAAAAAAAAAGTCAGGGTAAATACTAGGGCTGTGCACGGACCCCCTCCCCGATCCGCTCTGGATCCCGATCTGTAACTTCCGGATCGGGTCCGCTCTGCCTCGTGTTGACTCACCTATGTTCCACTCCGATCTGCTGCGGGGCTCCGGATTGGAGCTCCATGTCCCCACTCCTAGACTTACATTGAAAAGGCCCCTCTCACCCCTTACCTGCCAACGTCGCATTCCGGCGGCGGCTTCAACTGAGCCCGAGGCCTCAAACAGCCTGGTCTTCCTGTTTGAGGCTTTGGGCTCAGTTGAAGCCGCCACCGGAATGCAACAGAGGCAGGTACGCCCCCCTCACCCCTGCCCCCTTACCTGGCTCTGCCGCTGTCGCCACACGGACTGTGGCACCACCAGGTAAGCCCCCGTCCCGCCACACTTACCTTTTTTTCAGAGCTCCAGATCGAGGCGAAGGATCCGCTTTGTCTCAATCCGCTTCGTCTCGATCCACAGCTCCCCCAACCCGATCCGTCTCTGCCTTTGTCAGAGGCGGATCAGGCTGCTCCGCTATCGGTTCTAAGAAGTGAAGCAGAGCACAGCCCTAGTAAATACTCCACTTTTTTAGAGCGGAGCTTTGGGGCTTTGCCCCCAGTTCACTTTGGAATGGCGGCTGCATTAAGTAGATCACCTGACGCCACTCCGAAGCTACCGCGGAGGGAAAGCGCTCATGTAGACGAGCCCTAGGACAGCTTGGATCTTATAAGGAGGAGACAGGTAGTCTCACACCCCTTCTGGGCAGAAAACTTAGTTGCGAAATCATAGAATCGCAGAGTTGGAAGGGGCCTACAAGGCCATCGAGTCCAACCCCCTGCTCAATGCAGGAATCCACCCTAAAGCATCCCTGACAGATGGTAGTCCAGCTGCCTCTTGAAGGCCTCTAGGGTGGGAGAGCCCACAACCACCCTAGGTAACTGATTCCATTGTCGTACTGCTCTAACAGTCAGGAAGTTTTTCCTGATGTCCAGCTGGAATCTGGCTTCCTTTAACTTGAGCCCGTTATTTTGTGTCCTGCACTCCGGGAGGATCGAGAAGAGATCCTGGCCCTCCTCTGTGTGACAGCCTTTCAAGTATTTGAAGAGTGCTATAATGTCTCCCCTCAATCTTCTCTTCTCCAGGCTAAACATGCCCAGTTCTTTCAGTCTCTCTTCACAGGGCTTTGTTTCCAGACCCCTGATCATCCTGGTTGCCCTCCTCTGAACACGCTCCAGCTTGAGTCTTGGGACCCGGTGCTTTTGGATCCCCCTCTGCCAAGTGGCAGAAGAGGATTCGCACCAAAGGAAACACTTCCTCTCAGCTGGATGTACAACCCGGTATAACCATTGTGCAGTATGAAAGAGGCAAGACAGCCCACCCTTATCTTTGCCCCGGACGATGAATTCCACCCAGGAAGTTCACCCACAACATACCCATGGGTTTTCAGATCGCTCTCCTCCTGGCCAGGGAGGAAGCCAGCGCAGAAACGTTTGGATGGGGGTCCTGTTCCGCAGGTGCACCTGGGACCATCCCCCCAAATGCCATGACCTCCCTGAGAAAAGGGGAGCTAAGAGTTTTTATACCTTTGGTTCCTTGCTAGGGCTTACAGCCACAAAGGGGTGCTCTTTGTTGATAAAACATCATGTCCAGTTCCAGAATGGATTATTATTATTATTATTATTATTATTTATTTATTTATATAGCACCATCAATGTACATGGTGCTGTACATAGTAAAACAGTAAATAGCGAGACCCTGCCGCATAGGCTTACATTGCCATGTTATTGATAGATTGACAGAATTTCCTTACTCCCTGGTTGTCTGGGAACATCTGTCACCCTCACACACACACACACCGGGGTGGGGCCATCTCTGTTCTGTTACTTCAGAGACTTCGGGATGCCTGGAGCATATTCCATTTCCTGCCTTCATTTGCCTTTCCAAGATTCTTAAGCTACAGACATTCCTTCGCACCAGGGCACATTGGATTGCCGACCTTGCCTCTCCCATCCTTCCGTGATATTTCCCACTGACAGTTTCATGTTTTGGTAACACAGAGACCCATCAGCTTATTTACAATTCAGTTCCATCCGAGGTCATGTTGGCATGTATTTCTTTGCATTGCACCACTGTCACTACAGTTCAAACAAGGCCTAGAATACACGTCAGCGTCAGTGTTTACAGCTGAGAGGAAGCGCCCTATCGGTCCCCGAGCCATAAAGCTAGCAACTTTATTGATGGGACGGAGGAGGGGTGAGTGAAAGGCAGGATGTCAGGAGACAGGGAAAGCAATCTTTATTGATAGGGCAATGGGGGGGAAAGGGGGGTAACATACAAGCCTGGATGAAGTAGGGCTAGGAGAAAAGGGGAGAGGGGGATCTTAAAGCAAGCAGCCATGATCATATAGAGGACGGCACATTCTGGCCTGATTTAATCCAATTCCAGCCCAATATGGGACTCAGGTCTGTCAATAGTTAAACTATGGAACTCACTACCACAAGATGTAGTGACGGCCACCAATTTGGATGGCTTTAAAAGAGGGTTGGATAAATTTCTGGAGGAGAAGTATATCATACATACATACTTCTTTATTACGATCCACAGATCCATGAAAAAAACAAAGAACAAGAATCAAACATGAAATCATACAGTTGGAGCTATTATCAACTTATGTCTAATACATAGAGAGCTCTAATCCTGGCCGCCACTGTAAGAAATTTAGCAACAGCCAAAGTTATTCTTGAGGACTTATCTTCCAACATAAAATTTGTCTGAACTTCTGGACAGTTTGCTCAACAATGGGGTGATCATAAGATGGCGGGCCTGATTATAAAAGCTACAGGACAGAAGGATATGCTCCATCGTCTCCACTTCCATGTTCCTACAGGGGCACCGTCGTTCCTGATAGGGGACACCAGCATATCTGCCCTGAAGTAATTCAATAGAATAAACATTGCATCTGGCCTTGGAGAAGGCAATACGATATTTAGCCACCGACAGGTTCTTTAGATAGTCAGCCAGCTGAAGAGGCCCAACGTAATGAACATGCAATGCACTGGGAGAGCAAGAAACATGAGAGCGAGCACGTAAGTCGCAGAAGGCTATATCCCACAGTCTTTGTTTGACAGCTTTAAAAGCAAAATTCAAGCCCAGATTAAGGAGGAGGGAAGAGGAGAGACCTATTGAAGCTGCCTTCCTGGCAAGAAGCTTGGACCAACTATTCACATAGTTGTCCTGAGACACACATGAAAGCAGACCTGAGCCCCTCCCAAAAAGACTAACTTCCATCCAAAATTTTAAGGCAGACCACCAAGCCCTAAGTGAGAGAGAGCTTTCCCCGGTTTCCAACAAAAGTACCGAATTAGGGACACACTTTGGGAGTTGAAGAAGGGTCCTCAAAAACCTTGTCTGTAGCCTATCTATCTCAGATGTTAATCCCCCTATCCAGATGTTGGAGGCATATAAAAGCTGGGCTGCAGACTTGGCATTAAACACTTTGATGGCAGACGGTATAAACATTCCTCCTTTAGAAAAGAAAAAGCGTGTTATTGCGGCTGAACTGACTGAAGCTTTGTTAAGGGTGGCCGATCTATGGGCACTCCAGGACAGGGTATGATGGAATAACAGCCCCAGGTAGGAGAAATTTTTCACCTGTTCCAGGATATGCCCATCAAGGGACCACCAACGTTGAGAAAATCTATTTTCAAAGACCATGACTTTAGATTTCTCAAAATTAATTTTCAGATCATTGGTCAAACAGAAGTTGGGAAATTTCATTAAAAGATGTTTCAAACCAGGTCTAGAGCGGGAGAGAATAACAGCTTCGTCTGCGTAAAGTAAAATAGGAATTTTCCTTGCGCCAAGTTTGGGCAAGTATCCTTCATGGTCAGACAGGGCCTCCTCAATATTGTTGATGTATAAGTTAAATAGCGTAGGTGCAAGGATACCCAATATGGGACTCAGGTCTGTCAATAGTTAAACTACGGAACTCACTACCACAAGATGTAGTGACGGCCACCAATTTGGATGGCTTTAAAAGAGGGTTGGATAAATTTCTGGAGGAGAAGTATATCAATGTCTGCCATTCTTGATGGCGATGTGCTACCTCTGGTATTAGGGGCAGTAAGCCCAGCAACTGGGGAACATGGGTGGGAGGGTGCTGTTGTAGTTGTGTCCTGCTTGTGGGTTTCCTGTAGACAGCTAGCTGGCCACTGTGTGAACAGAATGCTGGACTCGGTGGACCCTTGGACAGATCCAGACTGGACCCTTGGACCCTAGGTGGACCCTTGGACGGATCCAGACTGGACCCTTGGACCCTAGGTGGACCCTTGGACGGATCCAGACTGGACCCTTGGACCCTAGGTGGACCCTTGGACGGATCCAGACTGGACCCTTGGACCCTAGGTGGACCCTTGGATGGATCCAGACTGGACCCTTGGACCCTAGGTGGACCCTTGGACCCTAGGTGGACCCTTGGACAGATCCAGACTGGACCCTTGGACCCTAGGTGGACCCTTGGATGGATCCAGAGTGGCTGTGCTTATGTTCTAACCCCAGATTATAAAGGAGTCTCTTTGTAAACATCTTGATAACAGTGCAGTAATTAGTAAGAGCCAGCATAATTTGCCAAGGATAAATGCAGCCAGCCTCATCTTATTCATTCATTCTCATTCTCTCTCTCTCTGTCTGTCTCATATTATTAGCTTAATAGATTGCTGGAATGCTTTGATGTAATTTATCTTGATTGCAGCAAAGCATTTGTCAGAGTTCCTCATGATATTTTAGTTATTTTATGTATTTGATGCTTGCTGTTGTTCCTCGCCTCGATCCAATTGGAGAGGCGGGTAATAAATAAATTATGTTGTTATTATTATTATTATTATTATTATTATTATTATTATTATTATTATTCACAAACTGGTTAAATGTGAGCCAGATAATAGTACTGCCAGGTGGATTCGCAGCGAATTGGGAAAACATAGTCAAAGAGTACTCATCAATGATAACCTCAGCCAACTGGAGGGAGGTTTGAAGTGGGCAAAAAGTTAGTTCAATTAACAACAGTCAGGATTGTGACCCAGTAGAGCAGAGCTTTCCAAACTGTGTGTCGCAACACATTAGTGTGTCAGCTGCAGTGTGTAGGTGTGTCGCGCGAATGTAACGAGAAACCTCTGAGTCTATGTGAAATAAGCAATACCAACTTGCATGCATTTTTACGCTGCAAAGGTGCCGATTAGTATGGTGCACTAGTATATCCCCCTTCCGTCGTATCCGTGTATGCACACCACGGTCGAGGGATCATACAGGTACTGGGCATGCGCAGTATGCATAATCAGGTTGAAACAGCTGATTCCGCGTCACTGCCCCGGAAGTGACGCATTTGAGAAATTCCATGGGTCCAGTTTTTTGATAGAACACCATCTCAACCGCCGCTCGATCGCAGCTCGACAAAATTGGTTCAATGTGAAAAGTCTTGGAAATGTATGTTATTATCTTGCAAATCATATATTTTTAAAAATATAAATGAAAGGTTTTCATGAGATATGTTGTGTCCCCATACATTTCGTTATTACAATTTATGTATGTGTCCGTATCTCTTATAAGGGGTTAGTTTAACCTCCGGTTTGCTAGTAAAACTGAATTACTGTGTCATGAAATGATGCATGTCTAATAAGTGTGTCACCAACACGAAAAGTTTGGAAAGCTCTGCATTAGAGCAATACAACAGGCAGCGATAAAAGCTTAAAAGACAACAGCCGCAAATTTAAAACCTGAATCGCACTCTGAAAGCTGCCTGAAATAAAAATGCAGATAAAAGAAGGAGCACAATGGCACTCCAGAAGCAGAGGGTTTCACAAAACTGTCTCTTGAACCCATTGTTACGGCCTTCAGCTCCTTCAGTGCCTTTATGTCTTTTTCCTGCTTTACGAAGTGCGTATGGTCATCAATAGAGATGTGTTCCGCTTCTAATCGGAATGGCGAATTAGAAGCAGAGCGGGGGGCTTCGCCTGCCCTTAAGGCGGAGGCGAAGAGGATTGGGGGGCCGGCGGAGCGTGGCAAAGACGATCGAGGTGAAGGCGGATCCTTCGCCTCGATCCGGAGCTCCGCCGGAAAGGTAAGTGGGGTTTACCGGGCCCTGCCGCTGTCGCTGTCGCCCATGCTGCGACAGCGGCAGGGCCCGGTAACCCCCCCGCCCTCCTCTCCCTTACCTGCCCCAGTCCGCGGTCCGTCGGCGTCTTCAATTGAGCCCGCGGTTCAACCAGGAAGTCTGGGCCGCTTGCGGGCTCAATTGAAGACGCCGACGGACCGCGGACTGGGGCAGGTAAGCCCCTCCTCTCCCTTGGTCCCTTACCGGGCTCTGCCGCCGTCGCCGCATGGGCGGCGATGGCAGCAGGGCCCGGTAAACCTCCCGCCCTCCTCTCCTGGCCTTACCTGGCACCACTCCCCTCCACTGCGGAGCTCCGATTCGGAGCCAGAGCTCTGCGGCGAAGAGGAGCGGAGTATGGGTGGAGCGGCGCGGAGCGGAGCGGGCCGATCCGAAATTTTCGGATCGGCCCGCGGGGTGGAGCGGGGGGTCCGTGCACACCCCTAGTCATCAATCAAACAACGCCAATTATATATCTACATATCCTGATGTTGCATGGTACCGAGATTCTTTAGACTTACAATCTAAAAAGACGTGAGACACAAGGAGCATTTATCATTCTGCTTGGTCCCAGGGCACGGGGGAGCTGCAGGTGAGAATTCTCAGATGTAGTTCGTGCATGCAAGAATTCTTGCATGTGACACCCCACCCCACCCAGCTTTGTACACACCAGCACGGGTCCTTGTAGGGGAGCAATGCCAGCAGGGACCCCAACATCACACCTGCCCCCTTTGGTTGGCCGTGCAAAGCCGACCAAGGTGCAGGGCGTCAAAGGCACTCCTGGCCCAGTGCTCTATTTATCTCAGGACCTTGCCCCATTGTATATGGTACAGGCTTTGTGCATGATGTTCAATCTATGGGTGGGTTTTAGGAGCAGAGGCTGCTGTGCACATTGTGTAGCCTTTCAGATATCTGAAGACTGCTATCACATCTCCCCTGAATCTTCTCTTACAAAGATTTGCGGTTCTTTCAACCATTCCTCATAGTCTGTTGGTTCCAGACCCCTTATCCTGGTCACTGCGCTCTGGTTTGTCAATGTCCTTCTTAAAATGTTGAGCCCAGGCAAGTGGCCTGAGATAAGGACATTGATTCCCACGCTTTCAGATGCAGATCCAGGGAGGGGTGAATCTACCTTATTGTTACCTAAAGAGGCCCTCCTTTATTCCCAAGATCTGGTATCTTATGTCTTTATTCTATACTTCCTTCTCCACTTGCAACTGGATACATTACTCCAAATGCAGCGGAGCATAGAGCGGAGCTATTACGTCCCAGGACGCGATGCTTCTATTAACACACCCCAAGACTGCATTCGCTTTTTTTAGCAGCTGCATCACAAAGCTTCATCCCCCGTCCCTGCTTCCCTCGGATTATCCCCATAGCGCTAAGCTTTCGCGGTTGTTGTTTTTGCTACCGGGCGACAGCGATCCTTTGCATACCAGGAATTGAGTTCAAGGGGGGAAATGTAAAAAATCATTAAAAAATCAACGGATGACCCAATTCAATTCAAATTTGGTAAGCTTAAAGCTCTCCCTAATATCTATTACTGTGCCAATTTTGGTGTCTTTATCTTTAAAGCTTACGCAGATGTAAGCATTTCTTTAAAATCCTGCTCCTGTGCCCCAGCGGCGGCTCGGAAGATACGCTCAAAAAGTAGGGGCTAAATAGAGCGAATCTTTTGGCTTTATTACACAATTAAGGCAGCATGCCTGGGAGTACTTCACAATCAAAGCAGATTATATGGTATTAAACTTCTGAGTTCTTTGTATGCAATTCGCAGTGACTGCACAGTATAATGCTGGTGTGATAAAGCTCACACTCATATTCATCTTGCGACCCACTAAGACCCCTGAGTCCTTTTTACATGCACAGCTGCCAAGCCAGGTTGCCCCTTATACTTGTCTTTGATTTGTTTCTGATACCGAAATGCAAGACTTCACATTTGTCTTGTTACTTTCAGGCCAGTGTTCCATTCCTTCTAGTCCCTTTTGAATCTTGATCCTTGAATCTAGCTTCCCTCCACCTGTTTCCTGATTCTATCCAGTTTTCGGTTGTCCGAACAGCTCATTCCGCTGGAGATCTTTCCTTCCCTCCCTCCCTCTTTATTCTTTCCACTCTCCCTTCAGCTCCAATCTCCACGCCCATCTGGTTTGCTGCCATGGTTTTCTACAGCTTGGCACGTGACCCTCATAATAACAGGTCTGTGCACAAGTTCCCCGACTCAATGGATCTGCAAACTCTCTTTTGGCTCGCAGGGCAGACGGGAGCCTTCGGCGGTGCGCTGTTGGCTGTATCTCTGAAACAAGGCAACAACTGAATTGTCAAAAGAGCCACAGGCTGAGTCACTGGATTAATGGAGAGCTGAAGAAGAAGCATGCTCAAGCCAGAGTTCCAGACCTGATCGGCCCAGCAACTGCCGCACCTCACCATGATTCTACTCTCTTGCAGTGTCATGAACTTCGGCGCAAAGAAGAACAAAGAGGCCCCAGAGGGAAGCGGTGGAGCAAATGAGGACAGTGGCATAAGCCGCCCATTGGCCTTGGCAACGGTGAAAAGTTTGTGAATTTATTCCCTGTGGGACCAGTTGCCAAGGGAGGGCAGACGGGTCAGGCGGCTCAAGATCAAAGATCCAATCTCTTCGCTCCGGGAGAGCCATCTCGCATTGCCAGAGAGAGTCCGGTTGGGCCTGGACTCAGCCTTGAACAGGCGCCTGTCGGCACATGTCCTATGGCACTTTTTAAGGAGGAACGCCCCGCGCATGCCACAGAAGCGCCCTCTTGTCAGGTGTGCTGGCGCATGTGCGAACTGAAGAGGAGGTAGTGTCTACGTACAAGTGTCTCTCCCCTGGGGGGTGTAGCCTTTGCTGAGATTCTGTCGGACCCGTCCGTGGCGTGACGATGGCACATGAGCGGCACGGTGCTTCGCGGCTTCGCAGCCCTGGGATTGGACCTGAGCAGGTCGAGCTGCTTTTGGCCGCGTGTAGGGAGGCCAAGGAGTTTGCGTACTGCCCCTACAGCAAGTACCCCGTGGGGGCTGCTCTCCTGACCACCGATGGGAAGGTCTACTCAGGTAAGTGAGGAACTCCTCTTCCTCCACATCTCTCCAACACCCCCCAGCTCCATTCAACGACAAATTACTCTTCTCAGGTGTGCCGCAGAGGTGCGTGTTTGCTAGAACTTCATTTCTCAGACCTGGGGTTTGGGTTCCCTAACTCCAGGTGTAAGAGACCGAGGTGCAGGTAATCAGGGAAGAACAACCCATTCCTTCCATAAATGGTGGGTACCCAACCAGGGTTTGCATCAGCATCCAGTAGGGTGGGGCAAATGTGGGCCCACGGCTACTGATGCTGGCTTTTAATTTTTCTCAAAATTAATTTCTAGCTATGGGGGCAGTATATAAATGTAATAAATAAATAAATAAATAAATAAATCATAGAATCATAGAATAGCAGAGTTGGAAGGGGCCTACAAGGCCATCGAGTCCAACCCCCTGCTCAATGCAGGAATCCACCCTAAAGCATCCCTGACAGATGGTTGTCCAGCTGCCTCTTGAAGGCCTCTAGGGTGGGAGAGCCCACAACCACCCTAGGTAACTGATTCCATTGTCATACTGCTCTAACAGTCAGGAAGTTTTTCCTGATGTCCAGCTGGAATCTGGCTTCCTGTCACTTGAGCCCGTTATTCCATGTCCTGCACTCTGGGAGGATCGAGAAGAGATCCTGGCCCTCCTCTGTGTGACAACCTTTCAAGTATTTGAAGAGCACTATCCTGTCTCCCCTCAATCTTCTCTTCTCTAGGCTAAAGATGCCCAGTTCTTTCAGTCCCCATTTTATCCCCATCTTACAGATGGAAGGGCTGAGGCAGAGGCAGAGGCAGAGGCAGAGGCAGTTGCCTCACTTGTGAGTTCTCAACAAAAGTGAGGAGGGAAGTGGGAAACAACCACATATAAAAGTACTTAATATGATAAGATACTGATTTATCATCATGCGTGTTAAGCCAGAACTGCTATTTATTTATTTATTTGTTTATTTTTGGAGGATATACTCGAATAACAAAATGTATCTATAGCTAGCGCACGACTGATAAAGCAGAACTGATATCATTCAAGGATAGATCTGTTGAAACAACAATTTAGAAAAACAATGATGTAAAAATACATCTGGAACTGTTTCCTTGGTTCCCCAGTCCTCACCATACCCCTATGTGAAGTTTTAATCCCAGCCAAACTAACAATTGTCCATTCCCTCACAATATCTGGACTGCAAACTCTGTAGTTCCCTAACCGACTGAACGTTCCAACAGCTCAGCCTGCCTTGTGTTGGAGGCCTTTGCTGCCACAGTGGTCAGGAGATACAGATGCTCAGGTTTTGCCAGGCGAGATCTTAACCTGCTCTGTCCTCTCTTCAGGTTGCAACGTTGAAAACGCATGCTACCCGCTGGGCGTGTGCGCTGAGCGCACAGCTATCCAGAAGGCAGTATCGGAAGGGCATACGAAATTTCGAGCCATGGCCATTAGTTGGTGGGTATAAGCTATTTCATTTCCTACATACAATAGGTGCCGCTTTTATAGATTCTTTGGCCTCTGTAAAAACTCAGAGTATAAGATCCGGTGATAAGAGGTTGGGTCCAGGATCTGCCTTCCACAAGAGGAAGGGTTCTGCTTGCAGAATTTGCCTCCACTCAATTTAGGGGGGGGGAGGGTCTTCCCTCTCCACACCACAGATCAGCCCATTCAGCAGGGTCTCCTGATTCTCTGGGGCTGTTCACACAACATACGAATCCACGCTCAGTGGTTGAATGTGGGTTGTCTGTTGAACCGTAAGTTCCTTTTTGAACCATGGCTTAGCATGTTGTCTGGACATTTTTCGCAGGGTGGCTTGTTAACCACCCTGAACAGCCCGATGACAAACCATCAGTTCTCAAGATGGCTTGTTTGAGAAAAATAACCCATGTTGCATGGTTAACAAGCCCACCTGTGGAAAATGCCCTGGATTCGGACTACATGCTAACCCACGGTTCAACAAACAACCTGCACTCAACCATTGAGTATGGGTTCGTGTGTTGTGTGAACCCGGTCTCTGTGTTGCATCTTCAGGGGTCTGGAGAGGCCATCATGGGAGGAACAGGCAGAGATGTCCACTTCTGACAGCGCAGTTGATCCAGCGTAAATCTGGATCCAACCCATACTAGCATCTAGCCAGCAAGCTTGGTTCATGAAGGGGAAGCCATACTTTTTACTGCTTTTTGAATAGCAGGGCTAGAGATAATGGGCTTAAGATTTCAGCTGAACATCAGAAGTCACCCAAGGGTAAGACCAGGGGGCTCTGTGATTCAGGAAGTACTGTTTGTCCTGCTGTGACTTTTTTGTTTTGCTTTCATCTTTCATAATTGCATTAGCCTCTTTTCCAGGCAGCTGCCTGCATTACACGCAAGACCCCTGAACTCTGCCTTGTTGTTCTGTTCCAACAGCAACAGCCGGGAATCGTACGCCGTGCCCTGTGGGGCTTGCCGACAAGTGCTCAGAGAGGTAAACAGCTTGCACGCTTCGTCCTCACAAAGGAACGAGCCACGGCGTCGCTTTTCATTCCCAATCCGTGGCCTCGTTTTCTTTTAGGCTAGAAATGCAGACTTCTGCACCCAGGTGAAGTCTTCCAGCAGCCTTCCCCAATGTGTTGCCGTCTGGGTACTACAGCTCCCATCATCCCTGCCCATTACATTGGCTGGCTGGGGCTGATGGGAGTTGGAATCCAACAACACCTGGAGAGCCACGGGCTCCCCGACCCTGTTCTAAAGGAAAGGCATTGGTTAACGGACCTGATGTTGACACCTGCCATAGTTGATAATAGGTTCCAATAAGGGTTGAAGATTTTCGGCCTAGCTCCACAGAGCCCCATGAAAGAGGTTAAAGCGTTTATTTAACCATAGAGTAAGTTAGAATAAAGAGCTGTTTTTCTCATATATGGGTACTAGTACTGGGCTTTTCCCCTCAACTGTCACCAGCAGACTGCCGCAGAGGGAGAGGAGTTGGGAAAGAATCGTTGCCTTGTTTTCCTCTGCCCTCCCATCGCCTTTTTCCTTTTGTGTCTGTTAAATTGTAAGTCTGCAGGCAGGGGCAGTCTTGTTCCTATTGGTTGTATGTAAGCCACTCCGGGAGATTTTTTAGTTGCTTTAATTGCTTTAAACAAACAATTAACTGAAGGGATGGAATGAACCGGCAGAAGATTCCAGGTTCATGGCCAGGGATGAAGTAGCCAGCAATAGGCGAATACCTCTGCCGAACTGTTGCTGCCAGTCAGTGTAGAGAATATTGGGTGAGATGATGGACACTAGGGGTGTGCACAGACCCCCCGCTCAGCCCCGCGGGCCGATCCGAAAATTTCGGATTGGCCCGCTCCACTCCGCGCCGCTCCGCCCATACTCCGCTCCTCTTCGCCGCGGAGCTCCGGCTCCGAATCGGAGCTCCGCAGTGGAGGGGTGTGGTGCCAGGTAAGGCCGGGAGAGGAGGGCGGGGGTGTTTACCGGGAGAGGAGGGCGGGGGTGTTTACGTGCGGCGATGGCGGCAGAGCCTGGTAAGGGACCAAGGGGGAGGGGGGCTTTACCTGCCTCCGTCCGCGGTCCGTCGGCTTCTTCAATTGAGCCCGCGGTTCAACCGCGGGCTCAATTGAAGAAACCGAGGGACCGCAGATGGAGGCAGGTAAGGGAGAGGAGGGGGGGTTTACCTGGCCCAGTAAACCCCACTTACCTTTCCGGCAGAGCTCCGGATCGAGGCGAAGGATCCGCCTTCACCTCGATCCTCTTCGCCACGCTCCACCGGCCCCCCAATCCTCTTCGCCTCCACCTTAAGGGGAGGCGAAGCACCCCGCTCCGCTTCTAATTCGCCGGTCCGATTAGAAGCGGAGCACATCCCTAATGGACACATAACCTGACCTGCAATAAGAGAGGTTTCTATGTAACTAGCTTGGGACTTCTTCAAAGACAAGCAGGCTATGACGGACTGTGAACAGTACGCAGGCTGTGGAGAGACTAGGACGGCCTTCCCTGAACCTGGTGTTGGATAACAACTTGCATCATCCCCAGCTAAGGGGAGTTGTAGTCCAACATATGGGGGCACCAGGTTGGAGAAGGCTGGGCTAAAACAAGAGGGAGAATTTTTTTTCTTGGTCTGTCCTCATGGTCACTCAAAGATGTAACAGCTGCACTGTGGCTTCTAATGGACAGTGCTACGAGCCATCCATCTGGAAGCATCCTCGGTGAAGTTGAGTGGCAGAAGATTCGGCACGGACAAAGGAAAGCGTGCTTTTTGGCACAGCACATAATTAACCCACGGATCTCACTGCTGCAAGAGGCTGGCCATCAGCTCAGATCATGGAATAATAATACATTGGGAGGGGCCTCTAAGGCCATTGAGTCCAACCCCCTGCTCCATGCAGGAATCCACCTCAAAGCATCCCTGACAGATGGCTGCCCAGCTGCCTCTTGAAGGCCTCTAGGGTGGGAGAGCACATGACCTCCCCAGGTAACTGGTTCCATTGTCGTACTGCTCTAACAGTCAGGAAGTTCTTCCTGATATCCAGCCGGAATGTGGCTTCCTGTCACTTGAGCCCATTATTCCGTGTCCTGCACTCTGGGAGCATCGAGAAGAGATCCTGGTCCTCCTCTGTGTGGCAACGTTCCAAGTCCTTGAAGAGTGCTATCATGTCTCCCCTCAGTCTTCTCAGGGTTAAACATGCCCAGTTCTCAGTATCTCCTTGTAGGGCTTTGTTTCCAGACCCCTGATGATTTTTAAAAGGAGTTAAGACACGTTCAGGACATTTAGGCCTACCAACTGCTATTAGCCATGGCATCTAAATGGAGCCTTTATGTCCCAAGGCAAAATGCTACTGGATACCCCATACGGTGGGGTTGGGGCAATAAAGGAAGGTCTATTGCCTCCGTACCCTATTTGAGGGAGGGGGGTTCCTGGAGCCATCTGGTTGTCCACTGCAGGAAACGGGGGGATCTACACTACTACTTTAAAGCGCTTTATAACAATTTTTACAACTGTTGGGGCCCAGGACACACTGCATATACAGGTTTCAAAACGTTTTCAAAGTGCTTTAAAGCGTTTTAAAAGCAGTAGTGTAGATCCCCCCCAGGACTCAGCTAACTTGCTCTGATTTAGCAGGTGTCTTCTTACATTCCTACCTAAGGCACAAAGGTTGTAAAACTTTCATCACTGTCGACTTTCAGTATTACCCAACTGATTACTGTTTAACTGCTGGCAGACGTCCTGCGTAGCTAAGTTTCATAAGTACTATATGTAAAAAGTAATGCTTCTGATGCTAGTCTTTATACCTGCATATGGGTGAATTTTGATGGCATACAGTGGTGTGTGTGTGTGTGTAGATTAGATATATTCATACATATACATTATTATTTTGCCATTTCAAAGCAAAAAGCGAAGGATTCAAGCTGTGGCCATTTTACAGCTTTCACAGCCAAAGCCTATGCATGTTTACTCAGAAGTAAGTCCCACTATGTTTCATGGGGCTTACGTCCCAGGAAGCGTGCACAGAATTGCAGCCCTAATCCCAGATGTGTTCTGGGTTGGCTATAGTTACTCAGCAGCTAAGCTAACATTCCCTACAGGGTGTTCCTTGATAGCCGCCTTTGCAATATATACTACCCATCAATGTTTCGGAAGACGACGCTCTCCAGCTAGTTGAAGGTTGGGCAATCATGCTTTGCCAAAAGAAGAGGAAACACTTCCCCAAAGAGGACAAAAAGGAGACATGTTTGTATAAGATTTGCTTGAGCTATTTTATATGTTTAGGTGCACATTTAGAAATAATGACTACATTTGAAACAGGACTACATCTCACCACAGTGGATAAAACAATGTCCAGGTGACTTGCTTGTCTGCGCAGTCTCCTCTCCAGGTGTTGATGGACAACTTCAAGTCCCTTTTTCTTTCTCCTGAGTGTCCTTTATCTTTATTTATTTATGATTTAGTGCATTTCTATCCCGCCCAATAGCCGAAGCTCTCTGGAATTTAAACCAGACTTGTGTATTTGAAACGCTGTCCAATCCAACTGCCCTTGGAGGACTCGTGGCCACGAGCAAAGGGGTTGGACTCGATGGCCTTGTAGGCCCCTTCCAACTCTGCTATTCTATGATTCTATGATTCTAATAATTTGGCACCAAAATGACAAAGCGTCTTGCGGCACTTTCAAAAACTAACCCGTTTACTGTGGCGTAAGCTTCTGTGAACTGGAATCCACTTCAGCAGAGGCATGAAGTATTCTCACCCTAGAACAGTGGTTCCCAAACTTTTTCAGGTAACCGCCCCCTTGGTTCCACAAACTCATGCCCGCTACCCACTACCCAACCCTATAAAAATCATTATTCAGAATAGCGGTTTTCAACGACCCACTAAGGAAGATAATAACGATAAAATTCAAACTAGTAACAGTTAATTGAATATTTATTCAAAATCCAAAGCACCCGCTGCAGGCTTGCCAAGGGAGGGAGGGAAAAGAGAGCGAACACCTCTGTTTTGCAGCCAGCGTGGCGGGGCACACCAAGCAGGGTATGTCTCTTCATTAGCGTTTTGGTGCTTTTGAATCATTTCAATTCACCGTTAAAAAGACTCTTGATGGTGCTATATAAATTAATTAATTAAATAATAATAATAATAATAATAATAATAATAATAATAATAATATGTGTGGATTCTTCCCCTATATGGCTCGGGACCAAACTACCTTCTCCCATTAAAATGTCCCTGGGTTTTAAGACCTTCTGGAGAGGCGCTTCTCGGAAAAGACCACCTCGAGCGCCCCCTGCCGCCCCTTTGCCTCTTAGCGCCCCCCTATGCAATCCCACCACCCCCAAGGGGGCGCTACCGCCCACTTTGGGAACCAGAGCGGGTGGGGAGATTGTAAGCAGTGATGTTAAGAGGGAAATGAAATACAGCATTACTGGATATGACCATTACATTCTTCACTATCAGTTCCTTAAGGATGACGTCCTGCTGTTGCCTTTGGTTAGAAAGAGATCTATCTATCTATCTATCTATCATCTATCTATCTATCTATCTATCTATCTATTACATTTCTATACCACCCAATAGCCGGAGCTCTTTATTATATCCCACCTTTTTTCCTCCAAGGAGGCATAGATAATCTTCTTCCCTATTTTATCCCCACAGCAATCCTGTGGGGTTGGTTGGTCTGAGAGTCTGTGACTGGCCCAAAGTCACCCAATGGGTTTCCATGGCCGAGTGGGGATTAGATCCCGGATCTCCCAATTCCCAGTCCGACACTTTAGCCACTACACCACACTGGCTCAGTTTTTCAGTTTTGAACTCAGGGAAAAAATAGGACATGTGGAAGGGCTCATCCAATGAGGCCCTTTTTTGTGTATTTGAGATTTTCTGTGTGATTTTAAGACACTCGCGGGATTCTTTTTACTCTTTTCTAGTTCGGTAAACACTGGGACATCTATTTGACCAAGGCAGATGGGACGTACATACAAAAGACTTTAGAAGAGCTTCTTCCCCTCTCCTTCGGACCAGAAGACCTGAAGACGTTTTGAAGAGGGCGAGACAGAGCCTGCAGTGACCTTATGCCTTATCCCCAATAAGAGATTTCATTCATTGATTTCAAAATTATTTCTTTCAAACCACACAATCCAGGTGCTACCTTGAAAATCACGCGACTAACCACGATATAGACGGAAATCCTTTTGCTGCTCAGCATCCCGCTTTCAGCTGACGGCGATATAAATGGAAAGATCTTTTTGCAGGTTTCCCTTCAGACCTCCCCTCAAAGAAGAGATGGTTTTGTTCATTCTGGCATTTGCACAGGAGCATAAGGAGCCGCCTTCTATTGAGTCAGACCATAGGTGCACCTAGCCCAGTAATATCGACAGTGACTGGCAGTGGTTCTCCAGGGTTTCAAGGCAGGAGTCTTTGCCAGCCCTATCTAGATGTGCCAGGGATTGAACGTAGGACCTTCTGGATGACAAGGAGGTACTCCACCACTGAGCTGTGGCTTTTTCCTAGAAGGTGGAAGATGGAGGAGGAACATTTCCAGAGCTAGATTTTAAAATCCTTTGTGAATAGGATTCTAGCAGAGCTGGGAGATGGCAGAGACCATTTTTAATTTTTTTTGCCCCAAAGAGGTTCCTTAAAACAAAAACCCAGCAAACACCCAAACCATTGTGTCCAATAGGGCCCAGCTGTCCAGCATGATCCAGGGCTCCATCACACCAGCGTTTTATTGCACTGTTGTCCTGCCTTGTTTACAATTTTGCCCTGCAATCTTCACCTCTTGCCCTCCATTTTCCGTGTTTTTCTAGGTCGGGAAAGTGCGGTATCTTTTCTCCATGCAGAATGAAACCACCGTTCTGTCCCCGTGTATTGCCGTCCTCGTGCTATGTCGCAGAACGTCCCTTCTTGGGGGCGTGTGTGTTGAAGGATGGTCTTGCTGACAAAAGAGGAGGGCGGGGTCAGTTCTCCTCCAGTGCACCGAGTTGGTCGAACAGACTTTTGCTGCTCCAACCCCACTCATTGCTCTGTCATCCACCCATTTCAACTTCTCTCTTTTTTTGGCCCACTGTACGAGGTGCCCAGCTGATGAAATGCTAAACTGCTAAACTTTAGAAAACAAAACCAGAGCGGGGGGGGGGGAGGGGGAGGCACCCACATCCATCAGAATGTCCATCAACCACAAGAACCAATGAACTGGAGGGGGGAGGAGAGGGGGCGGGGTGGGGCGGGGCGGGGTGGCGATACCAGGAAGCGTGAGCTGGCGCAGGTGAAAAGGTAAACAAGGCGAAATAGCACAACAATGCACACACGTGAAAGTGCCCGGCGCTTGACGCGCTAATGAAACAGAGATGGAAATCACGGATGCATATCAAGAAAAAAAAGCAGGTGTGATGGAGCTCCTATTTCTATTTGCAACAGCCAGCAAATGCACCTATAACAACGGACAGGAAGCACATGGCACGTAGAATGTCACGTTTCGAAGGAAGGGCAGAGGACGGGCAATCTTCTCGCTTTCATTTCTTATATTTCTATACCACCCCATAGCTGAAGCGCTGTGGGCGATTCATGAAAATTAAAAACCATTAAAATACATTATACAAAGTACAAAAAAAATCTACATAAAAACCATATAAACGGATAGCAAACAGGGCAACATATCTCTAAAAACAGTTTGTTAAATCATCAGCCAAGGAGTGGCTGGAGGAAGTGAACGTAAACAGCAGGGGGATGAAAAACTGGCCGTTTGGGTCAGGGTACAAGTTATATCAAAGAGAAGGGGAGAAAAAAATCACAGGAGATGTGTAAAAAACTTTGAGAGGCATGTAAGGGGGAGGAGAAAAACAATATCAAATAAAGTTTTCTCTAATTAGATCGGGGTGCCTAGCCTTTTTTGGCTTGGGGAGGGGGGGCACATTTGGAATTTTGAATGGGCTTGGCCAGTCACAAAACACTTAGCAAACTGTACATACTCCAACTCCAGAATTAATTTTAGAAACTATTTAAACCAGAATTCATTAGGCAGGGAAAGCTAGGACTGCAAACCCATAGAACCTGAGGAGTTCTCCCATAGAACAGAACCCGAGAAATCCTCTATACAATTATACCTTATTCCTGAGTTTTGGGCCATCTCTGAATGCTGTTTTTTTTTTCCTTTGGAACCCTCGTTCTAATTTGTTCTGCTTTCATTTCTAACAGGCAGGAAGCAAAAAAGTGTGGTATAATTTGTCCCAAGGGCAATGTTCCTTTTATGATTGTTCCGTTTGACTCTACAAAGGACAACATAATGAGTTTAATTTCAAAATAATTAAAGACTTGTTAGTTACATGTTGCTATAAATTTCGCAACAGAACAAAACACCTTCCTCCAACATTAATTCCATTGTTCCATTCCAATCAAAACGGAACACAAATTACTGTGTTTTGTTCCGGTTATGCAGCACACGAGGGCAACATAATTTAGACCAGAGAAATTCATCGTAAGCCATTCTGATTATGAATTACTGCAGTTTTTCTCATCCAGATTTCTCCATGTATTTGGAATGATTTTCAAAGTAAAACCAATGCAATTCTACCATCATTTGTTTTTAATTTTCAAATTTTGTACAAAGCACTGGTGATGCAATTTACCATATCATTTAATTCCTGCCATTCATGGATATCTCTTCTCCCCTCTGTATTATTATTATTTATTTTATTTATTTATTTAAGTATTTTTATGCCGCCATTCAGCCAAAAAAGGCTCTCATGGCGGCTTACAAAAGTATTTCTTGACAGTTTGCATACACAGGCATTGATAAAACATTACTGAAAAGCAGCTTTTGAGTGATCACATGCACAGTTGCATCAAGATTTGTATGTGCGTGTGCAACTGTGATGTTTCACCAGTGCACAGGAGCACATGTGCGCATCAGCCAAAAATCATGCGGGAAGAATCCCAGTGCAACTTTACACGCAATCACATCGAGATGGCTTTCTTGCGGTGTTTTATCAATGCACCTATGTGCATCAGTAGGGCAAATAGCAGATGGATGGGGGGATTTCAGTCGAAGGAAGTGTGCATAGGTGGAAAGAAAAACTTCAGAGCTGCAACCTGGATTGCAATGAGTCTCTGTGGCTGCTCTTAAGCTTTGAAAACAGCTAAGGAGATCCAATCACGGGTCTCTGATGTCAAATCTAGTTTGGCCCACAGGTGTCTTTCAAAAGGCTTCACCAAATTTATTCAGTGGCTATCAGCAACTGATGCAGCATACATCAGAATACCAGTTACTGGTGAAGGACAAGAAACACATGAAGGGTGTGGTCTTGGGTCCCTGCTCTCATAGAATCATAGAATAGCAGAGTTGGAAGGGGCCTACAAGGCCATCGAGTCCAACCCCCTGCTCAATGCAGGAATCCACCCTAAAGCATCCCTGACAGAGGGTTGTCCAGCTGCCTCTTGAAGGCTTCTAGTGTGGGAGAGCCCACAACCTCCCTAGGTGACTGGTTCCATTCTTGTACTGCTCTAACAGTCAGGAAGCTTTTCCTGATGTCCAGCTGGAATCTGGCTTCCTGTCACTTGAGCCCGTTATTCCGTGTCCTGCACTCTGGGAGGATCGAGAAGAGATCCTGGCCCTCCTCTGTGTGACCTTTTCAGTATTTGAAGAGTGCTCTCATGTCTCCCCTCAATTCCTCAATCTCCCCTCAATCCCCTCTAGAATCATTTGGCAGAATGCTGAACTAGACAGAACCTGGTGCCCTAAAGACATGTTGCACTGCAATTCTCATTTCCAGCCAGGCCATGGTGGAAGCAGATCACTGAAATGCCACTGGTTTCAATGAGACTTACTCCCTTACGTACAAATGCATAGAAATGCAAACTTCAGGCATCTCTGTAAGAAAGGGCACTGCTATTAGAATCACGAAGTTGGATGAGGCCCTGCAGACTATGTACCCTTGCTCGATCTAGCACTCCCAATAGATGGATGTCTAGCCTCAGTTTGTGAAGACCTTCCACACTGCAGTTGGGGGAATCTTCATACTTATTATTATTAATATTAATATTTATTTATATAGCACCATCAATTTTCATGGTGCTGCACAGAACAAAATAAAACAAAATACAAAACACCCTGCCATATGGCTTACATTCTAAAATGTAATACTTCACATTTATATAGCTTTTCTGTACATTCAAAGCGATTCACAAGCTTTTTTTTTTTTAAAAAAATAATTATCTGTACAGCAACCCTGTAAGGTAGATCAGGATCATTATCCCCATATTGCCAGATAATGGGGGGCAGGGGTTGCTGAAGCAGTAAGTTCATGGCAGAGGTGAGAATCTGTCAGCCTTAACCTTCCCATCTGCAATATGGGGGATATTCCTTGGGACACTCACCTGTCACCATTCACCAACATTGTTTTGTTTCGGGTGCAAAGCAAAACAAACAAACAAACACTACAAAGAACTCTTTATTCCCCCAGGCTTTTAAAGCAGTTTAAAAACAAAAACTTTGTTGACTTCCATTTTCAATCTACTGGTTATTGTTGTTTTTATATTGTTTAGGTCTCAATCCTATACACATTTAGACATAGGTAAAAAAAAGTCTTACAACAGTAGCATTCCCCAATATGAATTGTTGTGAACTATCCAGAGCTTCGGCTATGGGGCAGTATAGAAATTAAATTAATACTAATAATAAACATAGGATTGCACTCTTGTTGTATTCCTTTATATTTTATAGTTGGTAAACCACCCTGAAATCTAATTTGGTGTGTGTATACACTGCCACATACCCCAAATTAGTCATTGGGGCCATTTACCAATACAAGCACAAACCATAAAAAGGCAAATTATTATTATTATTATTTATTTATTTATATAGCACCATCAGTGTACATGGTGCTGTACAGATAACACAGTAAATAGCAGGACCCTGCCGCATAGGCTTACAATCTAATAAGTTGTAGTAAACAATAAAGAGGGAAGGAGAATGCAAACAGGCACCGGGTAGGGAGAAGCTAACAGTATAGAGTCAGAACAAACTCAATATTTGAAGGCTATAGGGAAAAGAAAAGTTTTTAGCTGAGTTTTAAAAGCAAACAGCACAGCTACCAGCCATTTAAAAACAGAACAAGCCAACAAGGTATCTAAAAAAACAAAAAAAACTTAAAATACTTTAATAGCTTTAACATTTAAAGCAGATAAATATTAAATATAAGGTGGTATAAAGGGTGGGGTGACCGTATGGAAAGGAGGGCAGGGCTCCTGTATCTTTAACAGTTGCGTAGGAAAGGGGCTGCAATACCTATAAAAAACACGCAGCTAGGTTACACTCTACACATGCTCGAGGGCGCTGTCGTCTCTCCTGCAGCGCGGCCTAGGGATCACCCGGCGCCAGGAGGCGGAGGCGGAGGAGGCGGAGGCGGGCCGGCCTCGTGGGAGCCCCGCCTCTGCGGCGTCACGAGCCCGCCACGACAATAACAACAGCCCGCAGCCGCCGAGGCCGAGAGTCCCCCGCTTGGGCCTGGGGAGAGGATGGCGCTGCGACAGGCGCTGGGCCGGGCCGGGCGGCTGGGCCGGGGCCTGCTGTGGCGCTGGCTCGGGGGGGCGCCTCCCGCTCCTGCGCCGCCGGCCGCCTTCCTGCTCCGGCCGCCGCCTCCGCCGCAGCCAACCCGCTCAGGCTTCCTACGCGACGCCGCGGCCCGGCTAGGCCTAACGAGAGGGCCGCCGTCGCCGGGCCTGCTGCTGTTCCGGCAGTTGGTTCCCCGCGTCCCCCTCGGCCCCCGCCGCCTCGGCTTGGCCTTCAGCCTGGGGCTGGCGCTGCTGGAGCCGGCGTTAGCCGAGCAGAGGCAGGCGGCCGAGGCTTGCAAGGACATCCAGGTGCGGGCGGACAAGGCCGCGTTGCCGTGGCGACGGGAGGAGGTGATGGGGCGGACAAGGCCGCGTTGCCATGGCGACGGGAGAGGGCTCCCTTTCAGCATCTGTCGGGGAGGGTTTGCCACCTGCCCCAGCCTGTGGGCCCTCCAGATGTGTTGGGCTACCCCCATGCTGGCTGGGGATCATGGGGATTCTAGTCCCAACACTTCTGGAGGTTGGGGGACAGCTGGTTTGTTGGGCCCTCCGAAGTGAGGGATTGTTAGGCCTGCTCTGCACATAACAGCATCCTGAGGTGGTATAAAGGGTGGAGTGACCCTATGGAAAGGAGGACCGGGCTCCTGTATCTTTAACAGTTGCATAAAAAAGGGAATTTCAGCAGGTGTCCTTTATTTATTATTTATTTTATTACATTTATATACCGCCCCACAGCCGAAGCTCTCTGGGCGGTTTACAACATTAAAAATAGTAAACATTAAAAGTATACAATTTTTTTAAAAAAAAACCCATAAAAACAGTATAAGTATAACATTTGTAAGCATGCAGCACCTGGTGAAATGCCCTCTTCTTCACGACAGTTAAAGCTGCAAGAGCCCTGCCCTCTTTTGTATCTGGTCATTCTACAGTGGGGGGCAGGGCTCCTGCAGCTTTAACTGTTGCGATGAAGAGGGAATTTCACCAGGTGCTGCATGCTTACAAAGGACAGCTGCTGAAATTCACTTTTCTATAAAATTGCTAAAGATACAGGAACCTTGGCCTTCTTTTCACGTGGTCACCTTAATACACGGTTGACTGTGCCAGTTAAAGGCTGCAGCTAGAAATGGTGCCATTTTTGAATGACACCCCTTCCATACAAAACATTTTTAAAAAAACATTTAAGCCCCTGCTAGTAGAAATGTAACACATCGGAGGGAAAAGTCCTAGTTCAGCCACCTCCTGGTGATGCTAGTTTTCTACTTGCAGGGAAATTGTTATTTACGGGTGGTTGTTTTTACAGAAGGGAAGATTACAAAATGGCATTCTCTGCCTGCAGACAGAATGATACAGCCCTGCTTTATTCCATCAGGAGTCTACTACCTAAGTTGCTGCAGGTGTAGTTGATGCTTCTAACTGCTTTCCTCCCCTTTCGGATGTTAACCAAAGCACCTTCCATATGAGGAAAGGAAACTGTTGAGAGCATATTCCTATACATGTTTAAACAGAAAAAAATAATCCCTTAAAACTCCCAGCATTTCCCAGCCAGCTAGGCTGGTAGGGAGAATGCTGGAAACTGTAGGATTTTTTTCTGTCTAAACTTGTATAGAATTGTACCTTGAAGCTTCAATGCTATGCACAATTTACCTTGAAGTAAGTCCTATTGAATGCAATGGGACTTCTGTTTAAAAAAATGGGCTTTAGTTTTTTGTTTAGTTTGGAGATGAAGGGGAAAGACGTCTAAGAAGGGATACGATAAAAATGTCATAAAATTATGGATGGTGTGAAGAGAAAAACAGAATGTGTTCTTTTGCTTTTATAGCATTTGAAGGTAATGTCACCTAATGAAGTTGGCAGTAGTTTTAGAGGGGAAAGTGGGGATTTCTCCGCACATGGCACAATTAAACATGGGGAACTCACTGCCACCAGATGTGATGCTCAGTACCATAGATGATTCCTACAAAGGTTTTGATAAGAGTCATGGAAGACAAGCCTGTTGAAAGCTATGAGCGATTCTGTGGAGTCTGTTTTAAAACCAAGGCCACAGCTAGACCTAAGGTTTATCCTGGGATCATCCAGGGTTCGCCCCTGCCTGAGCACTGGATCCCCTGTGTGTCACCTAGATGAACAGGTTTGACCCCTGGACGATCCAGGGATAAACCTTAAGTCTAGCTGTGGCCCAAGAGAAAGTACTTACTTAATCCACTAAACTACAGAATGCTGGAAGTTGTAGGATTTTTTTCTGTCCAAACAGGACTGCACTCCTAATGAATTCACTGACTCTTACGTTCTTAGATCATCCCCCAAAGTTTTCTGCATTGAGTAACCTGTCTGTAGGGCATAGCAAACAGCCAAGGAAGTTCAAGTTTTTTGACAGGTTTCGCTCTTCAAGTACGCACTCCTTATTTTAAGCATTTTTATCCTGCTCAGTAACAACAAGACAGCCCCTGACTTCTGGCTTACAATCTGAAAGATACGAAACAAAAGTAAAAAAAAAAAAAAAGATGAGGGAAAGGGGAAAACGAGGCACCAGTTACCAAGGACTTATAGCGTCGTGCTTGAATGGAAACGCTTGAGGGACAGGAGGAACCAAATGGAACTGGTCTCTCATCCCAGGTGATCTTACCTTTCTCTGTTGTAGCCTGGTGGAACGGTTGCTCATGGATGAAAATTGAAGGAGAGGGACCCTGATTAAAGCTAGTCTCTGGCTGAGTTTGGCCGACATTCTAATCCAGCCTTCCTCAACCTGGGGCGCTCCAGATGTGTTGGACTGCATCTCCCAGAATGCCCCAGCCAGCAGAGCTGGCTGGGGCATTCTGGGAGTTGTAGTCCAACACATCTGGAGCGCCCCAGGTTGAGGAACGCTGTATCTAATCCATGGTTGTTTCCTGCTCTGTTCCTGTTACCACCACCACCCCTAGTGTGTCGTCCGAACTCAGCCTCTTAGTCTAGCAGGCCCTGCTGTGTCGCTTCTCCCTTTGCTACAACCAGACGACATTACCCTCCAAAAATGACTTTAATACTCTGTGATGTATTTTCTCACTCCCCACCTCCAGACGATATTTGTCCAGAGGAACAAGCCTCAGCAAGATCCCCTGGGCTTACTCCGCCAACGCGGCTTCAAACTGGAAGAGTACTTCATTGGCCAGCCAATCGGCAAAGGCTGCAGCGCCGCGGTGTACGAAGCGGCCGCTCCTTTCGCCGCCCGAGGCGAGACAAGCTTGGAGCCCCAAACGGGGCGTCCTGATCAGGGTGGCAGTTCGGATATCCAAGCGCCGGTGGTGGAGTCTTGCCAGGCCAATCGCTGGGGAGCTGGCTTCCCACTGGCTATCAAGATGATGTGGAACATTTCGGTGAGGATCCAGGCTTCAGTTTGTTTCTCACGGGTTGTCCTCCAGATGTTTTGAGCTAGAACTTCCGGAACCCCTGGCCATTGGCCACACTGTATGGGGCTTATGGGAGTTGGAGTCAGGAGGAGCTGTAGCTGAGTGGTTTGCATGCAGAAGGTCCCGGGTTCATCTCCAGGTAGGGCCTCTGCCAGTTAGCCTGGATAATACTAGGCTAGATGGACCCATAGCCTGACTCAGTTTAAAGCAGCTTCTTGTGTTTGTGGAAAACATCTGGCGTGTGCCAAGTCACCCATGCCTTGTTTCTCAGGAAACTGGAGTAAAATGTTTAGTATATTTAAGACGCTGAAAGAAACTGCGTTGGAAAAGCTCAAATCGTTAATGAGCAGTCGAGGGATAATTAATGTCAGTCTGAAATTTACCCCAGGGGAGTCAAAATGTCAAACCAATGTTCAGCGGTTGCCATTGTTTTTCTGAAAGGTGTGGGGAGAATAAAAATGTAAGGAACAGCCTGACTGGAAACAAAACAGCAGTGCTGCCTGAGTAATCCGGCACTAACCGTAATCATCACCACTAGCAGCAAAAGCCTTGTGAATCAGCCGCTTTGAGCCTGCCTGCGTCTCCCTCCTCCATCCCTTCTCCGTGTTTTGCTCAGAGCGGCTTTTTATTTGATCCCAAGGAAAATAAACAATTTTCTTTGTCACGGCTCTTGCAGGCCGGTTCTTCAAGCGAAGGCATCCTCAGCAATATGTCTCAAGAGCTTGTTCCAGCCAGTGGCTCTGCCTTCTCTGGAGAATTTGGAGCGATCGCTTGCCCTAGGTATGATCTTCTAACTCTGGTGAACTTGACGTACGTAGACCCCAGGAAAACACCAGACGATTGGCAGCCGGGGAAAGGGGGGCCTGGCTGCATCATGGGGAACTCCAGAATGCCGGATTGGGACCCCAGCTGGGCTCAGTTTGGCCCACGGGTCTGTAATTCTGAACCCCTTGCCCTAAAACCTCCATAATATTCCAGTAAAATGAAACCGAACAATCGGTCATTTGTGCAACCATTCAAGCAGTCGTTCGTGAACGTCTCGGGGGGAATCCAGTAGAAGAGGAAGGCGGTTCTTGGCCCTTAGTGAATATGCTTCACGCGGAGAAAGCAATAGATGTGGAATGTTGGCCTTCTGCTACTTACTTTATTTTGCCTAGTACAGCCTTCCTCAACCTGGGGCACTCCAGATGTGTTGGACTGCATCTCCCAGAATGCCCCAGCCAGCAGAACTGGAGCGCTCCAACTCTGCGCTCCAACACATCTGGAGCGCCCCAGGTTGAGGAAGGCTGGCCTAGTAGGAAGCAACAGATTGTTTAGCTTATGGTTGGAGTTTCACCGGCGGTAGAAAGGCCTGTCACTCATTCCATCCTTGCGAAACGGAAGGGCTAATCACGGAGGACCACCTGACAATGCAGTGTTCATGCTCCGCTGTAATCAAACATGAAGTGCATTTAGACTGTAAGCGTCTTGGGGCAGGGGCCTGTCTAAATTACATTTGTAAATCTGCAAGGCAGCTTGTATAGTGATGTCCCTATAATAATGATGATAATGCACCAATAATAGAAACATCATTATCATCGTTACCATTACTTCACAGCAGCAGTGATTAACTTAAATCATCAAAAACATTAAGTCATGTTTCCAACTTTGGCAAATGATCCCACTGGCATAGAAGGCCCAAGAAGCCTCCTGCATCCAAGCAGATGTGCATATTAATTTGTTGCAGTAACAGTGAAAACATATTGGGTTGGATCCTGACTTGGGATTTGTTGGTTATGACTTGAGTCCCCTTGATTTCAGTGGGTCTACTCTAAATCTGGATCCAGTCCATTGTTTGCAACTATAAATGAAGTCAATTCTACTACTCAAGAGCATAATTCCAACCCCTTAGCCAGGCAGCCCACATCCCTTTTTGCACTTTACCATTATATCTGGTTAGAGCCAAGGATACTAAATAAAGGTCTGAGATTTCTGGAAATATTTCCTCATGATGCAGCAGCTCTTTGTGCAAAACCGCCATTTGGAACGGTTTTCCATTTCAAATTTGGAGGCATTTCTCCCACCCCACCCCAAACCAGAAAGTGAGTAACGGAATTAGAGTACGTGAGGTGGAGGCGGGTTAGTGCACGAACCGGAGATGCTTTGCCTTTTTACTTAATTCTAAATATGACACGGTTACAGAGGGCACAATGATCTTCAATAAAGAGTTTTATTTTGCTCTGGAAGAACTGAATCCGATGGCGCCTGGGGAACATGGGTGGGAGGGTGCTCTTGCACCCATGTCCTGTTTGTGGGTCCCTGCTCGACAGCTGGTTGGTCACTGTGTGAACAGAGTGCTGGACTCCTGCATTGAGCAGGGGGTTGGACTCAATGGCCTTGTAGGCCCCTTCCAACTCTGCTATTCTATGATTCTATGACTAGATGGTCCAGGATGTGTGAACAGAGGGCAACCAGGATGATCAGGGGTCTGGAAACAAAGCCCTATGAAGAGAGACTGAAACAACTGGGCACATTTAGCCTGGAGAAGAGAAGGTTGAGGGGAGACATGAGAGCACTCTTCGAATACTTAAAAGGTTGTCACATAGAGGAGGGCCAGGATCTCTTTTTGATCATCCCAGAGTGCAGGACACGGAATAATGGGCTCAAGTTACAGGAAGCCAGATTCCAGCTGAACATCAGGAAAAACTTCCTGACTGTTAGAGCAGTACGACAATGGAACCAGTTACCTGGGGAGGTTGCAGGCTCTCCCACACTAGAGGCCTTCAAGAGGCAGCTGGGCAACCCTCTGTCAGGGACGCTTTAGGGTGGATTCCTGCATTGAGCAGGGGGTTGGACTCGATGGCCTTATAGGCCCCTTCCAACTCTACTATTCTATGATTCTATGACCCTTGATCTGATCCAGCAGGGCACTTCTGATGTTCACCTCTGCCTTGACATCAGAGCCAGTTCATGGCCCTGACAAACTCAAACTCTCTGCCTCCATTTCCCTTCTTAAAACAGGGAACGTAACGAGCACAGGGTTGTTATAAGAACAAACACCATGAGAACAGTCTGGGCACTTTGCAAATTAAAACTGCAGTTGCAATGCGTAGTGTGCTAGTAGTGGTCATGAATTGTCTTGAAACAGGAAGCCTATCTTTGGGAAGAAGAGGCTGAAACCTCACCCAAATATAGTCCAGGTAATTCGTGCATTCACGTCGCACGTCCCGCTGCTCCCTGGCGCCACGGTGGACTATCCAGATGTTCTGCCCTCCACCCTGTATCCCTCTGGAATTGGGCACAGCCGCACGCTCTTCCTGGTGATGAAGAAGTAAGTCATGAGAATGCTGGCTGGTTCACAGTCTACATGCCTGTAAGCATACCTGGCTTCTAGCCCTATGGTTTTGGATAAAAGCTTGTCCTCCGCTTCCAAGAACACGACGTTGTGGATGCTGTTATCAGCGGGGAAGCAGTGATTTCTGCTTCATCTGGGTTGCGCAAGGTCTTGGCAGAAGGTAAAGCTTCCCTCAGCCCACCCAATGATTCCGATCCAAATCGCTGTCTCCCCTCTGCTCGTAGCAGTACTAGAACAGCGGTTCCCTCAACCAACCCAGTGATGGCTGATCAGCTGGACAGCGGGGAAAAGTAGCAAGAATGCAGGTGCTCTGGTATGCTGCATGGCGATCAGCTGAGAGACACAGACTACCAACCTGTGTCTCAGAGTGACTACGATGTGTCAATCCACCTTTTATTTGCTCAGTACTGTTACCCACCAGTGAGAGAACTCACATTTTGTATCTAAAAATCTGCAATCCTACTTCTACTTACTTCGGAGCAGAGGTGGACATTCTCCAGATGTTTTTGGCCTAGAATGCCATCATCCGTCACCATTGGCTACACCATTGACACAATGAGATCTGTAGGCCAAAACATCTGGAGGGCCACAAGTTGCCCACCCCCGCTTTGAGTAAGCCCTCTCTAGTTACGTGGGGTGTATTTCTGAGTAGGCAGCACAGCGTTTTGCTATAAGTCAATAAAGTGCAGACAGATCTGTTCCATTGACCAAAATTAGCTCTAATAACTAATGGGTTTTTTATTTTATTTTACAGATTTTTGTTTTCTTAAGAGCTGCCCTTTTGCAGAAATTCGTATGGGGGGTGGGGTGGGGGGCGGCGGAATGGCCCAAGAAATGATTGAGCAGTAGTTGGGACATGAGGATAGGGAATTGTGACCCAGGTGGCCAGATGCAAAAGAGGTCAGGGCTCTTGCACCTTTTAACAGTTGCGCAGAAGAGCGAGACCTGCTGAAATGTCCTTTCTTTTACACCATTCTTTAAAGTGCAGCACACACATACCCCAGACCCCTTTTGCACCTGACCATACTAAATGCGACTGCAGGAGATAAAATTGGGATTGGAAGCTAGATAGAGTATAAAAGAGACACCCCAGCTCACCTCCATCAACTAGAGTTTGTGACAGTTAATGCCTTTATGTTTTTTTTAAACCAGCCTTCCTCAATCTGGGGCGCTCCAGATGTGTTGGACTGCAACTCCCAGAATGCCCCAGCTGGGGCATTCTGGGAGTTGCAGTCCAACACATCTGGAGCGCCCCAGGTTGAGGAAGGCTGGTTTAAACCATGAGAATTAGAAACTTGTTTTAAAAGAGAAGGAGGGAGGGAGAATGGGATACAGAAAAGACAATGGGGAACAGCTCAAGGATCAGTTACACAGATCCCAGTGAGGATTGGGCCCATAGTGGGGGCTGGAGGAAGCCGGTCAGGCAGTGGTGCAAAGCAGCGAATGTGTGGACTCCCACTCCAAAGTGAGGAAGCAGAAAGCAAGAGTGATCAGAGCTGAGATCTTCAGGACCCTGGACAGGTCCTGGGGAGGAGGGTAACTTTGCTGTAAGAAACGGCTGGATGCAAAAATAGCGCTGGGCTGAATTATTTTGTCTGTAACTTTTCTGACAGCCGGGAGACACTTCCAGGCCAGCTCCCCTTGCTAAGCGGGCCCTTCTGTCAGCCTGCCCCAACCTGGAAACACAAACTGAAGGTGATGGGAGTTGTATTCCAAAACATCTGGAGGCCATCAGGTTCAGGAAGGCTGCCTTATATAGTCCCAGGTCCTGATTCTCTCTCCCACAGAGACTTAAAGGGCCGGTCCTTTTATCTCAAGCCAGCCATTCTGTATCCTCTCCATCATTTCTCACTAGGAAAATTGCTTGTCACGGTGAAGAGGTTCATGTGACGGACCAGAGGGCAAAGGGTGCATGTTCCTCAGCGGTCCTGACTAGGGGTGGTCATGGATTCCGATGGCCCCTGTTTGCTGAGCTTGGACTCAGCAGAGACCAGAACTGGTGCTTTGAGTGGTGCTACTGGTTCATGTGAATCCTCTCCCTCTGTGCTAGCATCCACTGCTATTTTGGGCTGCATTAATAGAAGTAGAGCTTCCAAATCATGTGAGGTACTGGGTCCTCTCTATTCGGCCCTGGTTAGGCCTCATCTAGAGTATTGCGTCCAGTTCTGGGCTCCACAATTCAAGAAAGATGCAGACAAGCTGGAGCGTGTCCAGAGGAGGGCAACCAGGATGATCAGGGGTCTGGAAACAAAGCCCTATGAAGAGAGACGGAAAGAATTGGGCATGTTTAGCCTGGAGAAGAGAAGATTGAGGCGAGACATGATAGCACTCTTGAAATACTTAAAAGGTTGTCACACAGAGATGGGCCAGGATCTCTTCTTGATCCTCCCAGAGTGCAGGACACGGAATAACAGGCTCAAGTTAAAGGAAGCCAGATCCGGCTGGACAGCAGGAAAAACTTCTTGACTGTTAGAGCAGTGCGACAATGGAATCAGTTACCTAGGGAGGTGGTGGGCTCTCCCACCCTAGAGGCCTTCAAGAGGCAGCTGGACAACCCTCTGTCAGGGATGCTTTAGGGTGGATTCCTGCATTGAGCAGGGGGTTGGACTCGATGGCCTTGTAGGACCCTTCCAACTCTACAATTCTATGATTCTAGTCTGGGTCATGTCACAAAGGGTTTTGAATGGGGAGACACAATTCCCTGTGTTTATTCCTGATCTTGTGGTGTTGGGGGGGCAAGGTACAGGAGACTGGAGGGACCCCCATTTCGGTGTTGACCCAAGCGGCCACCTTCTTTCTTGTTGTGTCCAGCTACCCATGCACGCTGCGTCAGTATCTCTCCGAGAAGAGCCCCGGTCCTCATCTGGGCACCATGATGATCCTGCAGTTGCTGGAAGGGGTGGACCATCTCATTCGGCACGGAGTGGCTCACCGGGATTTGAAGTCCGACAACATCCTCGTGGAATTTGATTCTGGTACGTAGCAGACAATGGTCTCCCCACCCCGACGTGTGTGTGTGTGTCTTAAAGGCCCTAAGGCAGCCTTCCTCAACCTGGGGCGCTCCAGATGTGTTGGACTACAACTCCCAGAATGCCCCAGCCAGCTGGCTGGGGCATTCTGGGAGATGCAGTCCAACACATCTGGAGCGCCCCAGGTTGAGGAAGGCTGCCCTAAGTCTTTCCCAGCCCCCTTGCACGCTTCAAAGCCTGGAAGAGCCTCTTAACACATTCCCTTCTACTTTAACGGCGGCCGCCATTATTATTTCTATTTATTTATTATTGCATTTATATCCCACCTTTTTTCCTCCAAGGAACTCAAGGCAACATACATCAGCCTCCACCTCTCCACTTTATCCTCAGAACAACAACCCTGTGAGGTAGAGAGTCTGTGACTGGCCCAAAGTCCCCCATGGCCAAGTGGGGACTAGAACCCGGATCTCCCGACTCCCAGTCCAACACCTTAGCCACTACACCAGACTGGCTGCCATTGGAGTGGAAGGTTTCGGTGGCTGCCATTAGAGTCGGAAGGAAAAATCATTCTCCTTCCCCGCCTACCAGGGCTGGAAAGGGCCTCTTAACCCAAGTGTTAAGAGGCCCTATCAGGCACCGATGGGAGCGGGGGTGGGAAAGCGTAGTTGGGGGAATCTGCGTACTTTCCAGAGGCCCAGAAAGTGCACTTTCCTGTGCCTTTCCCCTCTCCCTTGCCCATTGGGGCCGGAAGCGTCTCTTAACGCAAGTGCTCAGAGGCCATTTCGGGCCCATATAGGCATGGGGGGGTGAAGCACACATCCGAGTGCGTAATTGAAATAATCACACCTTCTTCCCCTGCCTTCCCCACACCTCTCTCGCCCCCTTCTTCTTCCACTGTTTCTCCTCGTCTGTTTTGTACTGCATGCCCCCCTTGGGGTTGGGACCTGTCACGCCTGTTCTTTGCACAGCACCGTGGACATCTGCTTCCCCCAACCTGGTGCCTTCTAGATGTATTGGACTGCAGCTTCCATGATTCTCAGCCAGCATGGCCATTGCCAGAGGGTGATGGGAGTTGTAGTCCAACACATCTGCACAGCCTCAGGTTGGGGAACACTGGTGTAAATAGATGGCACTGTATACATTGAGGATTATATGTCCATTATCATCATCATCCCAAAGTAAAAAAACGCAGGTGCACAGGTCTCCTGCACATCAGCCCTCAATACTAGGGATGTGCTCTGCTTCTCCTCGGACCGGAGAAGCAGGAGTGGATCGGGGGGCTTCACCTCCCCTTAAAGCGGAGGCGAAGAGGATCGGGGGAGCCACAGAGCATTGCGGAGCGGATCGAGGTGAAGGCGGATCCTTCGCCTTGATCCGGAGCTCCGCAAAAAAGGTAAGGGGGGTTTACTTGGCCCTGCCGCTGTCGCTGCCGCCCATGCCGTGACGGCGGCAGAGCCAGGTAAGGGGGCAAGGGGGAGGGGGTCTTACCTGCATCCTTCCGCGGTCCCGCGGCTGCTTCAACTGAGCCCGAGGACTCAAACAGAAAGACTAGGCCGCAACTGCAGCCTAGTCTTCCTGGTTGAGTCCTCAGGCTCAGTTGAAACAGCTGCTGGACCGTGGACGGATGCAGGTAAGGGGGAGGAGGGAGGGGGGTCTTACCTGCGTCTGTCCCGGCCCATCCCAGCTTGACTAGAGCCCGCGGCTCAACCAGGAAGTGTAGGCCGCAATTGAAGCCTACAGTTCCTGTTTGATCCGCGGGCTCCAGTCAAGCTGGGATGGGCCGGGACGGACACAGGTAAGGGGGAGGAGGGAGGGGGGGCTTACCTGGCGCCACTCCCTGCTACTGCAGAGCTCCAATTCGGAGCCGGAGCTCCGCAGCGGAGCGGCCCCTAGGCGGATCGAGGCAGGGCGGAGCGGGCCCAATCCGCAATTTGTGGATTGGGCGCGAAGAGGATCGGGGGTTCCGTGCACATCCCTACTCACTACTTCTACCCCGTGAATAAATAGAAATAATTATGGTGGCCGCCATTAAAGTAGAAGGGGAAATGTTTAGAGGCTCTTCCAGGCTTTGATGCGTAGTGAGCAGAAGTTCTCAAAGATGGTTGCAGAGCTCCGCTGACCAATATTCAGTGCCGCTCCCTGTCCTCTTCCTCCTGTGCTTGGACTGGAGACCCAACAGCAGGCGTCGCTATCAGGCAGTTTAAAGAAATCTTAATGGGTTATTTGTGTGGATTTTCGGCTGGCAAACGCTGGGAGTCGTAGGAGTCCTGTCTACAGCTGCACAGGATTGTGCCCTGAATCACTCAGCAAGTTAATGATTTGGATGAGGAGGTGCAGGGAATGCTTATCAGATTTGCAGATGACACCAAATAGGGTGGGATAGCAAATACCCTGGAAGACAGAAACAAACTTCAAAGTGATCTTGATAGGCTGGAGTGCTGGGCTGAAAACAACAGAATGACATTTAATAGTGATAAATGCCAAGTTCTACATTTAGGAAATAGACACCAAAGGCACAGTTACAAGATGGGGGATACTTGGCTCAGCAATACTACAAACGAGAAGGATCTTGGAATTGTTGTAGATCACAAGCTGAATAGGAGCCAAAAGTGAGATATGGCTGCAAGAAAGGCAAATGCTATTTTGGGCTGCTTGAATAGAAGTATAGCTTCCAAATCGCGTGAGGTACTGGTTCCTCTCTATTCGGCCCTGGTTAGGCCTCATCTAGAGTGTTGCGTCCAGTTCTGGGCTCCACAATTCAAGAAGGACGCAGACAAGCTGGAGCGTGTTCAGAGGAGGGCAACCAGGATGATCAGGGGTCTGGAAACAAAGCCCTATGGAGAGAGACTGAAAGAACTGAGCATGTTTAGCCTGGAGAAGAGAAGATTGAGGGGAGACATGAGAGCACTCTTCAAATACTTAAAAGGTTGTCATACAGAGGAGGGCCAGGATCTCTTCTCGATCCTCCCAGAGTGCAGGACACGGAATAATGGGCTCAAGTTAAAGGAAGCCAGATTCCGGCTGGACATCAGGAAAAACTTCCTGACTGTTAGAGCAGTACGACAATGGAATCAGTTACCTAGGGAGGTCGTGGGCTCTCCCACACTAGAGTCATTCAAGAGGCAGCTGGACAACCATCTGTCAGGGATGCTTTAGGGTGGATTCCTGCATTGAGAAGGGTGTTGGACTTGATGGCCTTGTAGGCCCCTTCCATCTCTGCTATTCTATGATTCTGTGATTCTTCTTCTGGGCCCACAGCAAAAAAAAAAAAGGTCTTCACTCCGATCAGCAGCTGATCAGAGACCAGTGCTCTCCCCAGCCAAGCACTGGGAAAGGGAGCCCTTTTCAGAGCTTAAGCAGGGGAAAGAACTTCTTTACGATCAGCTGCTCGATCAGAGATGAAAGCCTTTCCCTTCGCGGCAGAAGGGCGGCTGTGGGGCGAAGCTGCCGGCCCGGAGGGGGAGCCCCCACAGGCTGTGTCCCATCTCTGCCTTACGAACATGAGATCGTTTGGGGGTCTGAAGATGGGGAGGATTTGTTATCCTGGAGCTGTGGAGGATGACTAGAGCTGCCTCAAAGAGAAGCAGGGTAGACCGGAGGCCTTGAGAGTTCCTTTCAGCCTTAAGATGATACAGATGAAGTACAGAGTGATAACAAGGACACTCCAAACGATCAGCTGCCCTCCGACTTCAGCCTCCCCCCAGCTTTTTAACTGATCAATGGATTTTCTCTGACTTTCCTGCCAGCTTGCCTGGCTGCACAGCGACGATTTCCCAAGTCCCACAGCCTGAACAGGCTAATAACTCAATGCTTCGGGGTCATTAAGCGTTAGGCGATTCCAGGACAAGGAAATGCTCGGTTCAATCCCGAAGTCCTTTGGCCATGCCGTTCTTGGCTGTCACCCTCTGGCAAGGGAGAATGTTAATTACTGGAGCGATCTTTCAACCCGGCCCCGTCTCGCATGGGCAGGAGATGAAAGAAGGAGCCAGGGACGAGTGATTAATCCTGCTGCGGAAAGTTGGCGGGGGTTGAAGCCTTGGCCGCGGAGGCTCGGAGAAGGGCTGTGTGGATGGGGGGGCAAGGCAGGCGCTGGAAAGGGAAGATTTGGACGAAGGTTAACAGGCACGAGTAGACCCAAGATGGCAGATCTCCTATTGTTTTTAAAGAGTTAAGAGATGCAAAGCAGGGTGGGGAGGCAGATTGAGACTGTGACTCTGCAGTGGGGGGACGGCAACCTTCCCTCCCCGTTCTGTGCCATTTTCCCCAATTAAGATTCCACCCTCACCTGCTGGAGGCAACATAAAAGTACTTACATAACAGCCTCCCCCAACCTAGGGTGCTCAGATGTGTTGGACTACAACTCCCATAACACACCACCACCAGCAGCATAGCAGTGAAGATGGAGCTAGTCAGGCCTCCTGAGGCAGGGAGTTCCACAGTCCGGGAGCAGCCACTGAGAAGGCCGTTCCCAGGATGCCGACCTTAGCAGCAGACAGCAAATCCCCAAACACACTCAGAACCAAAGTAGGTGAAACCAAAAAGGATGGCGATTTGGATCTCCCACACGGAAAGGAGGGGAAAGCATAGCTGGTGGAGGGATGATGGGAGTCGTAGTCCAACACATCTTGAGCGCCCCAGGTTGGTTTTTGCTGGTCGGTGCCGTTCATTTCTTTAAACGGTTGTGTTTTGATGATGACTTTGTATTTTAGTACTCTAAAATACTAGACAGCTAGTATTTTAGCTGTCTTGGGAACTGATTTCAGTGGAAAGGATTGCAAATATTTTAAAAGGTTATCACACAGAGGAGGGCCAGGATCTCTTCTCGATCCTCCCAGAGTGCAGGACATGGAATAACGGGCTCAAGTTACAGGAAGCCAGATTCCAGCTGGACATCAGGAAAAACTTCTTGACTGTTAGAGCAGTATGACAATGGAATCTGTAACATAGGGAGGTTGTGGGCTCCCCCACACTAGAGGCCTTCAAGAGGCAGCTGGACAACCCTCTGTCAGGGATGCTTTAGGGTGGATTCCTGCATTGAGCAGGGGGTTGGACTCGATGGCCTTGTAGGTCCCTTCCAACTCTGCTATTCTATGATTCTATGAGAGGCATACATTTAATAAATAAAGAGACAGGCAGGCAGGCTCTGGCCTCTGTCTTCTAGGAAGGCCTTTCCTGCACAAACACCTGCAGTGACTCCCTTCCGCTGTCCAGCCTGTGCTCCCAGCTGTGTGCGCCTCTCTTTGAAATCTCTTTGCCTCGGTTCTCTTCCCATCCTTTGCAGCTGGATGTCCCGGGCTGGTCATCACCGATTTTGGCTGCTGTTTGGCCGACGAGAAGGTTGGCCTGAAACTGCCTTTCACCAGTTGGTACGTGGATCGCGGAGGCAACAGCTGCCTCATGGCGCCAGAGGTAAGGTGCTCCTTGCGCTCTTTCCAAAGTGACGGCGCTTCTGCACTCTGTGGTCATGCACAGGCTTCTAGAAACGGGACTGGGTTTGATCTGGTTACAAGTGCATAAGAATAAGCACCCCCCACCCTCCCCGGATTGCACCAAAGGTCCATCTCATCCAGCCTCCTGCATCCCATAGAGACCAGCCTAATGCTTCTGGGAAGCAAGCAAGCCGGTTATAAAATCTCTCCCCTGTTGTGTCTCTTGAACATCTTGTGTTTAGTGTCATAGAGAGGTGTTTTGACTGTTTCTTCCCTTGTTGTGCCAGTGCGGGTTTCCCCCCCAAAACAAATAACATCTTCAGAAGAAGGACTTTCCTCAGGACCGCAGCAGGAGAGGAAAGGGTTAAATCCCCTCTGTGGTTTTTTTTACTTGCACACCGGCTTCCCACCCAAAATGGCACTTAAGGAGGATTACATTCACTGATAAAACTTGATTTAAAAAACATGGAATAAATACGTTAAACACAAAAACACAACAGTAACAGAGTCAAAACAATTTCCAGGCCAACAGACCCATTTGCACATCAAAGGTCCATTTGGAAAAAGTGGACCTTTGCCTAGGGTGACCCTATGAAAAGGAGGACCGGGCTCCTGTATCTTTAGCAGTTGCATAGAAAAGCGAATTTCAGCAGGGGTCATCTGTGTATATGGAGAACCTGGTGAAATTCCCTCTTCAGCACCACAGTTAAAGCTGCAGGAGCCTTACTAGAGTGACCAGATTTAAAAGAGGGCAGGGCTCCTGCAGCTTTATTGTGATGAATAGGAAATTTCACCAGGTTCTCCATATATACAAATGACACCTGCTGAAATACAGCTGTTAAAGATACAGGAGCCCTGTCCTCCTTTTAATATGGTCACCCTACCTTTGCCCAGCAGTGGAAGGATAGCAAAGAGTTAACGAACGTGGCTTCCCTCAGCGGGGAGTTCCACAGGCCCAGAGCAGCCACCGAGAAGGGCCTTCTCTCATGTCGCCACCAAATGCGCCCCTGAAGGATGCGGTCGCGAAAGAAGAACCTCTCAAGAAGTTCTTAAGAAACAGGCGGGCTCATATGGGAGAACGTGATCTTTCCGGTAGCCTGGTCCCAAGCCGTAAATGCTCAAACACAGCACTTTGAATTCTACTTGAAAACAGCCAAGCTGTGGTAACAAGGGAGTCATGGGCTGGGCTCACTGTAGCCAGGCTCAGTCAAGCTCTTTGCCTGCTCTGATCTCAGTATTATTATTATTATTTATTTATATAGCACCATCAATGTACATGGTGTCACCCTCCATCCCCAACTGACTCAGTTTGCATTTAAAGGGACCTGCCCATTGCTATAGTTTGGCCCCCTGGGTTGCCTGTTTGAGGGCCCTTTTGTATTCTTTTCCTGGCCTTCCTCTCCGCAGGTGGTGTCCGTGACCCCCGGCCCAGGTGTGGTGATAGATTACACCAAGGCAGACACGTGGGCGGTTGGAGCCATTGCGTACGAGATCCTTGGTGTCTGCAACCCTTTCTACAGCAAAGGGGGAGCAGCTCTGGAAAGCAGGAACTACCGAGACAAGGAGCTGCCGCCCTTGCCGGAGACGGTGCCCCCGGAACTGAAAAGCCTGGTTGGCAGGCTGCTTCGGAGGGACCCCGCCAAGGTGAGAATTGCTCTTGTCTCTGCATGGGCTTCCAGGTGTCGCCTTCCTCAGCAATGGGCACTCCAACCCAGAAGCGAGTCGCTCATTAAAGCACTCCGACCCCCACTAACGGCTCGGGCAGTGGAGCTTAACTTCCCCTCCTTGTTAAAATAAACCTGGCAATTGTTTTCACTGGGCCAACTTGGGCTGATCGAAGAGCTAGCAAATGGTCCCGGCTTCACAGGGGTCAGGAAAAGCCCTTAGTTTGATACAAAGCCTTGCACATCGGTCAGAGTTGGCTGCAGAGAAACCTTCGAGCAAAGTTATGCAGCTGCCAGAGTTCGACACATTATGCCTGCCCTTGCCCTCAAGTACAGCCCACGCCATGGTGACCCCCGCAAGCCCTCTGAGGGAAGGGTCTGTTTTGTTCATCTCTTGAAGACTGTCTTGAGCTTCCCTCTCTCAGCCATGACATTTCTCTCCCCCTCCCTACAACATCAGCTGCCAACATGAATCTTCTGTTATCTGTGCACCTCACTCCCTTGTCCCGACCCCTGCTGTATCTGTCTGTATCTAATTCCAGCTCCTTCTACATTACCCCCTTTTCTTAAACATGTTCACTACGTCTATAACCATCCCAGATAGTTTTTGAGTCCATTGCGGACATTCAAACAAACACTTTTACATAAATAGAGATGCAGGTTTATGGCTCTTCATCAAGCAGGATCGATTCTCGGCTCATCCTCCGTGATAGAGAGGTGACACCCGAGGACAAAACTTCTTCCCCTTGTCAATCCGTGCTGTGTTAGTTCTTGTTCTACATGCACTCACCCCCCGCCCTCCCGGAAGATGCCTTTGACCAGGTCAGGCATTTGGTTCTATCTAGCATGGAGTATTCCGCTCTGACTGGCCTAAGACTGTATAAGGTATGAAAAACAAATTGAACATAAACTAGGGTGACCCTATGAAAAGGAGGACAGGGCTCCTGTATCTTTAACAGTTGCATAGAAAAGGGAATTTCAGCAGGTGTCCTTCGTATATACAGAGAATTTTATCCGGTTGAGCTTTTATATTGTATTTTATATTATGGTTTTATACTGTTGTTTTATACTTTGAATGGTTTTAATTTTTGTGAACCACTCAGAGAGCTCCGGCTATTGGGCGGTATAGAAATGTAATAAATAAATAAATAAATAAATTCCCTCTTCATCACCACAGTGAAAGCTGCAGGAGCTATACTAGAGTGACCAGATTTAAAAGAGGTCAGCTTTAACAGGTGTGATGAAGAGGAAATTTCACCAGGTTCCCCATATATACAAATGACACCTGCTGAAATTCCCCTTTCAATACAACTGTTAAAGATACAGGAGCCCTGTCCTCCTTTTCACAGGGTCACCCTACATAAACAAAATTCCAAGCACATCGTTTTCCTACACCAGCCTCTCCTCTCCTAACCTGTGGGCTTCCAGATGTGTTAGAGGCCAGGCTAGCTTGGATTGATGGGACTTGCAGTCCAGCACATCAGAAGGCCCGCAGGTTGGGAGAGGCTGCCCTATAGTGTAAATTGGGTGATTGGCAGCTGACTAGCTCTGCATTTGAGGTCATGCAGAAGTACTGTCTGTGATGTCAGATCTGTGTTGGGCCGTGCGCACACACAGGTTATCACTTCCAGGGCCAAACACTGGAACGGGGATCTCTTCCTTTCTCCTCCCCCCTCCATCACGGAATACCAAAGGCAGCTCACAATAGCCACGAAATGAGCAAAACCCTGTCAGATGTATTGTACAAACATCATTCATTGATATTAAAAAGCGAGATGACTAAATAGCAGTAATACATACTGTGGAGGAACCCAAAAGGGCAGGTTCCCTTGGTTCGCTGAGTGGCGGTCAAAGACTCTCAAGACACAATTCCTCTCATCTTGGAAAAGTTTTATTACGAGCAGCCTGCAGTGCTGCAAGGTGGCAAACCCCAGAGCAGCCTTCCTCAACCTGGGGCGCTCCAGATGTGTTGGACTGCATCTCCCAGAATGCCCCAGCCAGCAGAGGCATTCTGGGAGTTGTAGTCCAACACATCTGGAGCGCCCTATGTTGAGGAAGGCTGCCCTAGAGGATCTGAAGGACTGCCCACTAAGATACTTATAGGGTAACATCCTCAGAAGCACAACAGAACTTCCTCATATAATGAACAAATCATAATACAGTTTTGCAATACAGTAACCAATGATAGACAAGGCATTTATGCATGTGCAAAGTGCAGATAATTCTAAGACTAGAAAAACAATACGTAGATGGGTATTGCAATCCTGGAACAGCTGTTCCTTTGTGGTTACTACTTTCCCTGTCCTTGCCGGGAGGTTCACACTCTGACTAATGTGTCAACACTTCTTGTTGGTTGAGCAAGTGTTGCTCAATATATTTTCAGCTACAGTTTGCATCAAATTGCTATAGAACTTAATTTCTAATAGAAAGGGCTAACATCCAAACAGGGTGGGCACAGACAAAACAGCCCATTCACACATTTCCTCGACAATACATACAGCGGCAAAGCTACACCCACTTAACTAGGCATAAGACCCTTTGAAATCAGGAGGCCCCTACATCCAGGTTGACATGCCTGGGGTTGCATTGTAGATTACCGTTTTTCAAAGTGCTTCTGGTAGGCTCGAAGAGAGAGTAAAGGGACAGTTCCAAAGCCTGGGGCCAATCACTGAGAAGGCCCTGTCATGCGTGGGCCGATGGCACAGAGAAGGCCTCTGGTGGTGATGTGAGTAAGCCAGCTCAAGCGCCTTAACCCTAGCTTGGGTGCTTTCCAGAATTCTAACAAGCGAACATGCTCCGTCCAGATTGGAAAGCGTTTGTGAGCAGAGACGCGAGAAACACAGGCCAGCGGTGCCCACCTGACTTTTCCACCTCCTCTTTTCTTTCAGCGGCTCTCGGCCCGAGTTGCAGCCAACGTTCTCCACCTGAGCCTCTGGGGCGGAACCCTCCTCGGCTCAAAGGACCTGAGAGTTGACAAGGTGGTTGGCTGGCTTCTTCACCAATCCGCCGCCGCCTTGTTGGCGGACCGACTCGGAGGCGGAGTCGAAACGAGGCTGAAGAGGTGCTTCTTGGCCAACCTGGAGTACGAAGAGCTCTGCGAGGCGGCTGCCTTGCTCCGCGCTTGGGGCAGTGCAGCACCGTAGCAGGCCCAGATCCGCACGCGGCCGTTGCTGCAGTTTCCTCACTAAAAGCACTTCACCTGCTAAGCCTCCATTTTGTTTTTGTTTTTGCAGGCCTAAAAAAGCACTTTAGGTAAGAAGCACTTTACAAAATGTGGGGCGTTGTAGGTGCGAAGGTGTTTGGGTTAGGTTTGGCTGGGAGAAACATCCTTGGTGTGGTTGCTGCGTTCAGCCTCCAAAGAAACTTGGGTTGATTTTGTTGCATGGTGTTGCCTTTAGAGCACAGCGTAACTCTTCCTTCCTTCCTTCCTTCCTTCCTTCCTTCCTTCCTTCCTTCCTTTCCAAGAGATTCTTCTCCATCTTGAATGCTTAAAGAGACCTTGTTGGGTAGGGACAGAGTGATGATGATAAAATAAAACGTTACGGGTTCCTGCCTGTTGTGCTTCCTGCCCTCCCACCCTCGCAAAAAAAAAACCCAACAAAAGTGATGGAATTGAGTCTTTTTTTCTTTTCTTTTCTGCTTTGACATCCGTGCCGGCATTATTTCTGCAATGCCTCTGTGGGAATATGGTGCCCTTGGTACCCAGTACTCTTCTGCTGGGTTCGATTCTTCTTTCTTTCTTTTTAAATAAAAAGTTGGAGCCTCATTTCCTAAACATGACCCCTAAACAGACCTCGTGCGTGCTGGCTGGGACGGATTCCTAGCCAGCCCATCTTGTGAGTGGTCATCCCATTCCTGTATAGATCCATTGGCTTGGGAAGGCCCCTGCCTCCGCTGCTGAAACGGGGCCTTTCTCAGCCCCGCTCATCTGCTGAAGCAGAACCACGGGCCAAAAAGCGCTGCATTTTAAGTAGAACGCTGGAGCCCCCACAACTAGCTGGGGCGGATTCCATTTAGAATCAACACTGGAGCACTTCTTGATGGCTAATCTACCCATGAGTAAGGTATCCAGCCTGCCTTCTCGCAGACTGGGCCGTTAATTCATGACTCCTGCTGCTGCCTGTTCTGCGTGGGAATTACACCCACCACAGCGCCGGAACATTCTGGGACCTCCGAGGGACGATGGCTTCTCTTCTCCGAAAAGATCTGCTTGGTGCACACACACACACACACACACACACACACACACTTAATAGTTTTAATTCCGTTTTGGAATTCATTTTTTTTTTTTACTGTGGACTGAGTGCCAGGGGTCTTTAAAAAAAAGAAATCCGTGAAAACAAGGAAGTTAGAGGCACAGAAGGGATTCCGAACGGCTCCACGCAATTGATTTCTGAGAAGCAGTCTGCTATTCGGGGCGCGTCGTAAGGCTGGAACGCATTATGGGATGGTTTAGTTGAGTCGCATCCCAGGAACGTTGCAACTGGAAGGCAGTGGATCATTTCCACTTCAAGATGCTGCTGCTGAAGAAACGAGAGAGAGGGAGCGAGAGATCTCAACAGAGAACATTCTGCTAAACTATATCATCACGCCAGGCTCAGGGAGGCCATCTCTCATTTTAGAGCATAAAGAAGTGTTGACGTTGATTTGGAGCATTCCTAATTACTCCAGTTAGACTTTGTAGCTGTGAGCAGCGAGGTGTCTATTGCTAGTGGTTGGGAAAGTTAATTATTTCCACCTTTTGGTGCAATAAAATGTGTTGTTCCCCTAAAACTGTAGAGCATTTGCTCAGTCTCTTCTCATTCTGAACCTGGGACTCTGATTCTGAGAAGTCTCAGACAGACTCACACGTCCAGGTGGCCACACAATTCGAATGTGGAGGGTGTGGGTGTGGGTTGGGTGTCTCTAAGAGTCTGGGTGCATTAATTCAGGCACTTAATTGCATTGCTGCATATGTTCTGGGTGCAGGACTCCAGCCTCCTTAGAATCTAACTTTTCTTTTCGAAGGAGAGACAAATTTCTAGCCCTTAAGGCTGAGAAGGGGTGTTGTTTTTAAAGTGTGTGGACAATGGCTGCCGAGATCTCAGAAGTTAAGAGGGGTGAGTGCAAGACTTCTGATGGTTTGATGTGGACCTTCAGTGCCCTGGGTTGATCTCTGTTCCCACCCTGACCCACAAGTAATAATAGGATATTGAAATGAATAGTTTATTTGTTTGTAGCTTCGGCTATTGGGCGGTATAAAAATCTAATAAATAAATAAATAAATAAATTGTAGCACAAAGACCATTACAAAATACAGAATTGCTCACATATAGCAACACACAATATTTGAAATATTCAAAATATTCAAGGTACAATCCTTGCTCAACCAAGGAGTCAGTCAGTGGGTCACTCTAGGGGTGTTTCATTTATCTGTAGCACCCACCCTTTGCTATCGTGACAGTAACATACATGCCAACGTCACAAGGTTAATTTCAGTGATTACATTGAAACCTAAAATACTAGCTATGCATGGTCTCCCAGGCCCCATGAATCGTGCTGAAAGGCTCAGTCTTAGGCTGGTTTAGACAGAAAAAAGTCCTAGAACTTTCAGCAAGCCCCAGCCAGCCATGCTGGGAGTTCTAGGACTTTCCCCCCCTGTCTAAACCTGCATTGCAACGTGCCCTAAGTTACATTAGTCACACGGATTGCAGAATTCAGATTTTCTTATTTATTTTCTCAAGTGTCAATGAATATACATGGCCTTGGCTGACTCTGCGTGAGGGCGGGTTGCTGTTTTACCAGGCAAGCAGGGGGGGGTTTCCTCTTCTGTTTGTCCCCAAAAAAGCCCCATGATGCATCCATCGACTGAGAGTGGTGCTTGAGAAGAGCCGAGCCGCCACCACCACCTAGTGAGGAACTAGAAACGGTGGTGATGCGACCAGAGTCAGGCGACTTGGGCCGGGATAGAGCCAGCGAAGGGATCCACTGGTTCCGGCCAGCAGAGGCGCTAGGTCAGGGGTGATGGGATCTGTACTTCAAACAGCCTCTGGAGGAGCACAGTTCCCTGAGATAGAGTCACGTGTCACAAACCTTCAGCCCAGGTTCCGAGGCGGGTGACCAGAGGGTGACAATTTTTCCACCGGCAGCTGAGGGTTTGACTAGAAAAGGGGCATCAGCTCTTCCAGGTTCATAGATACTCTCTCTTTCCAAATCTCTTGCGCAGGGTAGGAATGGTGGCAGGCCAATAGGAGCCCATTTCAGATTTTATTTATTTATTTATTTATTTATTGCATTTTTATACCGCCCAACAGCCGAACCTCCCTGGGCGGTTCACAAAAGCCAAATCCATTCAAAGTATAAAACCGTATAAAAACATGATATAAAATACAATATAAAAGTACCACCAGGATAAAAGCAGCGCAGAAATACAAATTGAAAGCAGCAAAGTTAAAATTAATTTATAGACTGTTAAAATACTGGGAGAATGAAAAGGTCTTCACCTGGCGTCTAAAAGAATATAGAATAGGTGCCAGGCGAACCTCAGGGAGCTCATTCCACAGCTGGGGTGCCACAGCAGAGAAGACCCTGCTCCTCACTTCCTTTGGCAGGGGTTCACGGAAAAGGACCCCTGAGGAGGACCTTAGGGTCCGGGCAGGTACATAAGGGAGGAAGCAAGGCTCTTGTTCTCACATGCAGCTGCGTCCCCCAACACCCTGCTGCCGCTCACTGATTCTGCCTGGCATCCGCTGCTCAAACATGCTCCATTGCATTGGCTGTGATAACACCAGCGTGCATCACAAGCACAGCAACACATGCTCCGCAGCCGATGCATTGCCCAGCCTGCCTCCCCAGGCACTCCTGCCGTTGGGGCCTTTTGCAACAGCCTTGGCTGTGATGCGTTGGGAGAAGACCCTGGTTAGGCCTCATCTCGAGGACTGCATCCAGTTCTGGGCTCCACAATTCAAGAAGGACGCAGACAAGCTGGAGCGTGTTCAGAGGAAGGCAACCAGGATGATCAGGGGTCTGGAAACAAAGCCCTCTGAGGAGAGACTGAAAGAACTGGGCATGTTTAGCCTGGAGAAGAGAAGACTGAGGGGAGACATGATAACACTCTTCAAGGACTTGAAAGGTTGTCACACAGAGGAGGGCCAGGATCTCTTCTTGATCCTCTCAGAGTGCAGGACACAGAATTACGGGCTCAAGTGACAGGAAGCCAGATTCCAGCTGGACATCAGGAAAAGCTTCCTGACTGTTAGAGCAGTACAAGAATGGAACCAGTCACCTAGGGAGGTTGTGGGCTCTCCCACACTAGAGGCCTTCAAGAGGCAGCTGGACAACCACCTGTCAGGGATGCTTTAGGGTGGATTCCTGCATTGAGCAGGAGGTTGGTCTCGATGGCCTTATAGGCCCCTTCCAGCTCCGCTATTCTATGATTCTAAGACAACGTGGCAAGACATCCAGCCAGGCTAGCAACCAACACACACTGCTGCCACTGGGGCATTAGCTCAGGAAGACGGGAACAGCCTTGGAAGTGATTTCAATGAAGGTTGCAAAACAACAAATGGTGTGGAAAGTGGATTGGGAAAACCGGTCCACTGCCAAAACGCTTCCCAAATACAAGTGCATCGCTTGAGCCCCCATAGCGGCAATGCCAAACTGAACGTCTGAATGTCGTGTTCAAAAACTCCCAAATTCCCTACAGGACATGCAGGTATTGCATACGGAACAGTCCCTTGCTGGGGCTGTACCACTTGAGACTTCAGGTAGTGGTGCAGGATGGGAGCTTGTTAGAATATTTTTTAAAAATACAGATGGTGATAATTGTTATTATTACAATGATAATAGCGGCAGCAGCAGCAGCAGCTAATTGAAAAAGAACCCTGAACATAAAAAGCTAGGGGTAAAACCATCCTCCCAGGCTAATTGTGGATTTTCCAGGCTATGTTAACTTGGAACCCCCCCAACCTAGAATCTTTTCCAAACATATGCCAAAGTTTTGTGCTAGTTTTGTGCGTAACCCCCGAGTTTTGTGCCGCCACCAACAGCTGTGTATTGATACTTCAAGAGGGGCGTAGTTAACACACCAAAAAATGAACCTTGTCATAGAACCTCCAAACCAGTGCCAACGTTTTGTGCTAGTTTTGTGCCATTTTGTGCCACAAACCTCAAGCTTTGTGCCACATCCTGAAGTGTGAAAAAGACATGCCCCTAGGTGTGGTCTGGTGGATGAGGAAAATTTCATATTCTCAGACAAACTCCAAACCAGTGCCAAAAATTAGTGCTAGTTTTGTGCTGTAATCTGAAATGGTACAGTCCACTATAAATGGTGGATGCTTTTGGATGCTACCAATCCAAAAACATTGTGCAGTTATGGGGCACATCTTGGGCTCCCCGTCCCTGCTCCTGCAATCCCAGTCGGGCCTCACCCACCCTGCATTTTTAAAAACCCCAATTAGACCAGGGGAGTGGAGGGGAATTATGATCGTGAACTCCTCCCCCTCAGTCTTTTCATATGGTCACCCTACTCCTCCCAAAAAGGGGCAACTAAAGGGCATTGCCAAAACATATGAGTTAAAGAAGCGTTAGATGTGTTATATCTCCAGCAATTGTGCAAGTTAGACAAACCCTTATTGAAAAGGCATTGTGGAGTCCAATGATCGTGAACTCCTCCCCCTCAGTCTTTTCATATGGTCACCCTACTCCTCCCAAAAAGGGGCAACTTGTGGAGTCCAATGGACCCGAAACAATTTTTTTTTTTTTTTGCTGAATAAGACGTAACCTGAGATCCATAGAAACTTCAGATACAAATGCTAGAGCAACCGTCCATTGGTTAGGCAAGATAGAGCACTCCAATTCTCTATTCCAATCTAGTCTTAAACTTTGGGTTCTACATTGACGTGTCAGTTCAGCTGCTAAAAGTGTTTCTCACAGTGCTGGAGGCTCCGGAACGATCAAAGCAGCTGGGCCAAACCTCGATTCCAGCAGGTGTTGCAATTGCAAGAACTGCCATTGAGCAGCAGCAGGGAAATTATATTTAACACACAAGTCTGAAAAGGACAAAAACTGTTGCCTATTCATTAATCCAAAGTAAAAAACATCTTCTCCATCCATGTCCTCCACAGAAATGCTTTCCTTACAACTCTTCAATCTGGGGGCCAATCTACACCAAGCAGGATAGAACACTTTTAAAACGGTATAAGTAATGGGTCCTGGGCCTGAACAGTTACCATAACCCTTATACACCGCTATAAGCAGTAGTGTAGATCCTGCCTTGGTTTCCCCATATCGTCAATTTTGCTTTTAAAGCGATAGGGTGCAAAAAATGTGGAGGCCTGTGGGTCACCCTGGAAAACTGTTGCTGGGGGTGTGGGCAAGCGGAGACTTGAAGCAGGGCACCAGTTTTTCACCAATTTATCTTTTTTTAAAAAAAAAAATTGCTGCATGTTTATTTTATTTTATTTTATTTATTACATTTGTATACTGCCCATCAGCAGAGGCTCTCCAGGCAGTGCATGATTAAAACCATTAAAACCATAAAACACAACAAGTATAGATACATTTAAAAATTTTGAAGTTTAAAAGGGCACTATAAAAACAACTAAGTTAAAATCCAGAGTGAAAAGGTATGTTTTCAGGTGTCGTTTCAAAGCGATGACATTTCCGCCTCCCCCACGAACCACACGAGGGAGGGTTTTCCAGAGGGTGGGGCCGCTACAGAGGAGGGCTCCTTCAAATGAGGGACTTAAAGCAGGCTCCTGAGTGGCCACTCACTATTTTGATTGATTTCTCATTCCAGGCTCTTGCCGCTTGTTTAAGTCCAAAAAGTCCTTGCTGGAAGTTGTACGTGAGATTGGCTTGCTTCGACTTGGTAGAACCTGGAGGTCGTTCCATGCACAGTTCTCCTGTTACTGCTCCACATAGAGAAGCAGTCCATATGCCGAGCTGCCTTCCTTGCATCGTGATGGACGCTGGAAGACTCTGGAATATTCTGAAGGTTTCATCCAAGTCTTTGCCATCCTTCTGCCAAAAAACATTTGGTCGCTCTCTCTCCCAGGGATCCACTCGCATTGCCCTGTATTGCTCCATTTCACCTTCTGCACTTTCCTTCCTCTCGGAGACCCATTTGAATCTCCTGGCTTTCTTGCTTGTGCAGGAGTTAGGAGGGCCGCCTCGCTCTTGTACAGGGCCTCGCTTTCCTTTCGGGCTGCTTCCCTCCACTGGCCGGCTTCAGCCTATGCATTTCCTTAATCTCCTCCCAAGTGAAGGGTTCATTGGGTGGTCCCGACCTTGCAAGGCAGGAAGGCGTTGGTCTGGCACGCGTTCATTGGGTCGAGATGAGCATCTGACAGCGGGTGCTGGGATCTCATCCGCTGTCGCAGGATCTCCCGGCACCTCCGTCTCGACCTCTCCGCCTCCATCCCCTTCTTCACTGCACGGCCCTCAACATCTGCTTCACCTCCTGCCATTCCCAGGCCAACGGCTCCCACCATCTGGAAAACAACAGACTTTCCAGGCTTGCTTCGAACTCCTGGGAGCAGCCATGAGTCGAGGGGTGGCAGTGGCAGTTCCTGCTCCTAGGGGAAAGGCAGCCCTTTGCAAGACGTCCTTTGCCAGCTCAGTTCAAACAGCGCCATGGACGGTTCTGGGGCCTCTCCCTGGGTGGACGGCCTGGCGGTGGTCTTGGCTCTCTTTGCCTGGGGGTCGTAGAATGGAGGACCTGGAAAATGCTCTTTCATTCTATGACCAGGTCTCCTCAGTCAAAACCTTACAGGTCCTCAATCGTAACGGCACCTGGGTGGAAAAGAAGAAAAAGGAGAGCAGCATGAAGGCAGGGGCCGCTCTAGATGGAGCAGGGAAGGCCATGGTTCCCCCGTTCCTTTCTCCCCCATGGAAATCAGCAAGGAGCCTCCTCCCGCATGGCCCTTCTTCCCAGCTGACTTACCCCCCTGGAGAAGGAGGAGCTTTTTATAGGCGCAGAGCGCCGCCTTGGCTTGCTCCCGGAGCTCCTCCCTCTCGTCACGCAGGAGCCCTCTGACCTCGGCCATGAGGTAGCCGAGGACCGGGTGGTCTCCAGAGATCTGGAGGGAAAGAAAACAAGGTGGGTTTTCCTCTCAGTTGGACCTTTTGCCTGAATGGGGCTCCATCCCATAAATCCGCCAGGATGACAGGCCCCTGGGAGAGCTGGAATGCATTGCCTCCCCCTCCGGTGGCCCTGATTTGGGTTCTCCCCTTCTCCCCGCTCCCAATGATGAAGAGGCAATGGCGCTTTCCCCTCCAAGAGCAGGCTGAGTCCACTGCTTTGGAATCTCCTAGGGTCCCAGTCCAGGGCTCCAGCCATGCCAGCAGGTGGGGATACTCACGTCCAAATCTTGGAGGCCCAGGGCAAAGTGGACGAGGTTGGTGGCTGCAGTTAGGGCCCTCCAGCGCTCCACCAGATCGCCGGACTGGATCCAGTAGTGGATGTGCTGGGGAAGGAAGCAACAGCTCAAAACGCTTGCAGGATCTGCCCGCACTGACCTTCAGACCTTCCGGCTGGGCTTCCTCACGTGTCTTGCGAGCAAAAACGAAATCCCCACTCACCTCCAAGATGTAGAGGAGGTGGCCCACGGTTGGCTCCCCGGTCAGCAGCCCCTGCAGCATCAGCTGTGCCATCTCAAAGCCGTACGGTTTGAAGAGGCGCTGAAAAGAAAGGCAGCATCACAGCAGGGTGGGGACACCCAAGGACCTCCTGAGCCGCCAAGGAGACATGGTGCTGAACAGGCTACAGCAGCGGTCAGCAGTGTGGCCCCCACGGGTGCCCGACAACTCCCTTTCTCGAAGGAACCCTCCTTCCAGAAACACGTCCGTGGACAGAAGCTGCAGGCGAGGAGCGTGTGTCCCACCCGCCCTGCAGAACAGGCATCTGCTCCCCTGAGTCGAAAGCCGATCTCCGCAACTTGCGTGCAAGGAAGGATCAGCCACCCCAGGCCCAGGAAACGGCCTTTGTCCCAGCACTGATGCATTGGGCCAGGTTTTACCTGATGCTGAGGGGCTGCTCCGTCCTTGGGCTGGCTGAGGACCTTGTGGAGAGCCAACCGCAGGATCTGGGTCTCCACCTCCTGGCTGAAGGCCGGTCCGATTTGGCTGGGTGGAGAAAAGGAAAAGGAATCAGTTCTGGTGAGAGAGGGAGGAGCTGTTGTTCAGGATGGTCCCAGAGCCTCTGTGGGAAATCACCCTCCCCTAGCCGGGGTCTTTCTCTCTCCCTGGCCCACCCTCAGGACAGCCAGCCAGGTGGACGGGCTCAGCGCCTCATCCAACGTCAACTAAAGTCATTGGGAAAAGAGATACTATTTGGGCCCAGTTCTGTTCCTGTTGAGACAAGAAGAAATGACCTACAACTCCGGAAGCTCTCTGGTCAAAATCTCCCCTCCCCCCTTCCCAAAAGAAAGCCTGATTGAGCTTGAGGAGACCACTTTGTGAGCAGGCGCCGATCCCACAAGCCACCGTGTTACCTGAGATTATAGATGGCATTCATGGTGCAGGTCAAAACATAGGGCGGGAGAGCTTCTCCTTCATGGGACTGCATCGCCACCTGGGGGAGGTCAAAAGGGGAAAGGTGAGGGTCCCAGTCCTCTCAAGCCCCAGGAGGGAAATCCCCCCCCCCCCGCAATCTCCCCACGGGACGGTGGGTCCTGCATCTCACTCACCACGACGGCCTGGGCCAGTGTCTCCTTGGTGGAGGGGAGTCCCAGGGCCCCCTTTCGGACCACTTTGCTCAGCGGGATGAAGGCCCGGAGGAAGTCGGTGGAGGAATCCAAAGTGCCTGTGAACGTGATGGAAGAAGAAGGAACCCGCGAGTCTTCCCATCTTCCCAAGGCAGGCTGCTGCTTCCTCGGAGGCCTTTGGCCTCCCAGCACGCCGCCTCCTTCCCCCAGCACTCCCCCTGAGCCCTGGGCGTCACCTCACCTGAATCCTCCACTCCGGCCTTCCTGTCCACCGCCAGGGCCTCCAGCCTCCGGCGCAGGGAGCACGGGTCCACGGCCCCCCCGTGCTCCGAAGGTTTCGGCCCCAGCGGATGGACCCCGCTCTTCGGGCAGCAGCAGCAGCAGCTGGGCCACCAGAAGGGCTTTGCGGGGGATGCAGGCTTTGCAGAGCCCCCGGGGGAGCTGCTCGCCTTGCTAACGGCGGGATGGACCTTGCCTGGCCGGAACCAGGCTCGCAGCTTCCTCAGCCTGAGAGAGAGAAGGGGGGAAGTGAGAAACGGGCCTGTGCAGGTCTGTGTCACGCTATACTGTGCACTGAGCTTAGGCCACCAGAGATCTCCGCGGCTGGCATGTAGCTGGTGGCACGATCATCCGGGGGTCAGCGCTTGGCCCTTGAGAAGGGTGGCCGCCCTGCATCTCTGGCTAGCGCTCCGAGGGAAAGTCCTCCTTCCCACCCAGCTTGACTGCCAAAACACTAAACATGGCTTCTAGTCCTATATTTATTTCCTTATTTATTTATATGGATGTCAGCTACCAGAAGCCCCTGCCAGCATGGCTAATGGTCAAGAAAGCTGTGAGTTGAAGCCGAAAGATCTGGAGATATTTTTTTTTCTATCCCTGCCTGCATTTCCTGATCTAGAAAGCCCTGGGAGAGGAATCACTTCCCCTGGGTGGGAAATGTGGGAAGCCAGGGAGGCTACAGGCTGTCAGAGAGAGGATTCCACCATGAAAGACAGGACACTCCTCAGCCATCTCCTAAGTAAGGGAAGCACATGGGACCCACAGCACCCTCCCGCTGCCGTTGCCCAGCTCCTGCTGTCCAGAGATCTAATGCCTCCAGTCTACAAAACGAGAGAGAGAGCCATCACGACAGCCAGGCAGCTCTGCAGCGCTTTACCTTCCAAAACTGGGTTTCAAAAAACATGGCCACAGGCATCATTGGAAGACTGCAGCGCTCAGGAGAGCAGAGAACTGCTATTGGTTGGGCTAAAAAGGACCATTTCATACTCTTTCGGAAAGTTGGAAGTTTATCCATCGGTTAGCAATGATACTATTTTTTGTTGCTTTTCTTCGTTATTATTGTAGTTTTCAATAACCTTCCCCATCCTGTTGCCCATAACTACTGAACCCTGGGTATTGGCCGTGCTGGCAGGGTCTGATGGGAGTTGAAGTCCAAAACATTTGGCGGACACCAGCAGTTTTCAAGATTTATATGGCTATATGGCTTGAGCACGCAAGGACGGCTGGCTGACAGTGGGTACCCGGGGCTCTAAGGTAGGATTTTTTTAAAAAAAACCTTCCAGCCCCTCCCTGGGTCAGATGCAGGAGTTCTGAAACAGAGCCCGGGGGGGGGCAGCACTTTGACCTCAAGCCTTTATAATTCTAGATATAGATATATAGATATATACATAAATATATACACACACATTTATACTGTAAAAGTCTAGATCTTAGCCTGGCCATGAGAGAGGAGGGAAAGTCCGGTTAGGCTGAGAAGCAGAATATAAAAGCCATACTTACATCTTGAAGGATGCAACTTTTCTTCCAACCCCTAACTCTAAAACTGTTGTATAACTTTTTAACTAAACTGACTAACTCTATAACTAACAAATAACACTCCAACTCTCTTTTTTGGGGTGTTTGTGTGATGATTTCACAAAGGTGCACAATATTTGGCTGGCCTCTTTAGCCAGGCCTGTTTTGGGGCGATGTGGACTACTGGACATATTGTCTGCTCAGAGGGAGCTTCCCCAAGTGAAACCCTCCAACCAGCCATGGAGCTGGCTGGGTGCCTTCCTTGCAGGGCAGGTGGTCATGTGGCTTTTGGGACTCACCTGACTCTTTGGGGATGAATTTGACAACCTCTTCCTTAGAGGTCTGAGGTTCAGAACTTCTTAACAGTATCAGCTGCAGCAAGGCTCTGTCTTCACACTCCTGCCTCCCAGTTTCTTTCAGTCTTTCCAAGCTGCCATCTAGCACTTTGGAAAACCCCAAATAAATAATACTTTTCCCTGAAGGACAAAAGATTCCTTCCGTGTATTAACTTGCTTCATAGTACATGTTGTCTGTAGTGCTGGTACCCATGCCCTGCTTGGGAGGTTACTTGAAAGACTGCCTTCACCCGTATCCACCCGCTCACCTGTTATGATTAGCAAGGGAGGCCTTCTCCTTGGCTCACCTGTGCGAGTACTTGAGCAGAACTGGGAGGCCTGCTCTGCAGTGGCCCCACATCTCTGGAATTCCCCCCTCTTTTGTGTGTGAATATCAACAAAACAGAACAAAATACATCATGAACATTGGGGGGGGGGAGGCGGACACCCATTCATTATGTATAGAGGATTATCAACATTTCCCATCATGTGTACCATTCATTCAAAAAGGGGATGGGGAGTTACGCAAAGGTTTCAAGAAAAGCAGACCAGATATCCGTGTATTTATCCACTTGCAAGTTGCGTCTATTTAACACCCCTTCAAAAATGGAGAGTTCATAGGTCCTTGATCCATTGCATGATGGGAGGTGTGGATTTGTCCTTCCAATGGGATTAGTCTTTTGGCTCTGAGGATCCACCTGCGCTGACCGTGTGTTAGCTTCCGAGAAGCCAGTAGGTAATTTAGGAGGACCTGCACCTTGTTCCGTAATATAGAGTGTTTCAGTACAAAGTTCATCCTTATTATAACCTCCTCCCCAAAAGGGGCAAGTATGGGGCATTTCCAACCCATAGGAGTTATAGAAGCATTAGATGCATTAAATCTCCAACGATTGTGCAAATTAGACAAAGCCTCATTGAAAAAGTGTCGTGGAGTCCAATAAACCCGAAACAAACTGTTTTGTTGAATAAGCCGTGACCGGAGATCCACAGAAGCTTCAGATACAGATGCTAGGGCAACCGTCCACTGATTAGGCAAGACAGAGCACTCCAATTCTCTATTCCAATCCAGTCTTAAACTATGGGTATCATAAGTTGCCATCTGGGGCTCCTCCATGCCCCTCCATCACGTCAGGCTTTTAGGAAAGCTTTGGCAACCTCTGCCTTTGTCATCAGGAGGTGACTAATTATTTCTTTGCTTTTGTCTGATAATGATTTCTTGTTTGTAAGATCCTTGTACTCTTCCCATGTTCCATCATCCCTAAGGCAGTGTGCCACCTAATGTCCTATGGCATTCCCACTGAGAGATGGGCCACCCCAAAAATGAACAGCTCGTCGAAGTGTATACTTCACCTCACCCACATGGACTTGGGTTGGTATTTTCCCATCTTTACAATATATGTGTTTTTTTTTAATTGAAGCACATTTTCTTTCCTTTTGGTTGAACAGTTTCAGCACAGAGATGTGTCCTTGTCACAGTGGCAGCCCGTGTTCTTACTCCATCACTGTGTTGTGGTCTTCCACAAATCTTCTTGCGGAAGCAGGGGCTACATTTCTCCTGTGTTACTTCCTACAGCCTTAACTCCAGTCCGGACAGTTTGTACTTTTGGGGGATGTATGCACACAAGCCCCCTTGTGACTGGTTCCAATCATAGGTCACGCAAAGGAAGGGCGTGAATTAGCAAGCTCATTAGCATCCATTACTGTATGGGCATATTCTGGAGAGTCCATTTACATACTCACGGAGAGCCCTTTCAGCATGGGAACCAAGGGACTTAACAGGGAAATAATGTCGTCATTGTGTCTAGATTAATCCAGACTTTCTGTGCTCCAAAAAGAAATGAATCATAGAGGATAATAGCCAAAATGAGTGCAGGGCATGGAAGACCTCATGTGGGTACTGGGCTGCAAAACTGCATACCAGGAAGGGGGAGTGTGCGGTAAATAGCTGGTGTGATGGAGCCCTGAGTAAGGGCAGACGTGACAGAAGTCTTCTAAATGATACATGTGTGGAGAAAGTAGAAAGGAAGTTTTCTCTCCCGCTCTCATAATTCTAGAACCCAGTGGGGTTATCCCATGAAATTGTTTGTTGGGAGATTCAGGGCACATAACATGACATACTTCATCACACTGCACATAATGGAACTATGGAAGTTGCTACCATACAACGGACACCAATTTGGAGGGCTCCAAAATTGACTTTCCCCCCTCTTCTGAGGCTCTTTCCTGTTCTCTCTCTCTCTCTCTTCCCCACCACTGCCTTTGATAAACTGTGAAAGCCCATACATCACAGAGAAGTTGGCCATGTGTCCTTCTGCTTGCCCTTTTTTCCTCCACTGCAGTGCTGGCAAGAATGCACAGAACATCTTTGGACAACTTCCTGGGGCCGCACAAAACTCAGGGTTTCTGGCACAAAACAGCACAAAACTAGCACCAAACTTTGGCACCGGTTTGGAGGTTCTATGACCAGTTTGGAGGTTCTATACTGTTGTTTTTATACTGTTTTTATGTTTTTTTAAATTTTTGTATACTTTTAATGCTTACTATTTTAAATTGTTGTAAACCGCACAGAGAGCTTTGGCTGTGGGGCGGTATATAAATGTAATAAAATAAATAAATAAATAAATAAAGTTCATTTTTTGGTGTGTGAAGTACGAACCCCCGCTTGAAGTGTCAATACACAGCTGTTGGTGGCGGCACAAACTCGGGGTTTGTGGCACAAAACTAGCACAAAACTTTGGCACCAGTTTGGAGTGGATCTGAGAATGAGAAATTTTTCTCATCCACCAGACCACACCTAAGGGCATGTCGTTTTCACACTTTAGGATGCGACACAAAACTCGGGGTTTGTGGCACAAAATGGCACAAAACTAGCACTAATTTTTGGCACCGGTTGGGAGTGGATCTGAGAATGTGAATTTTTTCTCATCCACCAGACTACACCTAAGGGTATATTGTTTCCCAGATTCTTGGGGCGGCACAAAACTCGGGGTTTACGGCACAAAACTTTGGCACAAAACTTTGGCACTGGTTTGGAGGTTCTATGACAAAGTTCATTTTTTGATAAGTGTATGTTTTTCAGAACAGTCATACTCCACATTTTCAGAGCCAAGTCGTTCCTTTAACCTGAAGCTAGGACCCACTTTTAATGTACTACATATGTTCTCCTCATTCCCTTTCTCACATTTTTTTGGGGGGGTGGGGTGGGGGTTCTCTTTGCTCTGAACCGACTTTAAATGGTGGGGGCACCATTGGCATGGCCTGCTTAAAGGCAGGATGCAACAACCCATTTATAGGTTCTGGCCTGCCAGCTGAAGACCAAAGTGAATATAGAAGTTGTCTGGGATAGGTTGTGAAACATTCATGGCATAACTGTAATTTCTGCGTGATTATCCTCAGGTAGATGTCCTGTACAAATATGTCTTCCACTTGAACATAGCAGAAGAACTCGCTCTTTGCCTACTGTAATTCATCATTCACTCTTTTCCCTCACCCCCAAATTGCTGCAAGCTGAAGTCCTTGTAATCGGAAATGGGACAGTCCACTATAAATGGTGGATGCTTTTGGATGCTACCAACCCAAAAACATTGTGCAGTTATGGGGCACGTTCACGCGGCATGCTGACCCAAGATGGGTAACGAACCACACATTGGGTGTGGTTTTGCGAACAGCCCCAAGTGCATGGTTGATGTGCCAGACAGATGGACAGGCACACAACCCACCGTGTGTTGGTTGTTTTCCCCTCCCCACCATCTCGGTCCTCTGTGCGGCTCCCGGTGACCTGGCAGCAGAACCCCCGTCCCCACTCCAATCACGATCCTGGCCATGGTCCTTGAAATGGCACTTTGATGGAGCAGTCACGGCCCACATCTTGGGCTCCCCGTCCCTGCTCCTGCAATCCCCGTCGGTCCTCACCCACCCTGCATTTTTAAAAAGACCAATTAGACCAGGGGAGTGGAGGGGAATTATGATCGTGAACTCCTCCCCCTCAGTCTTTTCATATGGTCACCCTACTCCTCCCAAAAAGGGGCAACTTGTGGAGTCCAATGGACCCGAAACAATTTTTTTTTTTTTTTTTTTTTTGCTGAATAAGACGTAACCTGCGATCCATAGAAGCTTCAGATACAAATGCTAGAGCAACCGTCCATTGGTTAGGCAAGATAGAGCACTCCAATTCTCTATTCCAATCTAGTCTTAAACTTTGGGTTCTACATTGATGTGTCAGTTCAGCTGCTAAAAGTGTTTCTCACAGTGCTGGAGGCTCCGGAACGATCAAAGCATCTGGGCCAAACCTCGATTCCAGCAGGTGTTGCAATTGCAAGAACTGCCATTGAGCAGCAGCAGGGAAATTATATTTAACACACAAGTCTGAAAAGGACAAAAACTGTCGCCTATTCATGGATCCAAAGTAAAAAACATCTTCTCCATCCATGTCCTCCACAGAAATGCTTTCCTTCCAACTCTTCAATCTGGGGGCCAATCTACACCAAGCAGGATAGAACACTTTTAAAACGGTGTAAGTAATGGGTCCTGGGCCTGAACAGTTACCATAACCCTTATACACCGCTATAAGCAGTAGTGTAGATCCTGCCTTGGTTTCCCCATATCGTCAATTTTGCTTTTAAAGCGATAGGGTGCAAAAAACGTGGAGGCCTGTGGGTCACCCTGGAAAACTGTTGCTGGGGGTGTGGGCAAGCAGAGACTTGAAGCAGGGCACCAGTTTTTCACCAATTTATCTTTTATTTTAAAAAAATTAATGCTCCATGTTTGTTTTATTTTATTTTATTTATTACATTTGCATACTGCCCATCAGCAGAGGCTCTCCAGGCAGTGCATGATTAAAACCATTAAAACCATAAAACACAACAAGTATAGATACATTTAAAAACTTTGAAGTTTAAAAGGGCACTATAAAACCAACTAAGTTAAAATCCAGAGTGAAAAGGTATGTTTTCAGGAGGCGTTTAAAAGCGATGACATTTCCGCCTCCCCCACGAACCACACGAGGGAGGGTTTTCCAGAGGGTGGGGGCCGCTACAGAGGAGGGCTCCTTCAAATGAGGGACTCCTGGCTTTCTTGCTTGTGCAGGAGTTAGGAGGGCCGCCTCGCTCTTGTACAGGGCCTCGCTTTCCTTTCGGGCTGCTTCCCTCCACCGGCCGGCTTCAGCCTATGCATTTCCTTAATCTCCTCCCAAGTGAAGGGTTCATTGGGTGGTCCCGACCTTGCAAGGCAGGAAGGCGTTGGTCTGGCACGCGTTCATTGGGTCGAGATGAGCATCTGACAGCGGGTGCTGGGATCTCATCCGCTGTCGCAGGATCTCCCGGCACCTCCGTCTCGACCTCTCCGCCTCCATCCCCTTCTTCACTGCACGGCCCTCAACATCTGCTTCACCTCCTGCCATTCCCAGGCCAACGGCTCCCACCATCTGGAAAACAACAGACTTTCCAGGCTTGCTTTGAACTCCTGGGAGCAGCCATGAGTCGCGGGGTGGCAGTGGCAGTTCCTGCTCCTAGGGGAAAGGCAACCCTTTGCAAGACGTCCTTTGCCAGCTCAGTTCAAACAGCGCCATGGCCGGTTCTGGGGCCTCTCCCTGGGCGGGGCTTTCTCTCTCTCCTTCCCACGGATTAGAGAAGTCGATCTCTCTCCCAGGGATCCACTCAGACATCCCACGTTCTCTTCATCCATCAATGCTAACCCAGTCCGCTTCAGTTTATCCAACATTGTGATCCAGTCTGTGGCATGTCTCTTACTGTGTCTTCTGAATTCCATCCTCAGTGGACCTATTTCTCTCATCCAGGTGGATGGGTCCTTAGAAGTCCCTCCCAACAGGGTCTTCCTCTTCCTTCAGCCACTTCTCTCCTTTTCCCACATCTTCTTCTGGTTCATCTTTCGTAATGCTCTCTGGAACCTTATTTACTCCTAGTGCAACACTCAAGTCCATCCAATTCTTTCTTGAGTTTTCACACAGCTTGGGGTTTGGAACCCCAGAGGTTGTTCCAAATGCAGTTCTTCTGTGCCATCTCCACGTGGAAAAGCTGAGTTTGTGTCCAAACCCCACAAATGTGGAAAAAAGAAATAATATTACTATACTGAATAAACTAGTAAAAGAAAAAGATTATGTAGATTGTTGGCGTTTATTGAATGGATCGAATTCGGGATTTTCTTACTACTCCTCAGTTCATCAGACCTACTCTAGAATAGATTATATAATGGTTTCAAAAGAGTTTGCAAGTAAGGTATGTAAAATGGAAATGGGGGTAATAAAGGTAACAGACCATGCATTGTTAAGTTTAGAGTTTACAGTTAAAAAGAATTATAAGGAAGCGTTTAGGTGGAAACTAAACACAAAACTTTTGAAGTATAATAAGGTGGTAGAAAAAATGCAAAGAGAATTGACAGAGTCTTGGGAAATTAATGAGAAGGGAGGAACGTCAAGGGCAGTAGTTTGGGATACCATGAAGGCAGTATCAAGAGGGATATGTATTAGAGAAATGTGTAATTTAAGGAGGCAACAAGTAGCAGAGCAGGAACAATTGGAGGAAGAGATTAAGAAAATGGAGAAAGATTATTGGCAATTTAAAAATAAATATAAATTAATAGAAATACAAGCAAAGAAAAAACAATTAGAAAATTTAAATTTAGAGGAGGTTCAAAAAAAATTAATATATATGAAAAGGGAGTATATTGAAAACAGTAATAGGAATTCTAGATTGCTTGCCAGACTCACACAAAAAGAAAATGCCAGGAATGGGATAGGGATTTTGAAGGATAAACAAGGGAAGTATTGTCATACAATGAAGGATAAAGTAAAGATTTTTCAGGAGTTTTATCAAGAATTGTATAAGGGAAAGGATATTCAAAAACAAAAGTTGGAAGCTTATATAGAAAAGTATATAAAGAAGAGAATAAAAATAGAGCATAAAGAGTTAATGGAAAAGGTAATAACTCAAGGAGAAGTAGAAGAAGTAATTGAGAACTTGAAGCCGGGTAAATCACCGGGGGTAGATGGTTTAGGTCCAGAATATTATAAGGTTTTTAAAGGAATTTTAGTACCAAAATTATTGAATTTGTATAATTCCATATTGGAAGGGGATAGAACGCCAGAATCATGGGAACATTCATTAATAATTTTAATACCAAAACCAGATAAAGATTTGACTGTCCCGGATTCATATAGACCTATTTCATTAATAAACCAAGATGCTAAGATTTTTTCAACTATTTTAGCAAGGCGGTTGAATCAATTTATAGAGGAATATATAGGGGAGGACAAATGTGGATTTGTGGCAGGTAGACAGATGTCTAATTGAGTGGGAAGAGTATTAAATGTAATACAGGTGATAAATAAGTTTAGGGTTAAAGCGGGAATTCTGGCATTGGATATTTTTAAGGCTTTTGATTGTTTGAGCTGGCAGGCTTTAAAGATAGTTTTAAATAAAATGGGGTTTGGAAATAAATTTAAAGCGATAATAGAACAGTTATACTCTCAAAATACAGCCGTAGTGGTAGTGAATGATGGTGTGACAGATAAGATACGACTAGCCAGAGGGACAAGGCAAGGATGTCCGCTCTCACCAGTCCTATTTGTAATGGTAATGGAATGATTGGCGAATGCCATACGAGAAGATGAGGAGATTGAAGGAATAGGTAGTAGGAAAGAAATTAAATTGAAAATGTTTGCAGATGACACGTTGTTGACGATAAAAAATCCAATAGAGAAGATGGGGAGAATTAAACAGCAACTGAGAGAATTTGAGGATATCACGGGGTTAAGAATAAATTGGTCTAAATCAGAAATGATGTTGTTTAATTATACTAAAAAGGAAGAGAAGGATTGGGAAGAAAAGGGAAGAGAAATGAGAGTTAAGAATCAGATTAGATATTTGGGAATAAAAATTACGCAGAAGCTAGAGAGTTTAGAGAAAGAGAATTTAAATGTGTTAAAAAAGAGATTTTAACAAAATTGGAAAAATATAAAAGGTTAAATTTATCTTGGTTTGGAAGAATAGCATTAATAAAAATGAAGATTTTAGCAAAGATTAATTTTGTGTTTAGGATGCTACCAATAAAAATTTCAGAATTAGAGCTAAAAAGTCGGCAAAGGATTATAAATAATTATTGTAATGGTGATAAGAAAGCGAGGGTAAATAAAAGTAAATGGTATTTGAGCCAAAAAAAGGGAGGATTGGGTCTCCCGAATATTAAATTATACTATGTAGCTAATAGATTAAGATATATAGTGGAGGCAATTACAGGATTAGGGGAATTAGATTGGATGGAAGAAAAAATTACTAGTAATATAGAGACTAATTTGGAAAATGTATTTTTTATGGAAGGAAAAAAAAATGGGTGGAAAGTATAAATAACCCGCTTTTGAGGTCTCACTGGGAAATTTGGAGTAAATATAAAGGGGAGCTGCTTCCAAGCAGCTCTCCTTTGTCACCGGTAATAATGTTGAAGAATTTCCCGGAGGAATTAAAGAGTAGATTCAGTAAAGTTTTAATAGAAAAAAATAAAATGAAATTAAGGGAATGGTTAAGAGGAATGAGCACAAGAGAGGACATGGAAGAGGTTCTGAAGGATAAAAAATTAACTTGGTTAAATTATAGGCAATTAGAACAGTGGACTAAAAAGTGGGTAAGAGATAATGGAGATTGTAGAGAATTAACAAAGTTTGAGGAACTAATAGTTAAGAAAGATAATGAAAGGGAGAAAAGAACAGTGTTAAAAGGGTTGATGAGTGAAATATACAGAATATTGGTGGAGAAAGGGATGGAGGATAATTCGGGTAAAATGGTTTGGGAGACAGATTTGAAGGTACAAATAGGACAACAGGGTTGGGAGGGATCATGGAAACAAAGAGCGTTGAGAAATATGTCAGTAAGAATAAAAGAGAATTATTTTAAAATTGTATGGAGGTGGTACCTAACTCCGGTTAGATTGAATAAGATAAACAATCAGCAATCAGAAAATTGTTGGAGAGGTTGTGGGGTTAAAGGAACGTATTTGCATATGTGGTGGGAATGTAACTATGTTCAAAAATTGTGGAAGATGGTGTTTTTGGAGATTGAAGAAATTGTGGAAATGAAGATAGAACGAACACCAAAAGTTGCATTGCTGTCACTATTTGAAGATGATTTTAAATGTAAAAAGGAAATTAAGGAACTGATAACGAATTTGCTGACTGCAGCAAGATTGATTGTAGCTAGGAACTGGAAGATTCAAGGGGAATATTCTATTGAAGAATGGTACAAAGAAGTATGGGATATAGCTATTAATGATAAATTGACAAGTAATATTAAATGGAGAAGAGGTATAGCTAAATCAAATGATTTTGAAGGAATTTGGAAACAGTTCCTAATATTTGTGTTTTCTAAAGGAAGTGGGAAACTGCCAGCGGAAGAAAGCATGAGATTTTGGAAGCAGGAATAGATCCCGAGGTGGGGGGGGGGGGGGGCACTTATATGTTAAGAATGGTATATTGTATGATAGGATAAGTAATAGATAATATTTACTCAATATATATGTATTCAACATTTAGTTAAATGTATGTAGTATGTTGTGTTGTTGTTTTTGTAAGATGTTTATTTTGTGTTTTAAAATAAAAAAAAAATTATATATATATAAAAAAAGGAAACCCCAGAGGTTGTTCCAAATGCAGTTCTTCTGTGCCATCTCCACGTGGAAAAGCTGAGTTTGTGTCCAGACGCCTTGCCGGCTTCAGCCTATGCATTTCCTTAATCTCCTCCCAAGTGAAGGGTTCATTGGGTGGTCCCGACCTTGCAAGGCAGGAAGGCGTTGGTCTGGCACGCGTTCATTGGGTCGAGATGAGCATCTGACAGCGGGTGCTGGGATCTCCCGGCACCTCCGTCTCGACCTCTCCGCCTCCATCCCCTTCTTCACTGCACGGCCCTCAACATCTGCTTCACCTCCTGCCATTCCCAGGCCAACGGCTCCCACCATCTGGAAAACAACAGACTTTCCAGGCTTGCTTCGAACTCCTGGGAGCAGCCATGAGTCGCGGGGTGGCAGTGGCAGTTCCTGCTCCTAGGGGAAAGGCAGCCCTTGGCAAGACGTCCTTTGCCAGCTCAGTTCAAACAGCGCCATGGCCGGTTCTGGGGCCTCTCCCTGGGCGGGGCTTTCTCCCTCTCCTTCCCACGGATTAGAGAAGTCAATCTCTCTCCCAGGGATCCACTCAGACATCCCACGTTCTCTTCATCCATCAATGCTAACCCAGTCCGCTTCAGTTTATCCAACATTGTGATCCAGTCTGTGGCATGTCTCTTACTGTGTCTTCTGAATTCCATCCTCAGTGGACCCATTTCTCTCATCCAGGGGGACGGATCCTTAGAAGTCCCTCCCAACAGGGTCTTCCTCTTCCTTCAGCCACTCCTCTCCTTTTCCCACATCTTCTTCTGGTTCATCTTTCGTAATGCTCTCTGGAACCTTATTTACTCCTAGTGCAACACTCAAGTCCATCCAATTCTTTCTTGAGTTTTCACACAGCTTGGGGTTTGGAACCCCAGAGGTTGTTCCAAATGCAGTTCTTCTGTGCCATCTCCACGTGGAAAAGCTGAGTTTGTGTCCAGACGCCTTGCCGGCATCTGCCTGGACGCTGCTAGACTCAGGAGGGTTCTGATGGTGCTGTATTTCACAACGGGGGCTGAGGATTCATCGACGCCTTCGCCATCCTCCTGCAGAACACCTTTGGGCACTCCCGTCGCCCTGCAGCGCTCCAGTTCCCCTTCTGCGCTTTCCTTTGTCCTGAAGACCCATTGGAATCTCCTGGCTTTCTTGCCTGCTGGCAGTGGTGGTTTTCTTGAGGAACAGAGGTCGTAGAATTGAGGACCTGGAAATGGTCCTTCTCCAGGTCTTGCTGTCTTGCCTGGCGGTGGTCTTGGCTCTCTTCGCCTGGGGGTCGTAGAATGGAGGACCTGGAAAATGCTCTTTCATTCTATGACCAGGTCTCCTCAGTCATAACCTCAGTCATCTGGGTGGAAAAGAAGAAAAAGGAGAGCAGCGTGAAGGCAGGGGCCGCGCTAGATGGAGCAGGGAAGGCCATGGTTCCCCCGTTCCTTTCTCCCCCCATGGAAATCAGCAAGGAGCCTCCTCCCGCATGGCCCTTCTTCCCAGCTGACTTACCCCTCTGGAGAAGGAGGAGCTTTTTATAGGCGCAGAGCGCCGCCTTGGCTTGCTCCCGGAGCTCCTCCCTCTCGTCACGCAGGAGCCCTCTGACCTCGGCCATGAGGTGGCCGAGGACCGGGTGGTCTCCAGAGATCTGGAGGGAAAGAAAACAAGGTGGGTTTTCCTCTCAGTTGGACCTTTTGCCTGAATGGGTCTCCATCCCATAAATCCGCCAGGATGACAGGCCCCTGGGAGAGCTGGAATGCATTGCCTCCCCCTCCGGTGGCCCTGATTTGGGTTCTCCCCTTCTCCCCGCTCCCAATGATGAAGAGGCAATGGCGCTTTCCCCTCCAAGAGCAGGCTGAGTCCACTGCTTTGGAATCTCCTAGGGTCCCAGTCCAGGGCTCCAGCCATGCCAGCAGGTGGGGATACTCACGTCCAAATCTTGGAGGCCCAGGGCAAAGTGGACGAGGTTGGTGGCTGCCGTTAGGGCCCTCCAGCGCTCCACCAGATCGCCGGACTGGACCCAGTAGTGGATGTGCTGGGGAAGGAAGCAACAGCTCAAAACGCTTGCAGGATCTGCCCGCTCTGATCTCCAGACCTTCCGGCTGGGCTTCCTCACGTGTCTTGCGAGCAAAAACGAAATCCCCACTCACCTCCAAGATGTAGAGGAGGTGGCCCACGGTTGGCTCCCCGGTCAGCAGCCCCTGCAGCATCAGCTGTGCCATCTCAAAGCCGTACGGTTTGAAGAGGCGCTGAAAAGAAAGGCAGCATCACAGCAGGGTGGGGACACCAGAGGACCTCCCGAGCCGCCAAGGAGACATGGTGCTGAACAGGCTACAGCAGCGGTCAGCAGCGTGGCCCCCACGGGTGCCCGACAACTCCCTTTCTCGAAGGAACCCTCCTTCCAGAAACACGTCCGTGGACAGAAGCTGCAGGCGAGGAGCGTGTGTCCCACCCGCCCTGCAGAACAGGCATCTACTCCCCTGAGTCGAAAGCCGATCTCCGCAACTTCCGTGCAAGGAAGGATCAGCCACCCCAGGCCCAGGAAACGGCCTTTGTCCCAGCACTGATGCATTGGGCCAGGTTTTACCTGATGCTGAGGGGCTGCTCTGTCCTTGGGCTGGCTGAGGACCTCATGGAGAGCCAACCGCAGGATCTGGTTCTCCACCTCCTCGCTGAAGGCCGGTCCGATTTGGCTGGGTGGAGAAAAGGAAAAGGAATCAGTTCTGGTGAGAGAGGGAGGAGCTGTTGTTCAGGATGGTCCCAGAGCCTCTGTGGGAAATCACCCTCCCCCAGCCGGGTTCTTTCTCTCTCCCTGGCCCACCCTCAGGACAGCCAGCCGGTTGGATGGGCTCAGCACCTCATCCAACGTCAACTAAAGTCATTGGGAAAAGAGATACTATTTGGGCCCAGTTCTGTTCCTGTAGAGACAAGAAAAATGACCTACAACTCCGGAACTCCCACAAGCCACCGTGTTACCTGAGATTGTAGACTGCATTCATGGTGCAGGTCAAAATATAGGGTGGGAGAGCTTCTCCTTCATGGGACTGCATCGCCACCTGGGGGAGGTCAAAAGGGGAAAGGTGAGGGTCCCAGTCCTCTCAAGCCCCAGGAGGGAAATTCCCCCCCCCCCCCGCAATCTCCCCACGGGACGTTGGGTCCTGCATCTCACTCACCATGACGGCCTGGGCCAGTGTCTCCTTGGTGGAGGGGAGTCCCAGGGCCCCCTTTCGGACCACTCTGCTCAGCGGGATGAGGGCCCGGAGGAAGTCGGTGGAGGAATCCAAAGTGCCTGTGAACGTGATGGAAGAAGAAGGAACCCGCGAGTCTTCCCATCTTCCCAAGGCAGGCTGCTGCTTCCTCGGAGGCCTTTGGCCTCCCAGCACGCCGCCTCCTTCCCCCAGCACTCCCCCTGAGCCCTGGGCGTCACCTCACCTGAATCCTCCACTCCGGCCTTCCTGTCCACCGCCAGGGCCTCCAGCCTCCGGCGCAGGGAGCACGGGTCCACGGCCCCCCCGTGCTCCGAAGGTTTCGGCCCCAGCGGATGGACTCCGCTCTTCGGGCAGCAGCAGCAGCAGCAGGGCCACCAGAAGGGCCTTGCGGGGGATGCAGGCTTTGCAGAGCCCCCGGGGTTGCTGCTCGCCTTGCTAACGGCGGGATGGACCTTGCCTGGCCGGAACCAGGCTCGCAGCTTCCTCAGCCTGAGAGAGAGACGGGGGGAAGTGAGAAACGGGCCTGTGCAGGTCTGTCTCACGCTATACCGTGCACTGAGCTTCGGCCACCAGAGATCTCCGCGGCTGGCATGTAGCTGGTGGCACGAGCATCCGGGGGTCAGCGCTTGGCCCTTGAGAAGGGTGGCCGCCCTGCATCTCTGGCTAGCGCTCCGAGGGAAAGCCCTCCTTCCCACCCAGCTTGACTGCCAAAACACCAAACATGGCTTCTAGTCCTCTATTTATATCCTTATTCATTTATTACATTTATAAAACACCCCATAGCCGAAGCTCTCTGGGCGGTTTCCAAAAGTTAAAAACAGTAAATCTTTAAAAAGTATACAAAATTTAAAAACTATCAGAAACATAAAAAACGACAGCATCCATTTAAAAACAGCAGTTCTGGGGAACGTTAGAAAACAAACTTAGCGTTGTTAAATGCTGTTAAATGCCTGGGAGAAGAGAAAAGTCTTGACCTGGCGCCTGAAAGATAACAGTGTGGGCGCCAGGCGAGCCTCATCAGGGAGATCATTCCACAGTGGGGGGGGGCATCACCAAAAAGGCCCTCTCTCTTGTTGCCCTCCTCCAAGCTTCCCTCGGAGTAGGCACTTGGAGGAGGACCTCAGATGTTGAGCGCAGTGTACGGGGAGGTTCACGTCAGGAGCCAAACTTTTGTGCCTTCTGGTTCGTATCCTGCAATTCATGCTGCTGTGGAGCAGGCTCCTTCTCAGTCATGTATGGGACGTCTTTGGTTCGTCTTTAGTCCTGTTTCCGGGCCCTTGATTCTTAAGAGCATCCTGATATTTTTGCCCCTCCAAAAAGCCCCACAAGTGGGGGCCAGTCCTAGTTCTCGGGGAAATGGTTCCACCATCTGGGAGCAGCCCAGGAGAAAACCCCTCTGCGCTTGCCTGGCCAAGAGGCCTCGGTGGGAAATGCCAGCCCCGAAAGGGACTCTCCTGCACGGCCTCTTCCCCGGGCAGGTTCAGGGTAAAAGAGGTGGCCCAGACAGCTGGCAGAACTTCAGCTATTTTGGACGTCAGCTCCCAGAAGCCCCTGCCAGCATGGCTAATGGTCAAGAAAGCTGTGAGTTGAAGCCGAAAGATCTGGAGATATTTTTTTTCTACCCCTGCCTGCATTTTCTGATCTAGAAACCCCTGGGAGAGGAATCAATTCCCCTGGGTGGGAAATGTGGGAAGCCAGGGAGGCTACAGGCTGTCAGAGAGAGGATTCCACCATGAAAGACAGGACACTCCTCAGCCATCTCCTAAGTAAGGGAAGCACATGGGACCCACAGCACCCTCCCGCTGCCGTTGCCCAGCTCCTGCTGTCCAGAGATCTAATGCCTCCAGTCTACAAACCGAGAGAGAGAGCCATCACGACAGACACACAGGTCTGCAGCGCTTTACCTTCCAAAACTGGGTTTCAGAAATCATGGCCACAGGCATCATTGGAAGACTGCAGCACTCACGAGAGCAGAGAACTGCTATTGGTGGGGCTAAAAAGGACCATTTCATACTCTTTCGGAAAGTTGGAAGTTTATCCATCGGTTAGCAATTAAACTAATTTTTGTTGCTTTTCTTCGTTATTATTGTAGTTTTCAATAACCTTCCCCATCCTGTTCCCCTCCAGATATTTTGGCCCAGAACTACTGAACCCTGGGTATTGGCCGTGCTGGCAGGGGCTGATGGGAGTTGAAGTCCAAAACATTTGGCGGACACCAGCAGTTTTCAAGATTTATCTGGCTATATGGCTTGAGCACTCAAGGATGGCTGGCTGACAGTGGGGACCCGGGTCTCTAAGGTAGGATTTTAAAAAAAAACCCTTCCAGCCCCTCCCTGGGTCAGATGCAGGAGTTCTGAAACAGAGCCAGGGGGGACAGCACTTTGACCTCAAGCCCTTATAATTCTAGATATAGATGTATAGATATATACATAAATATATACACACACATTTCTACTGTAAAAGTCTAGATCTTAGCCTGGCCATGAGAGAGGAGGGAAAGTCCGGTTAGGCTGAGAAGCAGAATATAAAAGCCATACTCACATCTTGAAGGATGCAACTTTTCTTCCAACCCCTAACTCTAAAACTAACTTTTTAACTAAAATGACTAACACTATAACTAACAAATAACACTCTAACTCTCTCTAATTCCAAAACTCGCTCTGTCTCACTAATAACTCTCTCCCTCTCTCTCTCTCTCTCTCTCTCTCTCCCTCTCTCTCTCTCTCTGTCTATCTCTCTATCTCTCGGTCTCTCTCTGTCTCTATCTCCTCTCTCTCTCCTTACTACCCCACAAAGACCAGCTTTCCCCAGAGACCGCTTAAGGCCTTCCAGGAGGGGGACCTGTCACAATGGAGGACATGTCCCTGTTGCTTAGCAACCTTCCTCAGCCAGGGGCATTGGTGGGTTTTTGGGGTGTGTGTGTGATGACTTCACAAGGGTGCACAATATTTGGCTGGCCTCCTTAGCCAGGCCTGTTTTGGGGCGATGTGGACTACTGGACATGTTGTCTGCTTAGAGGGAGCTTCTCCAAGTGAAGCCCTCCAACCAGCCATGGAGCTGGCTGGGTGCCTTCCTTGCAGGGCAGGTGGTCATGTGGCTTTTGGGACTCACCTGACTCTTTGGGGATGAATTTGACAACCTCTTCCTTAGAGGTCTGAGGTTCAGAACTTCTTAACAGTATCAGCTGCAGCAAGGCTCTGTCTTCACACTCCTGCCTCCCAGTTTCTTTCAGTCCTTCCAAGCTGCCATCTAGCACTTTGGAAAACCCCAAATAAATAATACCTTTCCCTGAAGGACAAAAGATTCCTTCCGTGAATTAACTTGCTTCATAGTACATGTTGTCTGTAGTGCTGGTACCCATGCCCTGCTTGGGAGGTTACTTGAAAGACTGCCTTCACCCGTATCCACTTGCTCACCTGTTATGATTAGCAAGGGAGGCCTTCTCCTTGGCTCACCTGTGCGAGTACTTGAGCAGAACTGGGAGGCCTGCTCTGCAGTGGCCCCACATCTCTGGAATTCCACCCTCTTTTGTGTGTATATCAACAAAACAGAACAAAATACATCATGAACATTGGGGTGGGGGAGGCGGACACCCATTCATTACGTATATAAGATTATCAACATTTCCCATCATGTGTACCATTCATTCAAAAAGGGGATGGGGAGTTACGCAAAGGTTTCAAGAAAAGCAGACCAGATATCCGTGTATTTATCCACTTGCAAGTTGCGTCTATTTAACACCCCTTCAAAAATGGAGAGTTCATAGGTCCTTGATCCATTGCATGATGGGAGGTGTGGATTTGTCCTTCCAATGGGATTAGTCTTTTGGCTCTGAGGATCCACCTGCGCTGACCGTGTGTTAGCTTCCGAGAAGCCAGTAGGTAATTTAGGAGGACCTGCACCTTGTTCCGTATTATAGAGTGTTTCAGTACAAGTTCATCCTTATTATAACCTCCTCCCAAAAAGGGGCAACTATGGGGCATTTCCAACCCATAGGAGTTATAGAAGCATTAGATGCATTAAATCTCCAACGATTGTGCAAATTAGACAAAGCCTCATTGAAAAGGTGTCGTGGAGTCCAATAAACCCGAAACAAACTGTTTTGTTGAATAAGCCGTGACCTGAGATCCACAGAAGCTTCAGATACAGATGCTAGGGCAACCGTCCACTGATTGGGCAAGACAGAGCACTCCAATTCTCTATTCCAATCCAGTCTTAAACTATGGGTATCATCAGTTGCCATCTGAGGCTCCTCCATGCCCCCCCCCCATCACATCAGGCTTTTTGGAAAGCTTTGGCAACCTCTGCCTTTGTCATCAGGAGGTGACTAATTATTTCTTTGCTTTTGTCTGATAATGATTTCTTGTTTGTAAGATCCTTGTACTCTTCCCATGTTCCATCATCCCTAAGGCAGTGTGCCACCTAATGTCCTATGGCATTCCCACTGAGAGATGGGCCACCCCAAAAATGAACAGCTCGTCGAAGTGTATACTTCACCTCACCCACATGGACTTGGGTTGGTATTTTCCCATCTTTACAATACATGTTGTTGTTTTTTAATTGAAGCACATTTTCTTTCCCTTTGGTTGAACAGCTTCAACACAGAGATGTGTCCTTGTCACAGTGGTAGCCCGTGTTCTTACTCCATCACTGTATTGTGGTCGTCTTCCACAAATCTTCTTGCAGAAGCAGGGGCTACATTTCTCATATGTTGCTTCCTACAGCCTTAACTCCAGTCCGGACAGTTTGTACTTTTGGGGGATATATGCACACAAGCCCCCTTGTGACTGGCTCCAATCATAGGTCACGCAAAGGAAGGGCATGAATTAGGAAGCTCATTAGCATCCAGGACTGTATGGACATATTCTCGAGAGTCCATTTACATACTCATGGAGAGCCCTTTCAGCATGGGAACCAAGGGACTTAACAGGGAAATAATGTCATCATTGTGTCCAGATTAATCCAGACTTTCTGTGCTCCAAAAAGAAATGAATCATAGAGGATAATAGCCAAAATGAGTGCAGGACATGGAAGACCTCATGTGGGTACTGGGCTGCAAAACTGCATACCAGGAAGGGGGAGTGTGCGGTAAATAGCTGGTGTGATGGAGCCCTGAGTAAGGGCAGACATGACAGAAGTCTTCTAAATGATACATGGTGTGGAGAAAGTAGAAAGGGAGTTTTCTCTCCCGCTCTCATAATTCTAGAACCCAGTGGGGTTATCCCATGAAACTGTTTGTTGGGAGATTCAGGGCACATAACATGACATACTTCATCACACTGCACATAATGGAACTATGGAAGTTGCTACCATACAACGGACACCAATTTGGAGGGCTCCAAAATTGACTTTTCCCCCTTTTCTGAGGCTCTTTCCTGTTCTCTCTCTCTCTCTCTTCCCCACCACTGCCTTTGATAAACTGTGAAAGCCCATACATCACGGAGAAGTTGGCCATGTGTCCTTCTGCTTGCCCTTTTTTCCTCCACTGCAGTGCTGGCAAGAATGCACAGAACATCTTTGGACAACTTCCTGGGGTGGCACAAAACTCAGGGTTTGTGGCACGAAACGGCACAAAACTAGCACAAAACTTTGGCACCAGTTTGGAGGTTCTATGACCAGTTTGGAGGTTCTATGACCAGTTTGAAGGTTCTATACTGTTGTTTTTATACTGTTTTTATGTTTTTTAAAAAAATTGTATACTTTTAATGTTTACTATTTTTAATTGTTGTAAACCGCCCAGAGAGCTTTGGCTGTGGGGCGGTATATAAATGTAATAAAAGAAAGAAAGAAAGAAAGAAAGAAAGAAAGAAAGAAAGAAAGAAAGAAAGAAAGTTCATTTTTTGGCGTGTTAACTACGAACCCCCGCTTGAAGTGTCAATACACAGCTGTTGGTGGGGGCACAAACTCAGGGTTTGTGTCACAAAATGGCACAAAACTAGCACAAAACTTTGGCACCAGTTTGGAGTGGATCTGAGAACGTGAAATTTTTCTCTTCCACCATAGCACACCTAAGGGCATGTCATTTTCACACTTTAGGATGCGGCACAAAACTTGAGGTTTGTGGCACAAAATGGCACAAAACTAGCACTAATTTTTGGTACCAATTGGGAGTGGATCTGAGAATGTGAAATTTTTCTCATCCACCAGACTACACCTATGTCGTTTCCCGGATTCTTGGGGCGGCACAAAACTCGGGGTTTACGGCACAAAATAGCACAAAACGGCACAAAACTTTGGCACTGGTTTGGAGGTTCTATGACAAAGTTCATTTTTTGGTGTGTTAACTACGAACCCCCGCTTGAAGTGTCAAAACACAGCTGTTGGTGGCGGCACAAAACCCGGGGTTTGCGGCACAAAACTAGCACAAAATTTTGGCATACGTTTGGAAAAGATTCTAGGTTGGGGGGTTCCAAGTTAACAGAATCCTCCTAATCCCCTCAAAGGCCAGTCTATGATGGGATCTCATTCTTTGATAAGTGTATGTTTTTCAGAACAGTCATACTCCACATTTTCAGAGCCAAGTCGTTCCTTTAACCTGAAGCTAGGACCCACTTTTAATGTACTACATATGTTCTCCTCATTCCCTTTCTCACATTTTTTGGGGTGGGTGGGGTGGGGGTTCTCTTTGCTCTGAAACGACTTTAAATGGTGGGGGCACCATTGGCATGGCCTGCTTAAAGGCAGGATGCAACAACCCATTTATAGGTTCTGGCCTGCCAGCTGAAGACCAAAGTGAATATAGAAGTTGTCTGGGATAGGTTGTGAAACATTCATGGCATAACTGTAATTTCTGTGTGATTATCCTCAGGTAGATGACCTGTACAAATATGTCTTCCACTTGAACATAGCAGAAGAACTCGCTCTTTGCCTACTGTAATTCATCATTCACTCTTTTCCCTCACCCCCAAATTGCTGCAAGCTGAAGTCCTTGTAATCTGAAATGGGACAGTCCACTATAAATGGTGGATGCTTTTGGATGCTACCAATCCAAAAACATTGTGCAGTTCACGTGGCATGCTGACCCAAGATGGGTAACGAACCACACATTGGGTGTGGTTTTGCGAACAGCCCCAAGTGCATGGTTGATGTGCCAGACAGATGGACAGGCACACAACCCACCGTGTGTCGGTTGTTTTCCCCTCCCTGCCCTCTCGGTCCTCTGTGCGCCTCCCGGTGACCTGGCAGCAGAACCCCCGTCCCCACTCCAATCACGATCCTGGCCATGGTCCTTGAAATGGCACTTTGATGGAGCAGTCACGGCCCACATCTTGGGCTCCCCGTCCCTGCTCCTGCAATCCCAGTCGGGCCTCACCCACCCTGCATTTTTAAAAACCCCAATTAGACCAGGGGAGAGGAGGGGAATTATGATCGTGAACTCCTCCCCCTCAGTCTTTTCATATGGTCACCCTTCTCCTCCCAAAAAGGGGCAACTTGTGGAGTCCAATGGACCCGAAACAATTTTTATTTATTTTTGCTGAATAAGACGTAACCTGAGATCCATAGAAGCTTCAGATACAAATGCTAGAGCAACCATCCATTGGTTAGGCAAGATAGAGCACTCCAATTCTCTATTCCAATCTAGTCTTAAACTATGAGTATCATATCTACTTACTACTACTAAATACATGTTGTTGTTGTTTATTCGTTCAGTCGCTTCCAACTCTTTGTGACTTCATGGACCAGCCCAAGCCAGAGCTTTCTACATATATATATATATAGATATATATAGGTTGTACATTGATGTGTCAGTTCAGCTGCTAAAAGTGTTTCTCACTGTGCTGGAGGCTCCGGAACGATCAACACAGCTGGGCCAAACCTCGATTCCAGCAGGTGTTGCAATTGCAAGAACTGCCATTGAGCACTAGCAGGGAAATTATATTTAACACACAAGTCTGAAAAGGACAAAAACTGTCGCCTATTCGTTGATCCAAAGTAAAAAACATCTTCTCCATCCATGTCCTCCCCAGAAATGCTTTCCTTCCAATTCTTCAATCTGGGGGCCAATCTACACCAAGCAGGATAGAACACTTTTAAAACAGTATAAGTAATGGGTCCTGGGCCTGAACAGTTACCATAACCCTTATACACCGCTATAAGCAGTAGTGTAGATCCTGCCTTGGTTTCCCCATATCGTCAATTTTGCTTTTAAAGCGATAGGGTGCAAAAAACGTGGAGGCCTGTGGGTCACCCTGGAAAACTGTTGCTGGGGGTGTGGGCAAGCAGAGACTTGAAGCAGGGCACCAGTTTTTCACCAATTTATCTTTTTTTAAAAAAAAAAAATTAATGCTACATGTTTATTTTATTTTATTTTATTTATTACATTTGTATACTGCCCATCAGCAGAAGCTCTCCAGGCAGTGCATGATTAAAACCATTAAAACCATAAAACACAACAAGTATAGATTCATTTAAAAAGTTTGAAGTTTAAAAGGGCACTATAAAACCAACAAAGTTAAAATCCAGAGTGAAAAGGTATATTTTCAGGAGGCGTTTAAAAGCGATGACATTTCCGCCTCCCCCACGAACCACACGAGGGAGGGTTTTCCAGAGGGTGGGGTCGCTACAGAGGAGGGCTCCTTCAAATGAGGGACGTAAAGCAGGCTCCTGAGTGGCCACTCACTATTTTGATTGATTTCTCATTCCAGGCTCTTGCCGCTTGTTTAAGTCCATAAAGTCCTTGCTGGAAGTTGTACGTGAGATTGGCTTGCTTCGACTTGGTAGAACCTGGAGGTCGTTCCATGCACAGTTCTCCTGTTACTGCTCCATGTAGAGAAGCAGTCCATATGCCGAGCTGCCTTCCTTGCATCGTGATGGACGCTGGAAGACTCTGGAATATTCTGAAGGGTTCATCCAAGTCTTTGCCATCCTTCTGCCGAAAAACATTTGGTCGCTCTCTCTCCCAGGGATCCACTCGCATCGCCCTGTATTGCTCCATTTCACCTTCTGCTCTTTCCTTCCTCTCGAAGACCCATTTGAATCTCCTGGCTTTCTTGCATGTGCAGGAGTTAGGAGGGCCGCCTCGCTCTTGTACAGGGCCTCGCTTTCCTTTCGGGCTGCTTCCCTCCACCAGCCGGCTTCAACCTATGCATTTCCTTAATCTCCTCCCAAGTGAAGGGTTCATTGGGTGGTCCCAACCTTGCAAGGCAGGAAGGCGTTGGTCTGGCACACGTTCATTGGGTCGAGATGAGCATCTGACAGCGGGTGCTGGGATCTCTCGGCACCTCCGTCTCGACCTCTCCGCCTCCATCCCCTTCTTCACTGCACGGCCCTCAACATCTGCTTCACCTCCTGCCATTCCCAGGCCAACGGCTCCCACCATCTGGAAAACAACAGACTTTCCAGGCTTGCTTCGAACTCCTGGGAGCAGCCATGAGTCGAGGGGTGGCAGTGGCAGTTCCTGCTCCTAGGGGAAAGGCAGCCCTTTGCAAGACGTCCTTTGCCAGCTCAGTTCAAACAGCGCCATGGCCGGTTCTGGGGCCTCTCCCTGGGCGGGGCTTTCTCCGTCTCCTTCCCACGGATTAGAGAAGTCGATCTCTCTCCCAGGGATCCACTCAGACATCCCACGTTCTCTTCATCCATCAATGCTAACCCAGTCAGCTTCAGTTTATCCAACATTGTGATCCAGTCTGTGGCATGTCTCTTACTGTTTCTTCTGAATTCCATCCTCAGTGGACCTATTTCTCTCATCCAGGTGGACGGGTCCTTAGAAGTCCCTCCCAACAGGGTCTTCCTCTTCCTTCAGCCACTTCTCTCCTTTTCCCACATCTTCTTCTGGTTCATCTTTCGTAATGCTCTCTGGAACCTTATTTACTCCTAGTGCAACACTCAAGTCCATCCAATTCTTTCTTGAGTTTTCACACAGCTTGGGGTTTGGAAACCCCAGAGGTTGTTCCAAATGCAGTTCTTCTGTGCCATCTCCACGTGGAAAAGCTGAGTATGTGTCCAAACCCCACAAATGTGGAAAAAATAAATAATATTACTATACTGAATAAACTAGTAAAAGAAAAAGATTATGTAGATTGTTGGCGTTTATTGAATGGATCGAATTCGGGATTTTCTTACTACTCCTCAGTTCATCAGACATACTCTAGAATAGATTATATAATGGTTTCAAAAGAGTTTGCAAGTAAGGGATGTAAAATGGAAATGGGGGTAATAAAGGTAACAGACCATGCATTGTTAAGTTTAGAGTTTACAGTTAAAAAGAATTATAAGGAAGCGTTTAGGTGGAAACTAAACACAAAACTTTTGAAGTATAATAAGGTGGTAGAAAAAATGCAAAGAGAATTGACAGAGTCTTGGGAAATTAATGAGAAGGGAGGAACGTCAAGGGCAGTAGTTTGGCATACCATGAAGGCAGTATCAAGAGGGATATGTATTAGAGAAATGTGTAATTTAAGGAGGCAACAAGTAGCAGAGCAGGAACAATTGGAGGAAGAGATTAAGAAAATGGAGAAAGATTATTGGCAATTTAAAAATAAATATAAATTAATAGAAATACAAGCAAAGAAAAAACAATTAGAAAATTTAAATTTAGAGGAGGTTCAAAAAAAATTAATATATATGAAAAGGGAGTATATTGAAAACAGTAATAGGAATTCTAGATTGCTTTCCAGACTCACACAAAAAGAAAATGCCAGGAATGGGATAGGGATTTTGAAGGATAAACAAGGGAAGTATTGTCATACAATGAAGGATAAAGTAAAGATTTTTCAGGAGTTTTATCAAGAATTGTATAAGGGAAAGGATATTCAAAAACAAAAGTTGGAAGCTTATATAGAAAAGTATATAAAGAAGAGAATAAAAATAGAGCATAAAGAGTTAATGGAAAAGGTAATAACTCAAGGAGAAGTAGAAGAAGTAATTGAGAACTTGAAGCCGGGTAAATCACCGGGGGTAGATGGTTTAGGTCCAGAATATTATAAGGTTTTTAAAGGAATTTTAGTACCAAAATTACTGAATTTGTATAATTCCATATTGGAAGGGGATAGAACGCCAGAATCATGGGAACATTCATTAATAATTTTAATACCAAAACCAGATAAAGATTTGACTGTCCCGGATTCATATAGACCTATTTCATTAATAAACCAAGATGCTAAGATTTTTTCAACTATTTTAGCAAGGCGGTTGAATAAATTTATAGAGGAATATATAGGGGAGGACAAATGTGGATTTGTGGCAGGTAGACAGATGTCTAATTGAGTGGGAAGAGTATTAAATGTAATACAGGTGATAAATAAGTTTAGGGTTAAAGCGGGAATTCTGGCATTGGATATTTTTAAGGCTTTTGATTGTTTGAGCTGGCAGGCTTTAAAGATAGTTTTAAATAAAATGGGGTTTGGAAATAAATTTAAAGCGATAATAGAACAGTTATACTCTCAAAATACAGCCGTAGTGGTAGTGAATGATGGTGTGACAGATAAGATACGACTAGCCAGAGGGACAAGGTAAGGATGTCCGCTCTCACCAGTCCTATTTGTAATGGTAATGGAATGATTGGCGAATGCCATACGAGAAGATGAGGAGATTGAAGGAATAGGTAGTAGGAAAGAAATTAAATTGAAAATGTTTGCAGATGACACGTTGTTGACGATAAAAAATCCAATAGAGAAGATGGGGAGAATTAAACAGCAACTGAGAGAATTTGAGGATATCACGGGGTTAAGAATAAATTGGTCTAAATCAGAAATGATGTTGTTTAATTATACTAAAAAGGAAGAGAAGGATTGGGAAGAAAAGGGAAGAGAAATGAGAGTTAAGAATCAGATTAGATATTTGGGAATAAAAATTACGCAGAAGCTAGAGAGTTTAGAGAAAGAGAATTTAAATGTGTTAAAAAGAGAGATTTTAACAAAATTGGAAAAATATAAAAGGTTAAATTTATCTTGGTTTGGAAGAATAGCATTAATAAAAATGAAGATTTTAGCAAAGATTAATTTTGTGTTTAGGATGCTACCAATAAAAATTTCAGAATTAGAGCTAAAAAGTCGGCAAAGGATTATAAATAATTATTGTAATGGTGATAAGAAAGCGAGGGTAAATAAAAGTAAATGGTATTTGAGCCAAAAAAAGGGAGGATTGGGTCTCCCGAATATTAAATTATACTATGTAGCTAATAGATTAAGATATATAGTGGAGGCAATTACAGGATTAGGGGAATTAGATTGGATGGAAGAAAAAATTACTAGTAATATAGAGACTAATTTGGAAAATGTATTTTTTATGGAAGGAAAAAAAAAATGGGTGGAAAGTATAAATAACCCGCTTTTGAGGTCTCACTGGGAAATTTGGAGTAAATATAAAGGGGAGCTGCTTCCAAGCAGCTCTCCTTTGTCACCGGTAATAATGTTGAAGAATTTCCCGGAGGAATTAAAGAGTAGATTCAGTAAAGTTTTAATAGAAAAAAATAAAATGAAATTAAGGGAATGGTTAAGAGGAATGAGCACAAGAGAGGACATGGAAGAGGTTCTGAAGGATAAAAAATTAACTTGGTTAAATTATAGGCAATTAGAACAGTGGACTAAAAAGTGGGTAAGAGATAATGGAGATTGTAGAGAATTAACAAAGTTTGAGGAACTAATAGTTAAGAAAGATAATGAAAGGGAGAAAAGAACAGTGTTAAAAGGGTTGATGAGTGAAATATACAGAATATTGGTGGAGAAAGGGATGGAGGATAATTCGGGTAAAATGGTTTGGGAGACAGATTTGAAGGTACAAATAGGACAACAGGGTTGGGAGGGATCATGGAAACAAAGAGCGTTGAGAAATATGTCAGTAAGAATAAAAGAGAATTACTTTAAAATTGTATGGAGGTGGTACCTAACTCCGGTTAGATTGAATAAGATAAACAATCAGCAATCAGAAAATTGTTGGAGAGGTTGTGGGGTTAAAGGAACGTATTTGCATATGTGGTGGGAATGTAACTATGTTCAAAAATTGTGGAAGATGATGTTTTTGGAGATTGAAGAAATTGTGGAAATGAAGATAGAACGAACATCAAAAGTTGCATTGCTGTCACTATTTGAAGATGATTTTAAATGTAAAAAGGAAATTAAGAAACTGATAACGAATTTGCTGACTGCAGCAAGATTGATTGTAGCTAGGAACTGGAAGATTCAAGGGGAATATTCTATTGAAGAATGGTACAAAGAAGTATGGGATATAACTATTAATGATAAATTGACAAGTAATATTAAATGGAGAAGAGGTATAGCTAAATCAAATGATTTTGAAGGAATTTGGAAACAGTTCCTAATATTTGTGTTTTCTAAAGGAAGTGGGAAACTGCCAGCGGAAGAAAGCATGAGATTTTGGAAGCAGGAATAGATCCCGAGGTGGGGGAGGCACTTATATGTTAAGAATGGTATATTGCATGATAGGATAAGTAATAGATAATATTTACTCAATATATATGTATTCAACATTTAGTTAAATGTATGTAGTATGTTGTGTTGTTGTTTTTGCAAGATGTTTATTTTGTGTTTTAAAATAAAATAAAATTTTATATATATAAAAAAAAGGAAACCCCAGAGGTTGTTCCAAATGCAATTCTTCTGTGCCATCTCCACGTGGAAAAGCTGAGTTTGTGTCCAGACGCCTTGCCGGCTTCAGCCTATGCATTTCCTTAATCTCCTCCCAAGTGAAGGGTTCATTGGGTGGTCCCGACCTTGCAAGGCAGGAAGGCGTTGGTCTGGCACGCGTTCATTGGGTCGAGATGAGCATCTGACAGCGGGTGCTGGGATCTCCCGGCACCTCCGTCTCGACCTCTCCGCCTCCATCCCCTTCTTCACTGCACGGCCCTCAACATCTGCTTCACCTCCTGCCATTCCCAGGCCAACGGCTCCCACCATCTGGAAAACAACAGACTTTCCAGGCTTGCTTCGAACTCCTGGGAGCAGCCATGAGTCGAGGGGTGGCAGTGGCAGTTCCTGCTCCTAGGGGAAAGGCAGCCCTTGGCAAGACGTCCTTTGCCAGCTCAGTTCAAACAGCGCCGTGGCCGGTTCTGGGGCCTCTCCCTGGGCGGGGCTTTCTCCCTCTCCTTCCCACGGATTAGAGAAGTCGATCTCTCTCCCAGGGATCCACTCAGACATCCCACGTTCTCTTCATCCATCAATGCTAACCCAGTCAGCTTCAGTTTATCCAACATTGTGATCCAATCTGTGGCATGTCTCTTACTGTGTCTTCTGAATTCCATCCTCAGTGGACCCATTTCTCTCACCCAGGGGGACGGGTCCTTGGAAGTCCCTCCCAACAGGGTCTTCCTCTTCCTTCAGCCACTTCTCTCCTTTTCCCACATCTTCTTCTGGTTCATCTTTCGTAATGCTCTCTGGAACCTTATTTACTCCTAGTGCAACACTCAAGTCCATCCAATTCTTTCTTGAGTTTTCACACAGCTTGGGGTTTGGAACCCCAGAGGTTGTTCCAAATGCAGTTCTTCTGTGCCATCTCCATGTGGAAAAGCTGAGTTTGTGTCCAGACGCCTTGCCAGCATCTGCCTGGACGCTGCTAGACTCAGGAGGGTTCTGATGGTGCTGTATTTCACAACGGGGGCTGAGGATTCATCGACGCCTTCGCCATCCTCCTGCAGAACACCTTTGGGCACTCCCGTCGCCCTGCAGCGCTCCAGTTCCCCTTCTGCGCTTTCCTTTGTCCTGAAGACCCATTGGAATCTCCTGGCTTTCTTGCCTGCTGGTAGTGTTGGTTTTCTTGAGGAATGGAGGTCGTAGAACGGAGGACCTGGGAAATGATCTTGCTGGTCCTTCTCCAGGTCTTGCTGTCTTGCCTGGTGGTGGTCTTGGCTCTCTTCGCCTGGGGGTCGTAGAATGGAGGACCTGGAAAATGCTCTTTCATTCTATGACCAGGTCTCCTCAGTCATAACCTTACAGGTCCTCAATCGTAACGGCACCTGGGTGGAAAAGAAGAAAAAGGAGAGCAGCGTGAAGGCAGGGGCCGCGCTAGATGGAGCAGGGAAGGCCATGGTTCCCCCTTTCCTTTCTCCCCCCATGGAAATCAGCAAGGAGCCTCCTCCCGCATGGCCCTTCTTCCCAGCTGACTTACCCCCCTGGAGAAGGAGGAGCTTTTTATAGGCGCAGAGCGCCGCCTTGGCTTGCTCCCGGAGCTCCTCCCTCTCGTCACGCAGGAGCCCTCTTACCTCGGCCATGAGGTGGCCGAGGACTGGGTGGTGTCCAGAGATCTGGAGGGAAAGAAAACAAGGTGGGTTTTCCTCTCAGCTGGACCTTTTGCCTGAATGGGTCTCCATCCCATAAATCCGCCAGGATGACAGGCCCCTGGGAGAGCTGGAATGCATTGCCTCCCCCTCCGGTGGCCCTGATTTGGGTTCTCCCCTTCTCCCCGCTCCCAATGATGAAGAGGCAATGGCGCTTTCCCCTCCAAGAGCAGGCGGAGTCCACTGCTTTGGAATCTCCTAGGGTCCCAGTCCAGGGCTCCAGCCATGCCAGCAGGTGGGGATACTCACGTCCAAATCTTGGAGGCCCAGGGCAAAGTGGACGAGGTTGGTGGCTGCAGTGAGGGCCCTCCAGCGCTCCACCAGATCGCCGGACTGGACCCAGTAGTGGATGTGCTGGGGAAGGAAGCAACAGCTCAAAACGCTTGCAGGATCTGCCCGCTCTGACCTCCAGACCTTCCGGCTGGGCTTCCTCACGTGTCTTGCGAGCAAAAACGAAATCCCCACTCACCTCCAAGATGTAGAGGAGGTGGCCCACGGTTGGCTCCCCGGTCAGCAGCCCCTGCAGCATCAGCTGTGCCATCTCAAAGCCGTACGGTTTGAAGAGGCGCTGAAAAGAAAGGCAGCATCACAACAGGGTGTGGACACCAGAGGACCTCCCGAGCCGCCAAGGAGACATGGTGCTGAACAGGCTACAGCAGCGGTCAGCAGCGTGGCCCCCACGGGTGCCCTACAACTCCCTTTCTCGAAGGAACCCTCCTTCCAGAAACAAGTCCGTGGACAGAAGCTGCAGGCGAGGAGCGTGTGTCCCACCTGCCCTGCAGAACAGGCATCTGCTCCCCTGAGTCGAAAGCCGATCTCCGCAACTTCCGTGCAAGGAAGGATCAGCCACCCCAGGCCCAGGAAACGGCCTTTGTCCCAGCACTGATGCATTGGGCCAGGTTTTACCTGATGCTGAGGGGCTGCTCCGTCCTTGGGCTGGCTGAGGACCTCGTGGAGAGCCAACCGCAGGATCTGGTTCTCCACCTCCTCGCTGAAGGCCGGTCCGATTTGGCTGGGTGGAGAAAAGGAAAAGAGTTCTGGTGAGAGAGGTAGGAGCTGTTCTTCAGGATGGTCCCAGAGCCTCTGTGGGAAATCACCCTCCCCCAGCCGGGTTCGTTCTCTCTCCCTGGCCCACCCTCAGGACAGCCAGCCGGTTGGATGGGCTCAGCACCTCATCCAACGTCAACTAAAGTCATTGGGAAAAGAGATACTATTTGGGCCCAGTTCTGTTCCTGTTGAGACAAGAAAAATGACCTACAACTCCGGAACTCCCACAAGCCACCGTGTTACCTGAGATTATAGATGGCATTCATGGTGCAGGTTAAAATATAGGGTGGGAGAGCTTCCCCTTCATGGGACTGCATCGCCACCTGGGGGAGGTCAAAAGGGGAAAGGTGAGGGTCCCAGTCCTCTCAAGCCCCAGGAGGGAAATCCCCCCCCTCCGCAATCTCCCCACGGGACGGTGGGTCCTGCATCTCACTCACCACGACGGCCTGGGCCAGTGCCTCCTTGGTGGAGGGGAGTCCCAGGGCCCCCTTTCGGACCACTCTGCTCAGCGGGATGAGGGCCCGGAGGAAGTCGGTGGAGGAATCCAAAGTGCCTGTGAACGTGATGGAAGAAGAAGGAACCCGCGAGTCTTCCCATCTTCCCAAGGCAGGCTGCTGCTTCCTCGGAGGCCTTTGGCCTCCCAGCACGCCGCCTCCTTCCCCCAGCACTCCCCCTGAGCCCTGGGCGTCACCTCACCTGAATCCTCCACTCCGGCCTTCCTGTCCACCGCCAGGGCCTCCAGCCTCCGGCGCAGGGAGCACGGGTCCACGGCCCCCCCGTGCTCCGAAGGTTTCGGCCCCAGCGGATGGACTCCGCTCTTCGGGCAGCAGCAGCAGCAGGGCCACCAGAAGGGCCTTGCAGGGGATGCAGGCTTTGCAGAGCCCGCGGGGTTGCTGATCGCCTTGCTAACAGCGGGATGGACCTTGCCTGGCCGGAACCAGGCTCGCAGCTTCCTCAGCCTGAGAGAGAGAAGGGGGGAAGTGAGAAACGGGCCTGTGCAGGTCTGTCTCACGCTATCCCATGCACTGAGCTTCGGCCACCAGAGATCTCCGCGGCTGGCATGTAGCTGGTGGCACGAGCATCCGGGGGTCAGCGCTTGGCCCTTGAGAAGGGTGGCCGCCCTGCATCTCTGGCTAGCGCTCCGAGGGAAAGCCCTCCTTCCCACCCAGCTTGACTGCCAAAACACCAAACATGGCTTCTAGTCCTCTATTTATATCCTTATTCATTTATTACATTTATAAAATACCCAATAGCCGAAGCTCTCTGGGCGGTTTCCAAAAGTTAAAAACAGTAAATCTTTAAAAAGTATACAAAATTTAAAAACTATCAGAAACATAAAAAACGACAGCATCCATTTAAAAACAGCAGTTCTGGGGAACGTTAGAAAACAAACTTAGCGTTGTTAAATGCTGTTAAATGCCTGGGAGAAGAGAAAAGTCTTGACCTGGCGCCTGAAAGATAACAGTGTGGGCGCCAGGCGAGCCTCATCAGGGAGATCATTCCACAGTTGGGGGGGGGGGCATCACCAAAAAGGCCCTCTCTCTTGTTGCCCTCCTCCAAGCTTCCCTCGGAGTAGGCACTTGGAGGAGGACCTCAGATGTTGAGCGCAGTGTACGGGGAGGTTCACGTCGGGAGCCAAACTTTTGTGCCTTCTGGTTCGTATCCTGCAATTCATGCTGCTGTGGAGCAGGCTCCTTCTCAGTCATGTATGGGACGTCTTTGGTTCGTCTTTAGTCCTGTTTCCGGGCCCTTGATTCTTAAGAGCATCCTGATATTTTTGCCCCTCCAAAAAGCCCCACAAGTGGGGGCCAGTCCTAGTTCTCGGGGAAATGGTTCCACCATCTGGGAGCAGCCCAGGAGAAAACCCCTCTGCGCTTGCCTGGCCAAGAGGCCTCGGTGGGAAATGCCAGCCCCGAAAGGGACTCTCCTGCACGGCCTCTTCCCCGGGCAGGTTCATGGTAAAAGAGGTGGCCCAGACAGCTGGCAGAACTTCAGCTATTTTGGACGTCAGCTCCCAGAAGCCCCTGCCAGCATGGCTAATGGTCAAGAAAGCTGTGAGTTGAAGCCGAAAGATCTGGAGATATTTTTTTTCTACCCCTGCCTGCATTTCCTGATCTAGAAACCCCTGGGAGAGGAATCAATTCCCCTGGGTGGGAAATGTGGGAAGCCAGGGAGGCTACAGGCTGTCAGAGAGAGGATTCCACCATGAAAGACAGGACACTCCTCAGCCATCTCCTAAGTAAGGGAAGCACATGGGACCCACAGCACCCTCCCGCTGCCGTTGCCCAGCTCCTGCTGTCCAGAGATCTAATGCCTCCAGTCTACAAACCGAGAGAGAGAGCCATCACGACAGACACACAGGTCTGCAGCGCTTTACCTTCCAAAACTGGGTTTCAGAAATCATGGCCACAGGCATCATTGGAAGACTGCAGCACTCACGAGAGCAGAGAACTGCTATTGGTGGGGCTAAAAAGGACCATTTCATACTCTTTCGGAAAGTTGGAAGTTTATCCATCGGTTAGCAATTAAACTAATTTTTGTTGCTTTTCTTCGTTATTATTGTAGTTTTCAATAACCTTCCCCATCCTGTTGCCCTCCAGATATTTTGGCCCAGAACTACTGAACCCTGGGTATTGGCCGTGCTGGCAGGGGCTGATGGGAGTTGAAGTCCAAAACATTTGGCGGACACCAGCAGTTTTCAAGATTTATCTGGCTATATGGCTTGAGCACTCAAGGATGGCTGGCTGACAGTGGGGACCCGGGTCTCTAAGGTAGGATTTAAAAAAAAAACCCTTCCAGCCCCTCCCTGGGTCAGATGCAGGAGTTCTGAAACAGAGCCAGGGGGGACAGCACTTTGACCTCAAGCCCTTATAATTCTAGATATAGATATATAGATATATACATAAATATATACACACACATTTATACTGTAAAAGTCTAGATCTTAGCCTGGCCATGAGAGAGGAGGGAAAGTCTGGTTAGGCTGAGAAGCAGAATATAAAAGCCATACTCACATCTTGAAGGATGCAACTTTTCTTCCAACCCCTAACTCTAAAACTAACTTTTTAACTAAACTGACTAACACTATAACTAACAAATAACACTCTAACTCTCTCTAATTCCAAAACTCGCTCTGTCTCACTAATAACTCTCTCTCTCTCTCTCTCTCTCTCTCTCTCTCTCTCTCTCTCTCTCTCTCTCCCTCTCTCTCCCTCTCTCTCTCTCTCTCTCTCTCTCTGTCTATCTCTCTATCTCTCGGTCTCTCTCTGTCTCTATCTCCTCTCTCTCTCCTTACTACCCCACAAAGACCAGCTTTCCCCAGAGACCGCTTAAGGCCTTCCAGGAGGGGGACCTGTCACAATGGAGGACATGTCACTGTTGCTTAGCAACCTTCCTCAGCCAGGGGCATTGGTGGGTTTTTTGGGTGTGTGTGTGATGACTTCACAAGGGTGCACAATATTTGGCTGGCCTCCTTAGCCAGGCCTGTTTTGGGGTGATGCGGACTACTGGACATATTGTCTGCTCAGAGGGAGCTTCCCCAAGTGAAACCCTCCAACCAGCCATGGAGCTGGCTGGGTGCCTTCCTTGCAGGGCAGGTGGTCATGTGGCTTTTGGGACTCACCTGACTCTTTGGGGATGAATTTGACAACCTCTTCCTTAGAGGTCTGAGGTTCAGAACTTCTTAACAGTATCAGCTGCAGCAAGGCTCTGTCTTCACACTCCTGCCTCCCAGTTTCTTTCAGTCCTTCCAAGCTGCCATCTAGCACTTTGGAAAACCCCAAATAAATAATATGTTTTCCTTGAAGGACAAAAGATTCCTTCCGTGAATTAACTTGCTTCATAGTACATGTTGTCTGTAGTGCTGGTACCCATGCCCTGCTTGGGAGGTTACTTGAAAGACTGCCTTCACCCGTATCCACCTGCTCAACCTGTTATGATTAGCAAGGGAGGCCTTCTCCTTGGCTCACCTGTGCGAGTACTTGAGCAGAACTGGGAGGCCTGCTCTGCAGTGGCCCCACATCTCTGGAATTCCCCCCTCTTTTGTGTGTGAATATCAACAAAACAGAACAAAATACATCATGAACATTGGGGTGGGGGAGGCGGACACCCATTCATTACGTATATAGGATTATCAACATTTCCCATCATATATACCATTTATTAAAAAAGGGGATGGGGAGTTACGCAAAGGTTTCAAGAAAAGCAGACCAGATATCCGTGTATTTATCCACTTGCAAGTTGCGTCTATTTAACACCCCTTCAAAAATGGATAGTTCATAGGTCCTTGATCCATTGCATGATGGGAGGTGTGGATTTGTCCTTCCAATGGGATTAGTCTTTTGGCTCTGAGGATCCACCTGCGCTGACCGTGTGTTAGCTTCCGAGAAGCCAGTAGGTAATTTAGGAGGACCTGCACCTTGTTCCGTATTATAGAGTGTTTCAGTACAAAGTTCATCCTTATTATAACCTCCTCCCAAAAAGGGGCAAGTATGGGGCATTTCCAACCCATAGCAGTTATAGAAGCATTAGATGCATTAAATCTCCAACGATTGTGCAAATTAGACAAACCCTTATTGAAAAGGTGTCGTGGAGTCCAATAAACCCGAAACAAAATGTTTTGTTGAATAAGCCGTAACCTGAGATCCACAGAAGCTTCAGATACAGATGCTAGGGCAACCGTCCACTGATTAGGCAAGACAGAGCACTCCAATTCTCTATTCCAATCCAGTCTTAAACTATGGGTATCATAAGTTGCCATCTGGGGTTCCTCCATGCCCCCCCATCACGTCAGGCTTTTAGGAAAGCTTTGGCAACCTCTGCCTGGAACCTAAGGCCACCCGTTTCGAGAGAGGAACCAGACAAGGAGATTCCGAAACTGACCAAGGTAGAAGATCCAGCGTAGGCAGGAAAGACCCAAATGCCCTGGATCCCTCCATCAGCCAAGGGAACCTCATGCGAGCAAGAACCCCAGCAGGAGAAATCAGCCGGGCCCAAACTGTTAGCATAATTGTCTAATGTTAGCATAACCACCTCCATTTTTAACAGGAAACTGTAAAATCTCCATTGCACACCAAGCGAATGTCACGTACCCCGAGGGCGTCTTCAAGGATGTCTCCTGTGTAACTTCTTTATCTATCCAAAACAATAGCTTCATTGCTCCAGGCAGAAAGTTAACTTGGAGCAACTTACTGTTGCAAAGAGAATATTTTGCAGAAGATAAGGGGGGGCTCTGGTGTTACATTCTGATTGGTTAATGCTGCTACTGGGCCCTGCCCCTTGAAAGCTCAAATACTGTATTGTATTCCCTATGTCTTTTGTCTGATTGCTCCCTTTGAAGAGACCAGGCCTTGATTACTAATCAATAAAGCGCTTTTGAACCCTCTGTCGCTGGAATGGTGGAGTCGTGCTTAAGGGCTGTTTGGATCTCGTCCTTGGGTGAAAAGAACATTGATCTAACAAAACTGCACCTGAATGCCCACTTACAGCTAGGGTGACCATATGACAGGAAAAACCTGGATTTGTCAGGATTTTTGGAAGCAAATCTGGGAAGCCTGGGAAATTTGGAAATTTTTAGAAAAATCCAGATTTTTCCCATCTTCCATAGTCAAAGGGCAGGGCTCCGTTAACTTGGAACCCTCCAACCTAGAACCTTTTCCAAACATATGCCAAAGTTTTGTGCTAGTTTTGTGCCATAAACCCTGAGTTTTGTGCCGCCCCAGGAAGCAGGGAAACGACATACCTTTTGGTGTAGTCTGGTGAATGAGAAAAATTTCACATTCTCAGATCCACTCCAAACCAATGCCAAAGTTTTGTGCTATTTTGTGCCACAAACCCCGAGTTTTGTGCCACCCCAAGAAGCCAGGAAACGACATACCTTTTGGTGTAGTCTGGTGAATGAGAAAAATTTCACATTCTCAGACAAACTCCAAACAGGTGCCAAAAATTGGTGCCAGTTTTGGGCTGCTCCAGGAAGCCCAGGAATGACATACCCTTAGGTGAGGTCTGGTGAGTGAGAAAAATTTCATGTTCTCAGATCCACTCCAAACCAATGCCAATGTTTTGTGCTAGCATTGTGCTGTTTTTTGCAGGAAACCCTGAGTTTTGTGCCGCTTCCTGAAGTGCGAAAATGATATACCCTTCGGTGTAGTGTGGTGAGTAAGGGAAAAAAATACGTTAAGTCACTTTCTAGAAAATAAATATTTATGTTAGCATTGACTAAAGAAATCTCTTGTAATTCTCCAAACTGATTAAAAATAAGTCTTCTAGAAACTGACATATTTTACTATTAACAACAAAGTCAAAACATTAACTTTTCAGTAAACTGAAACTTGCAATGTCAACTTCCGCTGGGTCCAAGTTCATTAAATCCTTGTTCCTATGGGTATTTTTCATGTGCTTTAAGTCAGGAGGTGACTAATTATTTCTTTGCTTTTGTCTGATAACATTTTCTTGTTTGTAAGATCCTTGTACTCTTCCCATGTTCCATCGTCCCTAAAGCAGTGTGCCACCTAATGCCCTATGGCATTCCCACTGAGAGATGTGCCACCCCAAAAATGAACAGCTCGTCAAAGTGTATACTTCACCTCACCCACATGGACTTGGGTTGGTATTTTCCCATCTTTACAATATATGTTGTTGTTTTTAATTGAAGCACATTTTCTTTCCCTTTGGTTGAACAGCTTCAACGCAGAGATGTGTCCTTGTCACAGTGGCAGCCCGTGTTCTTACTCCATCACTGTGTTGTGGTCTTCTTCCACAAATCTTCTTGCGGAAGCAGGGGCTACATTTCTCATATGTTGCTTCCTACAGCCTTAACTCCAGTCCGGACAGTTTGTACTTTTGGGGGATGTATGCACACAAGCCCCCTTGTGACTGGCTCCAATCATAGGTCACGCAAAGGAAGGGCATGAATTAGGAAGCTCATTAGCATCCAGGACTGTATGGGCATATTCTGGAGAGTCCATTTACATACTCACGGAGAGCCCTTTCAGCATGGGAACCAAGGGACTTAACAGGGAAATAATGTCGTCATTGTGTCTAGATTAATCCAGACTTTCTGTGCTCCAAAAAGAAATGAATCATAGAGGATAATAGCCAAAATGAGTGCAGGGCATGGAAGACCTCATGTGGGTACTGGGCTGCAAAACTGCATACCAGGAAGGGGGAGTGTGCGGTAAATAGCTGGTGTGATGGAGCCCTGAGTAAGGGCAGACATGACAGAAGTCTTCTAAATGATACATGGTGTGGAGAAAGTAGAAAGGGAGTTTTCTCTCCCTCTCTCATAATTCTAGAACCCAGTGGGGTTATCCCATGAAACTGTTTGTTGGGAGATTCAGGGCACATAACATGACATACTTCATCACACTGCACATAATGAAACCATGGAAGTTGCTACCATACAACAGACACCAATTAGGAGGGCTCCAAAATTGACTTTCTCCCCTCTTCTGAGGCTCTTTCCTGTTCTCTCTCTCTCTCTCTTCCCCACCACTGCCTTTGATAAACTGTGAAAGCCCATACATCACAGAGAAGTTGGCCATGTGTCCTTCTGCTTGCCCTTTTTTCCTCCACTGCAGTGCTGGCAAGAATGCACAGAACATCTTTGGACAACTTCCTGGGGCGGCACAAAAGGGTTTGTGGCACGAAACGGCACAAAACTAGCACAAAACTTTGGCACCGGTTTGGAGGTTCTATGACAAAGTTCATTTTTTGGTGTGTGAACTACGAACCCCCTCTTGAAGTATCAATACACAACTGTTGGTGGTGGCACAAAACTCGGGGTTTGCGGCACAAAACGGCACAAAACTAGCACGAAACTTTGGCTCCACTCTTTGTTTGGAGTGAATGTGAAATTTTTCTCATCCACCAGACCACACCTAGGGGCATGTCGTTTTCACACTTTAAGATGTGGCACAAAACTCGGGGTTTGTGGCACAAAATGGCAAAAAACTAGCACTAATTTTTGGCACCGGTTTGGAGTGGATCTGAGAATGTGAAATTTTTCTCATCCACCAGACTATACCTAAACGGCATGTCGTTTCCCGTCTTCTTGGGGTGGCACAAAACTCGGGGTTTGTGGCACAAAACGGCACAAAACTAGCACAAAACTTTGGCACCAGTTTGGATGTTCTATGACAAAGTTCATTTTTTGGTGTGTTAACTATGAACCCCAGCTTGAAGTATCAATACACAGCTGTTGGTGGGGGCACAAAACCCGGGGTTTGCGGCACAAAACGGCACAAAACTAGCACAAAACTTTGGCACCTGTTTGGAGTTTGTCTGAGAATGTGAAATTTTTCTCATCCACCAGACCACACCTAGGGTCATGTCGTTTTCACACTTTAGGATGCGGCACAAAACGGCACAAAACTTTGGCATATGTTTGAAAAAGATTCTAGGTTGGGGGGGTTCCAAGTTAACAGAGCCGATTTTCCACAGGGAAGGAGTTAGCAATTGGAATTTCTTGTCTTCAAATATTGTCTAATTATTTGCTGCCTGTTGAAATGTTTAACCAGAACAGTTCACACAGTTACTCAAATGAGCCATTAGTGCTACATAAGGTGTTGGTTCCCGTGGGTACACCTCTCTGTCCAGAGCACACACACACACCCCATTTAAGGTCTTTGCTTTTTAAAAAAAATCTCTCTTCAATTTATGACCTGACAGCTTCCGTTTAAAGCACAAGAACTTAATTTTAGGATTGGGACATTTCTGGCAGGAGAGAAAGAAAAGAGTGAAAAGGGACACTGGGGGAGAGAAGGGAACCATCAGTGGTCGTGCTCCTGAAGTTAAAAATCATTGTTACACAACTTGCACATTTCATGGACTTTTCAGTTCAGACTTCGAGGCCTGCAGCTGGACGGAGGCAGACTGGCTCCAGTCCCGGGCAAGATTATGAAAGGCTTCTGTGTGTACCAGCTCTGCCCTTTGAACCGAGGGCAGGACTGTCACGGATGGGTGTTCCCCTCCCTGACATTTTAAAGCGACCAAGAGGCAGCTACACAGTGTCCCGGCTCTGCTACTGCATTGCAACATGGAGGCCCTCCGTTCCGTGGGCCGCACACCCTTGTTCTGGGCGAGGGTTTGCAAAGGCAGCCTCGCCGGTGGCTCTCAGACCTTCTCCGCCCCGTTCCGGGCAGCCAGGCGTCCGTCTTCAGGGATCCGCTGCAATGCCGCGCTTCCTGCCTCCCTGCCCAGAGCTCAGTGTGGCTCCTTCTTGAAAAGTTTCAGAGTCAAGAGCGTTCTCCCTCGCTGCCTGAGTTCAAACTCCAGCTCCAATTTCCCACCCAGCGCTGAGCTTGTGGCCAGACCTGTGGGGGTTTGTTCTATGTTCAGGCTCCCAATCCAGGACTCGGCAGAAGGGTTGGATGCGGCATTCGTCGGGGTCCCCCTTGACACGGGGACCTCCAACCGTCCCGGGGCCAGGTAAGCAGAGGCTGTTCTTGGCAGAGCGTGGGTTGAGAGGAGATTCATGCTGGCCGGTAGGTTGGGGGAAAGGCCAGAGTTCAAATCCAGGCAAAGTTGAGAATCTAAGCAACGAAATGAAAGAATATTGTACATATAAGCTCTCTCTAAATTCTAAGATTGCAATGGTGCTGTCAAAGCCGGACTTTGGGGAGAGGTCCAGGGCCCCACTCATAAGGCTTAGCAGAAGGGCCCCCAAATGCGTCAGGGCTGGCTTGCCACATTTTGAAGCAATGTACATTACTATTTAGGTCCAAAGACTAAAACTACCTACCCCACTGCACCGTTGCTTCCAACATTCGTCTCAAATCAAATCTCTCTCCAGATTTTGGAGTTTTTCAATCATAGAATCATAGAATAGCAGAGTTGGAAGGGGCCTACAAGGCCATCGAGTCCACCCTAAAGCATCCCTGACAGATGGCTATCTAGCTGCCTCTTGAATGCCTCTAGTGTGAGAGAGCCCACAACCTCCCTAGGGAACTGGTTCCATTGTCGTACTGCTCTAACTGTCAGGAAGTTTTTCCTGATGTCCAGCTGGAATCTGGCTTCCTTTAACTTGAGCCCATTATTCCGTGTCCCGCACTCTGAGAGGATCGAGAAGAGATCCTGGCCCTCCTCTGTGTGACAACCTTTTAAGTCTTTGAAGAGTGCTCTCATGTCTCCCCTCAATCTTCTCTTCTCCTCCTGCTCCTCCGTCTCACCATCACCGTTGTCTGGGCTAGAGCAAGAGACAGGCTAGAGCAAGAGACAGGCTACCCCCTTGATGTCATCCAGCCCATGGAATCATAGAATCATAGAATAGCAGAGTTGGAAGGGGCCTACAAGGCCATCGAGTCCACCCTAAAGCATCCCTGACAGATGGCTATCTAGCTGCCTCTTGAATGCCTCTAGTGTGAGAGAGCCCACAACCTCCCTAGGGAACTGGTTCCATTGTCGTACTGCTCTAACAGTCAGGTAGCTTTTCCTGATGTCCAGCCGGAATCTGGCTTCCTGTAACTTGAGCCCGTTATTCCGTGTCCTGCACTCTGGGAGGATCGAGAAGAGATCCTGGCCCTTCTCTGTGTGACAACCTTTTAAGTATTTGAAGAGTGCTCTCATGTCTCCCCTCAATCTTCTCTTCTCCAGGCTAAACATGCCCAGTTCTTCCAGTCTCTCTTCATAGGGCTTTGTTTCCTGGTCCCGCTTTTGAAGTAGAAGCGATGTATTAAGAAAAGCTCTTTTGTTTCATTTACACATTTTGTACAGAGCACTGTGCATGGTGATTTTGGCAGAGCATTCATTTTACACACACACCCCTCTATATTACTGATGCACATTGATAAAACCTTACAAAATCTTGCATCAAGATGTTTAGTGTGTGCAGCGTTTACCAACAGACAGGGGCATGTCTGAATAGCAGTAAAACACCACACCAAAAGAATCAAGATGGCATCACACGACCATCCCATCAAGGTTGCTTTGCTTTTCCCCCCGTTGTTGATGTTTTTCAGTTCATTGATAAAAGGTACATTAAATATAACCGTAAAACAGCTGTGCTACAATACGTTGCGAAAAGCTCAGAATATACCTCAGCTGCTGCAGTGTGTGAAGGGGTAGGTTGGGCACTGCCGTAGCATCCGTGCAAGTTCATTTAGGTGCATGTGTTCCTCCAGTCTCATCTCAGAGACGCAAGGTGTAGAAATGCCAAACCAGGACCTCACTCCTGATGAATGACAAGGGTAGGAACTCACACTGACATAAATTTAATAATGCATTCTCAAAAGGCAAAAATAGAGAGAGTTCATGTACCAGCAATGCCAGCCAGAAAATTAGGACAGTCAAAGGTAAATAGGGACAGGTGATGTGTGCCCACATAAGGAATCATAGACTCGGAGTTGAATGAACCTCAGGGATCATGTAGTCCAACCCCCTTTTCAATGCAGGATGCATCGTGTTTTAAATTTGTTAGTTGTTTTTATGCACTTCATGGTTTTAATTTTTGTGATCTGCCCAGAGAGTTTCGGCTATTGGGCGGTATAAAAATGTAATAAATAAATAAATAAACTATAGGTGGTGATCAAACCTCTGTTTAAATAGGATCTTGCAATTGTAGATCACAAGCTGAATACGAGCCAACAGTGTGTTGTGGCTGCAAAAAAAGCAAATGCTATTTTGGGATGCTTTGATAGAAGTAGAGCTTCCAAATTGCTCGAGGTACTGGTTCCTCTCTATTCGGCCCTGGTTAGGCCTCATCTAGAGTATTGCGTCCAGTTCTGGGCTCCACAATTCAAGAAGGACGCAGACAAGCTGGAGCGGGTTCAGAGGAGGGCAACCAGGATGATCAGGGGTCTGGAAACAAAGCCCTATGAAGAGAGTCTGAAAGAACTGGGCATGTATAGCCTGGAGAAGAGAAGATTGAGGGGAAACATGATAGCACTCTTCAAATACTTAAAAGGTTGTGACACAGAGGAGGGCCAGGACCTCTTCTCGATCCTCCCAGAGTGCAGGACACGGAATAACGGGCTCAAGTTAAAGGAAGCCAGATTCCAGCTGGACATCAGGAAAAACTTCCTGACTGTTAGAGCAGTACGACAATGGAATCAGTTACCTAGGGAGGTTGTGGAATCTCCCACACTCGAGGCCTTCAAGAGGCAGCTGGACAACACTCTGTCAGGGATGCTTTAGGGTGGATTCCTGCATTGAGCAGGGGGTTGGACTTGATGCCCTTGTAGGCCCCTTCCAACTCTGCTATTCTATGATCTCCAGCAAAAGAGAGCTGTTCTGAGCAAGCCAAGTAGGAGGGTGTTCTTCTCGATCACATTCTGTTCCCTGACTCTTTGAGCTTCAGGAACAGCTCCCTGTTGCAAGGAAAGCAAATTTGCCTGCAGTGGCTAGTGTTTGGCCATTTGGGGCTCAGGTAAGAGTTGAGAACAGTTGTAAAAAGGAACAACGTTAAGCCCAAGGGGAGACCAACCATCTGCCAGGGCCGAAGCAATCGCAGTGAACAATCACTTCCCCGCCTGTTCCATTTGCCCTGGGAATGTGGATGGAAGGGGAAATAGTGCTCTTGACCACTAGAAGCTGGCAGCTCCAAAGTCCATGGGGCAGGGAATCCACTCCAGGTTTCACTCAGAACCAGACAGAACTCAGAGCAGTCAGGGTTTGGGACCGACATCCCCAAAATCAGTCTGGACTCTAAGATGGTTTTGGATCTGGCCCTTGGCAGCACTTGACCTGTCCAAATCCCTGGCCATCTCTACATGCCCAGGGGACGGAGCCCTCACCCCACCCCCCCAATATGGCTTTGAGACAGGGCCTATTGTGTGACCAATCAGAGGTGGAGGAGACGTCCAGGAGGCCCCAATCCCTGACATCAAGGTTTCTCAGGTGCTTCAGACAGACACACGCGATGTCAACGTGTCAGGAGAAAGTGGGGTCCATGAACAGCAGCGGCGGCGGCTTCTTTTCCAGGTTTGGCCCTCGCCATATCCGGGCTGAATCGGGGATGGTGAGGCGGTACAACCCAAGCACTGGGGCGGACCCATACGTGTCCCTCGTGGTCGCTGACATTGGCGATGTGAACGTCAACCTGTATAACCTGGCGGACAGCTGCAGGCGAATCCGGGAGGCCTTTCAAAAGATTGTGGCGGGGGGCTGCGTACCCCTCACGCTGGGTAAGGATGCGGCCAAGCGGTCTTGTGTGGCTTTGAGCACAGAAGAGCAGATACACGGAGAATAAGGTTCTGCCCCTTGACAGTTTCCTGGTCAGTAGCCGTGAGAGGGGGAATCCCATCTCTCAGGAATTCATCTAACTGCAACAATCGCATGGGGCAAGGATTTCTGCAGATGAGGACGCATGTAACTAAAGGAGTACGGGTTCCACAGATGAGGAAACATGTAACCAAAGGAGTAGGGGTTCCACAGATGAAGACACATGTAACCAAAGGAGTAGGGGTTCCACAGATGAGGAAACATGTAACCAAAGGAGTAGGGGTTCCACAGATGAGGAAACATGTAACTAAAGGAGTAGGGGTTCCACAGATGAGGACACATGTAACCAAAGGAGTAGGGGTTCCACAGATGAGGAAACATGTAACTAAAGGAGTAGGGGTTCCACAGATGAGGACACATGTAACCAAAGGAGTAGGGGTTCCACAGATGAGGACACATGTAACCAAAGGAGTAGGGGTTCCACAGATGAGGAAACATGTAACCAAAGGAGTAGGGTTCCACAGATGAGGAAACATGTAACCAAAGGAGTAGGGGTTCTACAGATGAGGGCACATGTAACCAAAGGAGTAGGGGTTCCACAGATGAAGACACATGTAACCAAAGGAGTATGGGTTCCACAGATGAGGAAACATGTAACTAAAGGAGTAGGGGTTCCACAGATGAGGACACATGTAACCAAAGGAGTAGGGGTTCCACAGATGAAGACACATGTAACCAAAGGAGTAGGGGTTCCACAGATGAGGGCACATGTAACCAAAGGAGTACAGGTTCCACAGATGAGGGCACATGTAACCAAAGGAGTACAGGTTCCATAGATGAAGTCACATGTAACTAAAGGAGTAGGGGTTCCACAGATGAAGACACATGTAACTAAAGGCATAGGGGTTCCATAGATGAGGACACTTGTAACTAAAAGAGTAGGGGTTCCACAGATGAGGACACATGTAACCAAAGGAGTAGGGGTTCCACAGATGAGGACATGTGTAAATAAAGGAGTAGGGGTTCCACAGATTAGGACACATGTAACCAAAGGAGTAGGGTGGGACTCAAAAGAACCTACCTTTATCTTGGGGGGGGGTACAATTTCCTTCTGCCCCTACCCTGCATGGCATAATGCAGAACTCTTGTTCCCATGGCTGGGGAAAGCAGCACAGGACTAACCAGGATACTTCTCTTGGCTTTGATGGGGGATTTGAGCAGAAACCTGAGGGAGCCCCCAGTACTGCAGAGGGAAGAGCAGCAGTGGCCGGTCGTCACTTGGCTGCACTTTGTTTTTGCAGGTGGAGACCACACGATAACATACCCCATCCTGCAGGCCGTCGCTGAGAAGTGAGTGAGAATGGGGAATGTGATGGAACCGCCAGGCTTGACTCAGCGATTCCCCGGTCGGAGAAGGGGGGTCTGGCTCGGCCAGCCCAGACACACGCCCCTTCACTGCCACTTTTTAACCCTTTGGGAGTCTAGGTTCTCAAGGAACGACACCACACAGGAGATAGGGACCAAACACTTTTATTCTTCACACCAAACACTTTTATTCTTCACACAAACACATTTACCTTAATGTGTGGACTTCAGGGTCCACACATTAAGGTAAACACGTAAGAGGTTTGGGGGGGAACACACGGACAAAGGAATGACACACTTCGGACAGCAGGGACTAATACCTCCCCCTCCCCCTTTTTGCACACTCAAACCAATTGGATTCGCACACTCACTCCCCACTAACCACCCACCAGCCGTAACTCCGGCAAGGTCTCTTGCCCACTTGTTCCCAAACCTATTCTAAAACAAAACAAACACTTAACTCTGCAACTCAACCTTTGTTGCTCACTTTGACTCAGCTCCACACCACTCGAACTAGACTCCTTCCCTCAGCGGTCATGTGGAGCGTCCGCCATACAGCCGGCCTGGCTTGGAGGCTCTTGCTCACCATGCACACACCAGACTCCTGACACCCACAGGAAAGAGACCGGACCCTTGGGTGCCCAAGCTTTTATCTCTTTCTGGGACCCCCTTATCACCAGATCCACTCTGACCAATTGAAACCCCCTAGCAACCCACACCTCACCCAAAGGGAGGGGGGAATGCTCCCAGACATTGCACAGCTGCAACTTGCTATTCTCTCCCCCTCACCCTGGTACCAGCCCGGGGAAGCATTATCAGATCCCAGGCACTGATCGCAAAAGCGCAGCCTTGGCATTTAACTTGCTACTTCTTTGGACACAAAGAAACCCATCTCCTTCTCTCCGGGATAAAGCAAAGATGTTTTCTTAAAGGGACCATGGGGGAAAGCCACCAATGGGTGAGCAGCAGGCTGCTGAAGCCCTTGCTGCAGGGAAGGACCAGCAAGGAGTGGTGTTGCATCAGCATTTTCTAAGTCTAAGTCAAAAGGTTCCAGGGCATTTTTAAAAAAGAACACCAGCTGAGGGGATGCTCCAATAGGGGATTAGGGAAACCTCCCCCAAACTGACAGCATCCAGATGTGTTGGACTACAGCTCCCATAATCCCCCAGCTAGGGGATTTTGGGAGTTGTAGTCCAACATATTTGGAGGCCATCAGCTTGGGGGAGGCTGGATTAGGGAGATGACTTGAAAGACTCCCAGAAAAAGGCAGTTTTTGAGGATGGATTTAAGAGAGGGGGTTGCACGGAGGTGTTCTGGGAGGCAGTCCCAGGCCTAAGAGGCAGAATGGACCAATGGGAGGGGTCATTTCAAGGGCAGGAGGCTGGACCGACGGAGGGTGGTGGAGCTGGGCAGGTCACAGCAAGGGACGCATCAGGATAGCAGAACGGAGAGATATGGAGGCTACACTACAGAGGCCACAAGAAATAACTGAGCCTGCTCCCAGGTCAGCCTTGGAGGGCGTTTCCTTGCGTGCTTTTGAAGCGTCTCCTTTTCAACCAGGTACGGCCCCGTGGGGCTGGTGCATGTGGACGCTCACACAGACACGGGTGACCAGGCGTTAGGGGAAAAGATCTATCACGGGACTCCCTTCCGGCGCTGTGTGGACGAGGGGCTCCTGGACTGCAAGCGGGTGGTCCAGATCGGAATCCGTGGCTCCTCCTACTCGCAAGATCCTTACAAGTATAGCCGGGAACAGGTACTGGATCAGAGGCCGGAAGCCAGTGGTAGGAGGGTGCTGTTGCACTCATGTCCTGCTTGAGGGTTCCTGGCCAATGGCTGTATGAGATGGACCCTTGGTCTGACCCAGCGTGGCTCTTCTGATGGTCAAACAATGCATAAACAATGGAATTTGCTACAAGCCACCCATTTGGATGACTTTGAAAGGGGATCAGACAAATTCCTAGAGGAGAAGGCTATCCATGGCTACTAGTAGTCCTGATGGCTATGTGCTACCTCCATTTTCAGAGGCAGTAAGCCTGTGTGCACCAGTTGCTGGGGAACACGGATGGGAGAGTGCTTTGTACCCATGTCCTGCTTGTGGGTCCCTGGTCGACAGGAGGTTGGCCACTGTGGCAACTGAGTGCTGGACTAGATGGACCCTTGGTCTGATCCAGCAGGGCTCTTCCTATGTTCTTATGATCATCCTTTGTAACAGGGCTGGCGTCATAGGTAGGCATGTCGGGCACCAGCCGACGACCCTCAGGGCCCTCTGGACTCACTCCTCCTCTTCACCATGGCAACTGGCTTGTTCACCTGTCTCTTGCTCTAGCCCAGACAACGGTGATGGTGAGATGGAGGAGCAGGAGGAGAAGAGAAGATTGAGGGGAGACGTGATAGCACTCTTCAAATACTTAAAAGGTTGCCCCACAGAGGAGGGCCAGGATCTCTTCTCGATCCTCTCAGAGTGCAGGACATGGAATAACGGGCTCAAGTTAAAGGAAGCCAGATTCCGGCTGGACATCAGGAAAAACTTCCTGACTGTTAGAGCAGTGCGACGGTGGAATCAGCTACCTAGGGAGGTTGTGGGCTCTCCCACACTAGAGGCCTTCAGGAGGCAGGTGGACCACCATCTGTCGGGGATGCTTTAGGGTGGATTCCTGCATTGAGCAGGGGGTTGGACTCGATGGCCTTGTAGGCCCCTTCCAACTCTGCTATTCTATGATTCTATGTTCCTAGATGGAAGATGCAAGCCCTTGAGCATGGCCAAGCCAACTTAAGCTGCACCCTTGAAAGGGGTCTTAGAGACCAACGTGGGGTCCTCTAGGTATTCTGGCCGACAGCTCCCCTCATCCCTCATCATTGGCTAGGCTGGCGGGAGTTGTGAGCCAGAACATCTGAAAGGGCACAAGTTGCCCATGCCTGATCTGGTCCACCCCACCACCCCATCCCACCGCGGTTCAAGAATCTCGCCATTCCAGCATCCCCGACAGTAGAAGGTCTTCCAGCCTCTGATCAAATACTTTTGGTGAAGGAGAGCCCACCACCTCCTGGCACAGTCTGCACCCCTTCTGAACAGCTCTCGCTGTTAAAAAAAAATTATCCTGACCCTTAAGCCAAAATCTCCTTCCTGGCAGCTTCCTTCTAGCGGTTCTAGTCCTGTCCTCGGGAGCGACAGAGAACAAGAAGGCTCCATCTTCAGCCTGGCAGCCTTTCAGATATTTGAAGGCTGTGATCACGTCTCCCCTGGATCTTCTCTTCCCCAGGCTAATTATCCCCGGCTCTTTCAACCGTTCGTTTTAGGACTTGGCTTCCACATCCTTCAACATCCTGACTGCTCTCCTCTAGACGCGCTCCAGCTTGTTAATGTCCTTCTTAAAACCTGGCACAAAGAACTGGGAGCGATAATCCAGCCTGACCAGCATAGAGACTTTTTATTGCTCCTTTGGTTCGTTCAGCCCAGCGTTCCACTCCTGAATTCTGCTTTAACTAGGAGAATTTCTAAAACGATGCCCACTTTGATGCAGCTTGCAAATCCTTTGGTTTCTTCGCTTCTCCCCTCTACCTGCATTACTGATGTGCACATAAACCTTTAGAAAAACACTGCAATAAATAAATGTAGTTATTTGGTACATTTATTCCCTGCCTTTTCCTCTAAGGAGCCCACGGTCCTCCTCCTCCGCTCCATTTTATCCTCACAACAGCTCTGCCAGGTAGGTTAGGCAGCCACTGACCCAAATTCACCCAGTGAGCTTCATGACTGATGGAGAGTTGAACCCAGGTCTCTTCAGTCCCAATCTAGCACTCTAACCAGTACACCACACTGGCTCAAAATAAGCCTGTCTTGTTGTGATTGTCCCTAGCACTGCATCAAGACTCTCTCGGTGGGGCATTTTTCTCCTGCACACATGCAGCCAGCGTGTGTCGACACAACTCTGCACAAAAAGTAGCCAGGTGGCCCGGCCATACAATAACATCAAGGATAGATTCTCAGCAGTGTTTCTTCTGTCCCTGATGTGCATATTTTTTTAGTGTCGGGGTGTGTGCGTAGGGAGCGAGACACAGATGAGCTGAATGCTTTGGCGGATTTGCCCATGCACGCAGTGCTCTGAACAAATTCAGGAATATGTTCAGGTGATTTTCGCCCTGTCCTGGACGGGGTTGCACTCTCCCTAAAGGATCGGGTCCGTAGTTTGGGGGTGCTCTTGGATCCAGAACTGTCACTTGAGGCACAGGTGAACTCAGTGGCAAAGAGCACCTTTTATCAGCTTAGGCTGATATACCAACTGCGCCCTTATCTGGACAGAGATAGCCCAGCTACAGTGATCCATGCTCTGATAACCTCTTGTTTGGATTACTGAAATGCATTATATGTGGGGCTGCCTTTGAAAACGGTCTGGAAGCTTCAGCTGGTACAAAACAGAGCAGCCTGTTTACTAACAGGGACTGGTCGGCGAGATCACATTACGCCAGTCCTTTTACAACTTCATTGGCTGCCAGTCCAGGTCAGGGCCAGATTCAAAGTGCTGGTATTGACATTTAAAGCCCTAAACCGTTTGGGGCCAGGTTATTTGAAGGAACGCCTCCTCCCATATGTACCTGCCTGGACCTTAAGATCATCTACAGGGGCCCTTCTCTGTGAGCCCCTGCCAAAGGAAGTGAGGCAGGTGGCTACTAGGAGGAGGGCCTTCTCCGCTGTGGCACCCCAGCTGTGGAATGAGCTCCCCAGAGAGGTCTGCCTGGCGCCTACACTGTACTCCTTTCGTCGCCAGCTGAAGACCTTTTTATTCTCTCAGTACTTTAACACTTAATTTTAACTTAAATTTAAATTTTACTGTTTTAACTCTGTATTTTAATTTTATATCAGTTTTGCTGCGTGGTTTTTATCCTGGTTGTGCTTTTTATATTGTATTTTGTATTTGTGTTTTTAACCTGTTGGCTGTTTTATGATGGTTTTAATTTTTGTGGACCGCCCAGAGAGCTTCGGCTATTGGGCGGTATAAAAATGTAATAAATAAATAAATAAATAAATAAATAATAAAAAAGAACAGGGCATTTCTAATCCAGCAATGGTGGAGAGGGAGTCTAGTTCAGGTCACAGGTCCAGCCCCGCGCATCTGGTTGCAGGTTATGGGAAAGAGCCCTCTCTCCCTAAGAGACCAGCGGCCCATCAATGCAGACAACATGGCAATAAGAGGACAAATAGTCTCACTTGGTGTGGTGTAGTGGTTAGAGCGTTGGACTGGGAGTCGGGAGATCCGGGTTCTAGTCCCCACTTGGCCATGGAAACCCACTTGGTGACTTTGGGCCAGTCACGGACTCTCAGCCCAGCCCACCTCACAGGGTTGTTGTTGTGACGACAAAATGGAGAGGAGGGTTATGGTATGCCACCGTGGGTTCCTTGGGGGGTGGGGGGAAGGTGGGATATAAATGCAACAATAAATAAATAAATCAGCTTCCTTTGTTACTTCCTCTTTATACAGTCCTATGTTCATAATGTGCTATTATTAACAAGACCCAAGGCTGCCCAAAATGCAGGGAGGAATCAGGACGGGGAGTTTCCAAAGCCACTCAGATGGAGAGTGCTTCTTCTGGTGTCTCCTCCAAGTGCCCAAGCCAATCCTTGGCGGAAGGCAAGCAGTGAAAACCTCTGCATACTAAACCGTTACGTTCAATGGGACTTACTCCCAATCCCGGGGAAGCGTGTACAGGATTGCACCCTTCGCCTCCACAAGCTGCTTGCATTGGCAGAAGCTCGGTGAACTTGCCCGGTCTCTTCCAGGAGAGAAAACTTTCTCCCTGGGACAGGGCCTCCTCAGCCCCAGGGTTTCCCCATCCAAAAGCTTCTGCCGCTGTTTCTCTCATCCCAACAGGGCTTCCGGGTAGTGCTCGCCGAAGACTGCTGGATGAAGTCGCTAGTCCCTTTGATGGCAGAGGTGAGGAAGCAGATGGGAGACCAGCCTGTGTACATCAGCTTTGATATCGATGGAATAGACCCCGCCTACGCCCCTGGCACGGGGACACCAGAGATTGCTGGCCTCACACCTGTCCAGGTAAGACACGTGCAAAGGCAGGCAAGCATTACAGCTGCGACGAATTAAAAACCCAACACGCCTGGAGGGCACTGGGTTGGGGAAGGCTGCTATAGGACATAAGGCACCTCCGGACACCAGCCAAGTCCCTTTCTCCCTGCACAGAGAGGCACGGAGGTTGATCAAGCAGAATTCAAGAGAGTGGAATGCAGGCTGGAACCCAGAGGACAAGGAGGCAGAACGTCTCTCAATTGGAGCTCTGTGCCTCTCTCTGCACAGAGGAAGGAAAAATGGCTGCACAGGTCATCCTCAGGGGTCCTTCTCCCTGAGCCCCTGCCAAAGAAGTGAGGCAGGTGGCTACCAGGAGCAGGGCCTTCTCTGCTCTGGCACCCCGGCTGTGGAATGAGCTCCCTAAAATGGTTCGCCTGGCATCTACACTATACTCTTTCAGATGCCAGGTGAAGACCTTTATATTTTCTCAGCATTTAAAATCTATTAAATTAATTTAAACTTCGCCATTTTAAATTTGTATTTTAAAACCTGGATCAAATTCTGCATTGTTGCTCGGTTTTATCCTGGTTGTGTTTTTATACTGTGTTTTATATTGTGCTTTTATACTGGTTTTGTTTTCTATTTTGAAGGGTTTCCCTGGTTTTAATTTTTGTAAACCGCCCTGAGAGCTTTGGCTATTGGGCAATATAAAAATGCAATCAATAAATAAATGATGGCCACCTCATTGTTCCAGGGTGGTGGATCAGCCCCCCCCCCAATCAAAAACCATTTGAACCCCCTGCTGGATACCACAAACCAGTCATCTCCTGCAGCACCTGATTGGCCCATTCCGGTTTCAGGCATTTGACGCCGTCTGGATCCCTGCTGCGACGAGATCTCCTTCTGCAAAAGGAGTTTTCCTTCCACTTTTTAAAGTCAGCGCGACGATTCCACACCCACCCCGTCAACCCGCTTTCTTCCTCTCCCTTTCAAACAGGCCCTGGAGATCATTCGCGGCTGTCAAGGACTGAACATTGTCGGGGGCGACCTTGTCGAAGTAGCTCCAATGTACGATGCTTCTGGTAAGCGGTTGGACCCAGCACAAGATAGATGTATGTATGTATTAGGGGTGTGCACGGACCCCCCAATCTTCTTCGCGGCCGATCCGCAAATTGCGGATCAGGCCCGCTCCACCCCACCTCGATCCGCCTGGGGGCTACTCTGCTCCGCTGCGGAGCTCTGGCTCCGAATCGGAGCTCCGCAGTGGCGGGGAGTGGCATCAGGTAAGGACTCCCCTCCCCCTTACCTGTGTCCGTCGTGGCCCATCCCAGCTTCACTAGAGCCCGCGGCTCAACCAGGAACTGTAGGCCCCGATTGCGGCCTACACTTCCTGGTTGAGCCGCAGGCTCTAGTGAAGCTGAGATGGGCCGCGACGGACTCAGGTAATACCCCCCTCCCACTTTGTCCCTTACCTGGCTCTGCCGCCGTTGCCATACGGGCAGCGGTGGCAGCAGGGCCAGGTAAACCCCCCTCCCTCCTCTCCCTTACCTGCGTCTGTACGCTAGGGTGACCATATTTGGGAAACCAAAAAAGAGGACACCTAGTGTGTGGGGGGGAAGCAGCTTTCTGAGTCCTGCAGAAAGTACGTTATTCCCCCGCCACCTTAAAGAACCCGATTGGAGTGGAGGAGGGGAAAGGATTTCATTCTGCACCACCACCATCCACTCCAATGGGGGCCTTTTCTATAATGTCCACGAATGACCCACTTTCCCCTTTAAGACCTCAATTGGAGCTCGGGGTGGGGGAATGATGTGCCTCAAGAAAGCATGTCACTCCCTCCTGCCATGCTAATGGCAGCCTTAAAGGGGAAGGTGTGTCATTCCAGGACATTATTGAAAATGATAGAAAACCCCCCCTGACACCATGGAAAGAACAAAAAACAGGACAAATCCGGGTAAATCCTGACAGTTGGTCACCCTACTGTACGCTGTCCCGTGGCTGTTTCAACTGAGTCCGAGGACTCAACCAGGGAGACTAGGCCACAGTTGCGGCCTAGTCTTCCTGGTTGAGTCCTTGGGCTCAATTGAAGCAGCCGCGGGACCGCAGAGGGACTCAGGTAAGACCCCCCTCCCCCTTGGTCCCTTACCTGGCTCTGCCGCTGTCGCCGCATGGGCGGTGGCAGCGGCAGGGCCAGGTAAACCCCCTCCCTCCTCTCCCTTACCTGCGTTCGTACGCGGTCCCGCGGCTGCTTCAACTGAGCCCGAGGACTCAAACAGTCCTCGGGCTCAGTTGAAGCAGCCGCGGGACCGCGGACGGACGCAGGTAAGGGAGAGGAGGGAGGGGGGTTACCTGGCCCTGCCGCCATCGCAGCAGGGCCAAGTAAACCCCACTTACCTTTTTGGCGGAGTTCTGGATCGAGGCGAAGGATCCGCCTTCACCTCGATCCGCTCCGCAACACTCCGTGGGTCCCCCAATCCTCTTTGCCTCCGCCTTAAGGGGAGGTGAAGCCCCCCGCTCCGTCCTGCTTCTCCGGTTCGAGGAGAAGCGGAGCACATCCCTAGTATGTATGTATGTATGTATGTATGTCACTTTGGCCACGAACTGAGTCAGCTACGAGTCGCTTCCCAAAACCTTGAGCTTCTCAGATCATCTTTGCTAGATATAGAGCAATTCTGACTTACAGCACCTATGGAGTTCCTTGCCCACTCAGCAACGCCAGGAAATTGCCACCACCAGCCCTATTTCGCAGGCTGAAGAGAATGAGATCTGGACCCAGCTTTTGAAAGCCTAACACCATAATACACTGACGGTACGTTTTCTTTCCCTGTCCTTTTGCTTATAGGTAATACAGCCCTCCTGGGAGCAAATCTGCTCTTTGAAATCCTGTGCGCCCTCCCGCGAGTGAAGGCCGTGTAAACCCGTCCAGGGAAGTTTCCATTTTGTGCAGAAGATGCCCTCAAAGCGAAAGGGCTGCCTATTCTACCTGTGCTGGATTTCTGCAGCTCAACTTCCACCGTCTGTGCCCTTTTCAGACGTCTGGGATGCTTTAGGGTGGATTCCTGCCTTGAGCAGGGGGTTGGACTCGATGGCCTTGTAGGCCCCTTCCAACTCTGCGATTCTATGATTCTATGATCCAGGATGGACCGAAATGTTTGAGGTTGACATCACAGTAAAACCGCTCATCATGAGAATTTTCTGATTTTAGAAAGTGAAGTTGCTAGCCCTCATTGTCATAGACAACACCTCGATAGCACACAAGCAGCTGCTGCTGCGATCTTACAAAACAGAGCCGGGAGCAGGTGGACGTCTCTTGGTGGCCATTCCGGGGACGGGGGGTGCAGGAGAAAGGAACTGAGTGCAGCACCAAATGCAATCCTCCAGTCACCAACTCGGTAATCTTCTGCACAGAAAGCACGTGCAGAAATGATAAATAAACTAGGTTAGTTAAATTGCATAATTTATTGAGAGCACAGGGTAAGAACGTCTCCCTTTGTGCATTTCCCCCCACTCTAAAAGATTGAAATGCCTCTCCTTAGTTACTGGCAGGAAGAGTTTGAAGCTAATATATGCTGGCATTTGGGGGGACCCCACCCCCCTTTACTCTCGCCCGCCGCTGGGATGCAGCTCCTGAGAACTGTTCCGAAATTGGATTTGGAATTTGGGCTAAAAGAGATCCCCCACGGACATTGGTCAATCTAGTCCTGTGTCCTCTTTCATGCGGTGGCTAGTCAGACGCCTTCAGGAAGCCCACAACCAGGATTTGACTGGCAATGCCCCTTCCCTGTGGAGTGGCCCAAATCACTGATATTCAGCCACAAAAAACAACAACCACGGACCATCAACACATCTCGTCACAGTTGGGTTCCATCAATTGATCCTACACCGTGTGGACAGGCTGAGTTAAGGGAAACAGGATGAAAACCCTATGGCTCCAAAAAGAGAGCTCAGTGGTGCTTATCGCTGCTTATCACCAACATATTACACCTATGCTGCCAGGCCAGGTTTAACGTTTGGGCCCTTGTTTACAAAGCCCTAAACAACCCAGAGAACGGCTGATCTCCTACGATCAGGACGGTACCGAAGATCTGGTGCATCATGGCATGAAACAAGGCCTTTAATATTGTAGCGCCCACTCTCTGCTACTACAAACAGGGCAGGCGCTAACCCTTCCACGCTTTCGGCGCCTACTGAAAAAATAGAATCATAGTAGCGTTGGAAGGGGCCTATAAGGCCATCAAGTCCAACCCCCTGCTCAATGCAGGAATCCACCTTAAAGCATCCCTGACGGATGGTTGCCCAGCTGCCTCTTGAAGGCCTCTAGTGTGGGAGGGACCACAACCTCCCTAGCTAACTGGTTCCATTGTCGTACTGCTCTAACAATCAGGAAGTTTTTCCTGCTGTTTGGCCGGAATCTGGCTTCCTGTCACTTGAGCTCATTATTCCGTGTCCTGCACTCGGGGATGACTGAGAAGAGATCCTGGCCCTCCTCTGTGTGACAACCTTTCAAGTATTTGAAGAGTGCTATCATGTCTCCCCTCAATCTTCTCTTCTCAAGGCTAAACAAGCCCAGTTGTTTCAGACTCTCTTCATAGGGCTTTGTTTCCAGACCCCTGATCATATTTTACCCAAAATGCATTGCCAGGAAGGTAAATCTTGCCCTTTTTATGAATGCTTGCGCTACTTTTGAACATTGCTTACAAATTTCTTGAACTTAAGTGATGCATAAATATTGTTTTTTTTAAAAAAACGCCATGAAAAAGCTGGAAACTTACAAGCGTGGAAATCAGAACTGAACTGCTGCCTATTTCCAGAGGAAATCCCGTCTGCCTGTGTGCTAATTTAACATAAGACTCACCTCAAGCCAACTTCTGATCGCACATTAAAATAGTTTATTTCAGTTGCAAATCTGTAGAGTCTTAAAGCAAAACCAAACCAAAATAATATTAATGCCTGTTCACAAATACAAAAAATAATAATTAAACAAAATTAAGACAATTTGCCCAATAAGTTATTTAATCCCTGCCCTTCCCAACAGAGTATCAAAAGTGCAAAATATTTAGCTTTCTTTTTAAACCAACCCCTCCAACCTGGGTTGGATTATTATTCATACCGGTTTCTGATCAACATTTCTTTAGTGTACCAGAAGACAAAGTAGCCCTCACGAGGAGGCTGTGGGGAGAACCACGTCTTACGCCAAAAGAAAAAGTAAACGGCACACACACAGCGTCGGACACTAGACTAACGTCTCCCCTCCTGAAGATGATTCGTTTCAGGTTCTGGGAAGTCTGAAGGAGAAAGGCTTTCCATATCCCTGACAGTGGGTTGCATCCCTGTCCACTGTAGATCATTACGAGAGAAGGTCGAGTTTGTTTCGTAGCGTGCATATTTGTGTTAATGGAGTCAATTAGTGAGCGAAAGGGGACTCATCTTTTGGCAAACGAGAGGACTTCGCCCAGACGTTACTGGCAGTAGCATTCCTCTTTAGGGGGCAGAAGGCCGTTCGGAAGTCAGGCGTTGATCTACGCTGGTGCCCAAATCAGCGACAAGAAAATGGGCGGAGGTGGCGGGGGGAGAGACTGTGTGAATCGGGCATCCGGGCAAGTGTGCATTGACGAGGAGTGCCTACTTCCTACACAAGCCAAGCTGTGTGGGACAGACGGCGGAGTGTTCCCACTCCGCCATCCAAGAGAAGTACCTTTGCCCAGAACGTTTCAAGCCTATGGGAACGACCACTGGCCTTTGACTGTAGCCCCTAGGACGCCCTCGTTCTACTGTAGTCAGCCTCAGACAAAATGGCAGAAAGTAGCAGCCGGGCCATCCCCCATCGCGAGACCTGCGTGCTAAATCATCCGAACATCCTCAGGGGATGCTGAGTTCCGTTTTAGTGCTGAAGGGTCTAATAAATGCTTCCCCCGGACGTTCTTCTCAAATCCTTAAGGGCTGGGGAACCTGGAGCCTTCTGGATATTTCTAGACTCCAACTCACATCAGCCCCAGCCGGTACGGCCCATGGGCAGAGATGATGGGAGCGGTTTCCCAGCAATATCCAGAGAGCCACCTCCTTGTTCTACCCTGGAAGGCTCCACCAGTGAAACCCAAGAGGGCTGGAGCTTTCAACAGGATTTGAACCTGGCACTATATCCATTCTTATTTCAGCGCTCTCGGTTACAATAGCGCTGATTTTCTGCCCGGCACATGCAATGCATTTTAAAAAATTCCAGCACGGCTCTGCCGAGGCACCAAAGTCCATCTGCCTGAAGACAGCAAAGCATCATACAGTGCTGGCTGGTTCAACCGTTTGTCTTATTTGTTCACGGAGCTGCCCTTGTTGAGTCTCGGGGGATCCATACGGAGCCGGACTGAGTGAAAACAGGACCGTTCAAAACATCTGAGGCTCCGCTGCATTCAAGGCACCCTGCACTGAACATGTGAGGGTCGCCATAGGATCTTTTGGACCTAGATGCACCGGAACGCGATGTGGCCGCAGAGGCCGTCCTGGAGCAGTACGTCAAAACTGACAGGAAGGATCCAATCTTGAGATGGCCACAGTGCAGGCGGTGTGTCACAGGAAATACTTCGCCCTCCTACTCGCTTTGACAGACAGGTAATAGCAGCTGCTCCCCTAATAAGGGTGCGTGTGTGTCTAGCAAGTCGCTCCTAGCTGGTACCTTGCAACCAGCTCCGTGTCAGATTCAGCTCTAGTTGCATAGCAGAACTGCAGGTTACATTGAACAAAAAGCACACCGTAAACCAATGCTTGCAAGGTGACAGGAGAGCGTAAGAGAGAGATCAGGTCTACCCATTACGGGGCACGAGGCTGCAGAATTCTGGGCCTGCCGGGGGGGGTGTGTGCCGTATTTCGGACTGAAAAGAGCCCCCCCCTTGCATGTAGAAAACTTGGCCTCCTTCGATATGATGTGCCGGGTTGCAACACAGGGGAAGGTTTGCTTGTGTTTTACACAGGCCCTGTGGCCTGAGGTGTTCCAATCTCCCAATTCTGCAACCTCAGCCTGCGTTAACAGGCTGGCTCTCAGAATGAAGCCAACGAGAGAGAGAGATACTGAACGGTGGATTCCGAGAGGGGGCGGAAGGGCGAAGGGACATCCGAGAGGCAGCTTTGCAACGTGGTAAACAAACAGTCACCTTGGGCTCGCTTTCAGAGAGGCTGAAACGACAACGGTTGGAGAGAGGGAAGCTTTGCCTATGAGAAATCCAAGTTTGCACGAGGGCAAATCCGTAGTTTTGAAGGCAATTCGACCGTAACCTATCCTGGGCGGTACAATCATTAAAGAGACAATTTAAGTTCCTTGATACAAAGAAACCCCGTTAAATTACTGCCCTAGAGATGAACCGTTGCCGTTATGGGGGGAAAGTAGATGTCCCAAGACTGACTCAGAGGCAGCATTTGAAAACTTGTCTTTTCACAGAGTTCTTGGCTCATGGCAGATTGCATCTACAATCTATGGACACGGTTTGGGGTTATGGCTCTAAAATACAAGGCTTTAAAAGGAAAAAAAACTAGACAATGCAAGCAGGAAGGCATTGGGAGGAACATACATTTTAAAAGGTTCATCATGTCGTACAATATTTACGGTTTGTTCGGCCACTTCCAGCCCGGCTGAAGGCTTAGCTGGTGGGCATGCAGGTGGGTGGGTGGCTGGCCCCCCTCCCATGCCCCTCCCTTTCCTGTCCTGTCAGCTATTTTGGTACAAAAGGGAGATACCCCCAAACACACCCTGAATTGCTCACCGCAGGGGAAGAAACCAACAGACGAGGACTCCAGACAATACAAGGATGAGGAATGGGGCCCGGCAACATGCGTGAGAAGAGGAGGGCGTAGCGGACCCCAGCCGCACCCAGAAGGCGCGCAGTAGACCCAAACCGTTATTTGAAACAAAAACAAATCCATACACAAAAAAAAAGAGAGTTCCCACAGCAGCAAGGCCTCCATCGACGTCGGAGAAAAACCCAGAGGCAGAACCAGAGCAGGCTGGGAAAACAGGCGAGGAAAGGAGACACCAGCTACGGTCTTGTCTTCGAGTGTACCCCTCCCCTGACGTTTAGAACCATTTGGTACCAGAGTGGATGTCCGTCCGTTTATTCCCATTGCTCCCCAGGTCAAAGACACGGGAAAGAAGGTAGCTTCTAATGCACTGGGCCTAGGAGAATTCATCTAAAAAGCTAACCGTCTATCCGACACAATGTAAAATTCCCAAAGGAGAGATGCTGACGGTTGTCCTCTTTCAAAGTCTGCAGCGATAAGATTCTCCTTCGAACCCCGTTTTTTAAAACCTTTATTTTTTTCAGTCTAGCGCCGGCCACGAGGGGATATAAAACCTTTTTAAGGACCCTTCCAAGAGCCGTTCCATCCACAAGGATAACTTCTCGAGTTTGTTTTTCACAGACCTCACCCGCGGGCTGCAAGAGGCCGGCTTCCCTCGGATCTCCCCCGGGTCGGAATCCTCGCAGGGCCCCCCGGGGACGTCGCCGCCGCCGCCGTCTTCCGATTTGCGAGGCTTGAACAGGCAGAAGTATTTCTTGTGGCCGTTCAGGGCCAAGACGTAGCCCGTGTAGTCGCGCTCCAGGAAGTGCTTGTCGTATTGGTTTGGGATGGGGGCCACGTCCTGCGCAAATTCCAAGACGTACTCCAGCCATTCCCGGTGCTTGTCCAGGTTTAGGAAGGAGAAGTGGAGGCAATTGCTCCTGGGGGAGGCATTAAGATAAAAAGGGACACAATTAGCAACGCTTCCTATTCAGAGTAGAGAAGGATTGCTCCTCAGGACTCAAAGTAGACTGCGTTGGAGTACACTGCACTGTTCCCTTTGCACGCACACACACGCACACACACACATATATATATAAATTCAGGTAATTCAAAGACAGATATCAATGTGAGTGAAACTGCTGAGACACAACTCATTAAGGGTGCAATCTTTTGTGAGTTCAGGCAGAAAAAAAAAGTCCTACAACTTCCAGCATTCCCTAGCCAGGACTTTTTTCACTGTCTAAACACACCCTGAGAAATTCAACTCTTATTTCTGGTGGCTACCATGAAGGTCATAATCACCGCCTGAGCTTTCTAAGGCTTTTCAGTTTTGCATCAATAGGTTAACTGGCTCCACACCGCAATGGCGTCCGTGTTATCGCCCAACAACGTTTTGAGAATGATCACTGTGAATGATCACCGTTGGTCCTTTTTGCCTTTAAGGCCCTGCTGACATCACCGTTTGCACCTTCCACACCCCGCTCCATGTGTATGTTGATCGGCCAGTCTGAAGTTTATTTATTTATTTATTACACTTATATTCCACCCCCATAGCCAGGGCTCTCTGGGCGGTTTACAGAAATTCTAAAATTAAGATAAAAAACGAGTATACAAAATTTTAAATTCTAAAACACAGAACATACACACATAAAGCATTAAAAACTGTTAAAAAAAAAAAACATGTGGGTGATTAAGATGTGCCGCCATATGCCTGGGCAAAGAGGAAAGTCTTAACCTGGCGCCGGAAAGATAGCAGCGTTGGTGCCAGGCGAGCCTCGCCAGGGAGATCGTTCCACAGTCTGGGGGCCACCACTGAAAAGGCCCTGTCCCTCGTTGCCACACTCCGAGCCTCTCTCGGAGTAGGCACCTGGAGAAGGACCTTAGATGTTGAACGTAGTGACCGGGTATATTCACGTCGGGAGAGGCGTTCCGTCAGGTATTGTGGTCCCAAGCCGTGTAAGGCTTTATAGGTCAAAACCAGCACCTTGAATTGGGCTCGGAAACATACAGGCAGCCAGTGCAAGCGGACCAGAGCAGGTGTTATATGGTCGAACCTTCTGGTTCCCGAAATCAATCTGGCCGCTGCATTTTGCACAAGCTGCAGCTTCCGAACCGTCTTCAAAGGCCGCCCCATGTAGAGGGCATTGCAGTAATCTAACTTGGAGGTTACCAGAGCATGGACAACTGAAGCCAGGTTATCCCTGTCCAGATAGGGGCGTAGCTGGGCCACCAACCAGAGTTTGTAGAAGGCACTCCGTGCCACTGAGGTCACTTGAGCCTCAAGTGACAATGATGGGTCTAAAAGAACCCCCTTCATGCCCCATAAAAGCTAATCCCAGAATAAATAAATCTGTTAGAATTTAAGGTGCCACGAGGCTCTTTTGTAGTTTTTGCTGTAACAAACCTAACCCAGCTGCCCCTCTGGAAATCGACTTAATCAAAGCCAATCCAACTGATGGACTGATCTCTATCCGATGCGCCCTGTCTGTGATCCAGTAGCCCTTGGGAAAACAGCCATTTTCTACGTCTCCTTGCAATAAGCGTACCCGTGTAGCGGCACTGAAGGAGGGTGGAGGGCAGAGGAAGACCTCCCTCCAGTCCTGACGCTTGTCACAGACAATGGAGCAGCAGCCGCCTAAGTGGGAGGGAAGGGGACCGGGAGGGCCATGGTCGGAGAGGGATGAACTTCTGGCTTGGATTTCATTCCAAGCTAGAGAAGAACTTGAGGGTCAGACACTACCCTCTTGTTTGAGGCTAGGGACAGACATGGGAACCTGCATTATACGAGTCAGGCCATTGGCTCATCACCCTCATCAGCCTGGAGCCTTCCAGAGGTTTTAGACTGCAACTCCCATCAGCAACAGCCAATGGTCAGGGATGCTGGGAGCAGCAGTCAAAACCATCTAGAGGACGCCAGTTTGGGGCAGGCTGCTCTCTAGGGCAGGGGTCCCCAACATACCAATGGCGCTCATGAATGGGTCCCCAATGTGGTGACCGTGGTGACCTTGTTTTTTTCATGTGTCGTTTTTAAAAATTATTTTCCGCTTTTTAAAATAGATGCACGTGGATTTGTATGAAATACATACAGCTTTCAATGGAAGTGGACCCAATATCCAAATAAGTATCCATTTGAAGGAGGTGTCTGTATGCCGACCGTTCAAATATTGAAAGTATTATTAGGTCCTCAATCTCTTGCATTACAGGAAACGAGTGTTTATCTTTCCAATGTTGTAATATTTATTTATTTATTTATTTATTACATTTTTATACCACCCAATAGCCGAAGCTCTCTGGGCGGTTCACAAATATCAATCTTTTAACTGTCAAAGGGGTGCAGAGAATCCCTTTACACTGACCACTTGCTAATTTCCACAAAGTAGGTAAATAATTAAAAGTGTTTCTACAGCAGTGAAGATTAAAGACTGTTCCAGTACAAAATTTATCTGTGTCATAACTTCCCCCCCCAAAAGAAGCAACGACTAGACGTTGCCAAAACGTACATTTAAAGAAGCATCAGCTATATTGTAGCACCAGCAATTAACCAAATTAGACAATCCCTTATTAAAGAGAAGTTGCAGTGTCCAAGAGACATGAAACAAATGTTATTTCTGAGCAAGACGCAGCTGAAAATCCGCAGATGTGGGCCGCCAAAGCGGCGATTGAAGGATTAAGAATGTGGTGGTGGTGCCCACAGCATGGTCTCAAACTCCTAAATATACCCACAGGTCCAGAAAGGTTGGAGATACCTGCTCTAGAGTTTCAGGCTACCTGGAGATGCTGCCAGGCCTTGAACCTGGGACATTTGGCATATTCTACCACCGTGGTTTTCACATGCCACATCCTCTGGGCTTCCTAACCTACTGCACATGACAGTAGTGCAAGAGGAAAAAATGGGTAAAAAAATGCCATTTCAACCATGGTCTCGGACTTTGGGGTGTCGCTACTTCTCATCTTCAGTTTCCCATCTGTAGAAAGGGAATGACAGCGGCCCACTTCACTGGGTTGTTGTGAGGGTGACTCAAGGTCATAAATGGGCTGCTTAGGAAAGATGCCATCAGTGGGAAACAATTCTGCCCTGTCACCAAAATGGAAGGGAAGCCAGAAAACACGGCTGGGGAGCGCCAAGTTATTTACTCAACTATGGGCCCATTCAGAAGACACCATAAACCATGGCTTTAACCACGGTGGTTAAGCCAGAAAGCCAAGCCGTGTTCAGAAGACACCTTAAACCATGGCTTTAACCACGGTGGTTAAGCCAGAAAGCCAGGCCGTGTTCAGAAGACACCTTAAACCATGGCTTTAACCAAGGTGGTTAAGCCAGAAAGCCAGGCTGTGTTCAGAAGACACCTTAAACCATGGCTTTAACCACAGTGGTTAAGCCAGAAAGCCAGGCCGTGTTCAGAAGACACCTTAAACCATGGCTTTAACCATGGTGGTTAAGCCAGAAAGCCGGGCTGTGTTCAGAAGACACCTTAAACCATGGCTTTAACCATGGTGGCTAAGCCAGAAAGCCAGGCCGTGTTCAGAAGACACCTTAAACCATGGCTTTAACCACGGTGGTTAAGCCAGAAAGCCAGGCCGTGTTCAGAAGACACCTTAAACCATGGCTTTAACCAAGGTGGTTAAGCCAGAAAGCCAGGCTGTGTTCAGAAGACACCTTAAACCATGGCTTTAACCACAGTGGTTAAGCCAGAAAGCCAGGCCGTGTTCAGAAGACACCTTAAACCATGGCTTTAACCATGGTGGTTAAGCCAGAAAGCCGGGCTGTGTTCAGAAGACACCTTAAACCATGGCTTTAACCATGGTGGCTAAGCCAGAAAGCCAGACCGTGTTCAGAAGACACCTTAAACCATGGCTTTAACCACGGTGGTTAAGCCAGAAAGCCGGGCTGTGTTCAGAAGACACCTTAAACCATGGCTTTAACCATGGTGGTTAAGCCAGAAAGCCAGGCCGTGTTCAGAAGACACCTTAAACCATGGCTTTAACCACGGTGGTTAAGCCAGAAAGCTGGGCTGTGTTCAGAAGACACCTTAAGCCATGGCTTTAACCATGGTGAAAAAGTCCTTTTGCTTTATTCACCATAGTTAAAGCCATGGTTTAAGGTGTCTTCTGAACATGGCCTGGCTTTCTGGTTTAACCACTGTGGTTAAAGCCATGGTTTAAGGTGTCTTCTAAATGGGGCCTATGTGACTCGATGGCCTTGTAGGCCCCTTCCAACTCTTGCTATTCTATGATTCTATGACTCTCACAACATCTGGACAACATACTGAAAGCACTCACTCAACGCTCCATTCAGCAGCCAACACTCTCAGATTCTGGATGAACTCAAGCATCTTTCTTCCACAGTGAGATCCCAAAATAACTCTCATTAAAAGAAGTACACCCCCCCCCCCCCGTACGCACCCAGTGAAAGTGTAGACCTCCAGGGCGAACTTCTGCAGTAGAGGTGTTTTGGTGGGATTGGAAAGGATCAGCACCACATTCATGTGCCCGGGTCTCAGGCGCACCAGGTTGCTCGTGTAGGTGATATCTGTAAGCTCCGTCACTTCTACGAAGCCCTTCTTGGGAATCCTGCATGGAATGTAGGAGGGTGTTTCCAGGGGGGCGGGGGGTGGGGAGGCAAGATCAAAATCAACAGAGATAAATGTAAAGTCTTGCATTTAGGTAAAAAATAATAATTAAAGACAGGTACAGGATGGGGGAAAGATCTGGCTTAAAAGGCTTAGGGGTCTTAGCGGATGGCAAGCTGAACATGAGCCAGAAGTGTGAGGCGGCTGCTAAAAAAGCGAACGCAGCCTTGGGCTGCATTAACACCAGGATGGCGTCCAGATCATGGGATGTAACAGCCCCCCTCTATTCTGTGTTAATCAGGCTGCATTTGGAGTACTGTGCCAGGTTCTGGGCTCCAGTTTTAGAAGGACGCTAACGAACTAGAATGCTTCTAAAGACGTGCAACCAGGATGGTGAGGGATCTGGAAACCACGTCCTCTGAGGAACAGTTGAAAGAGCCGGGTATGTTTAGCCTGGAGAAGAGAAGATTGAGGGATGGACATGACAGCACCCTTCAAATATCTGAAAGGCTGCCGTGCAGGTGGTGCAGCCGTGTTCACTGTTGCCCCCGAGGACAGGACTAGAACCGACAAGTGGAAACTGCAGGGAAGCAGATTTCAGCTAAAGGTTAGAAGGAACGTCCTAATCGCAAGAGCAGGAAAAGAGCCTGCTTCAGGAAATGTTGGGCTCTCCTTCATTGGAGGTATTTAAGCAGAGAATGGACAGTCATTGGCTCCGTTCACACAACACTTTTCTCTACTCAGCTATGGGCCCATTCAAAAGACACCTTAAACCATGGCTTTAACCATGGTGAAAAAGGCTTTTTGTAGTGTGAAAACTCCACTCAACGGTGGAGTTTTTAGGAGGTGCCCCCCACCCCCGCGTTTCAACTCCACTGTTGTGTGAACGTGTGCTAACGTACAGTACAACTCAACGTGGCGTTGGATTGACAGTTCCGCCGCCCTCTCTCCTCCCCCAGTCCTCCCGATGCTACCCCATCAGCCATTGCTGAGAAAAAATAACCCTAACAGCACTCCTAGAGTGGCACTTCCTCCTTTGGCCACCCTAGCCAGGGAACTCTGTAGCCAGTGGGAAACTCCACTCAAAGCAGCAATAAACTCCACAGAGCCCTCCAGAAAACACGGAACACAACAGTTGTCCAGGAACTCTCTTCTGCACAGTGTAGATATTCAGCGTGGAGCGTTTTCCCAAAAAAACCCACTCCGCCATGGGATGAAGTTCTCCCTCCAGACAACACATTTCTCAACGGTGGTGTAACAACTCCACCGCGGAGTTCGTTGCCAGGGATTGTGGATTCCGCTTCCGTTTCCAATTCTAAAACTCTATGATTCTGAGAGAGAAGAAGAAGCCCAAAGCTGAAGTAGAAGAGCTGCCGGCCGTGGCAGCAGCAAAAGGATGGCAAAAGATAAGACGCCTGACTTGACAGCCCAACAGCTCTGTATGTGTGCAGTTCAACTGTTTTTCCTCATATGAGCTGGGCACTTCTCTCTCTCTTTCTCTCTCTCTCTGTGCGTCTTTCACTCACACCTACCCATCCACCCTACTCCTGCCTTCTCACCCTAACAGGCCTCCCAAAGCAGCTCCAGACACCTCCTTCCTCCGGGGCTTGAAGAAGCCGCCACCCTTGGCCAGGGCCTCTCAAGCTCTTCCCGTCACCCGCTCCGCCTCGTGATCTTTCTAACTGGCAATGCCAGGGACGGAGCCGGGGAGCTTTTGCAGGAGCTCCGCTTGGTCCCATGGACGAGCCTATAAAGCCACCTTTGCACCGAATCAGCCCCTTGGTCCTTCTAGCTCAGTAGCATCGACACTGACTGGCAGCAGCTCTCCAGGGCTTCGGGCAAGATTCCTTCCTCGTCCTACCTGGAGATGCCAGGGATTGAACCTGGGGCGTTCTGCATGCAAGGCGGGGGCTCTACCCACTGAGCTATGGTCCCTTCTCCAAATAGGATTACACAGGGAGGTGCCTTAGACCAGACCAGACAATTTGTCCGCCGCTGCCTGCTATGGCCTACCTTGACTAGCAACGTCTCTCTAAGGGTCTGTTCTATCGTCTCATCCTTGTGATGGGGGAAGCTGGGGTGGAACCCTGCACCGGCTCCTCCACCGGCTCCTCCTGCCGGCCTTTGCTGCCATTCACATTGCAGCAGAGGGCGCAAAAGAAGAGAAGACCGAAGGGAGACATGAGAGCACTCTTCAAATACTTGAAAGGTTGTCACACAGAGGAGGACCAGGATCTCTTCCTGATCCTCCCAGAGTGCAAGACACGGAATAACAGGCTCAAGTTAAAGGAAGCCAGATTCCGGCTGGACAGCAGGAAAAACTTCCTGACGGTTAGAGCAGTACAACAAAACATCAGGAAAAACATCCTGACTGTTCGAGCAGTATGACAATGGAACCAATGACCTAGGGAGGCAGTGGGCTCTCCCACACTAGAGGCCTTCAAGAGGCAGCTATCTGTCAGGGATGTTTAAGGTGGATTCCTGCACTGGGCTCGATGGCCTTAGAGGCCCCTTCCAACTCTAGTATTCTATGATTCTATGGAAAGCTCTTGGCCTGGGTCTCAGCAGGCATGGCAGGTAGCTCAAGTGGTCAGAGGCAGGATTGCCCTTGCCTCAACTGAACACATAGCCCAGGGATGGGTGAATGAGGCCCAAGGGTCAAACTCTGGCACTTCCAGGGAAGGGATGTCAGCCTAGGTAGGCCTGGCAAGGCCATGGGGAGCTGGTTCAAACTGCCAGGAGCGCTGGTGTCCCAGCAAACCTGCTGTGGCCCTCATCTCTGCCTGCGGCCCAGAAGGAACAAACAATCCCAGGAAAGCAGAGAACGGAGCTAAGCTGGAGGGACCTGTTGTCTTTGGCGAAGCCCGTGTCATTCTTCTCGCCCTTGGCAGGCCCTTCGTCTTTCTTGGGGGGAGGCGAATCCCTCTCGTCGCTTGAGTCGCTGGAAAAAAGCAAGGACAGCCTCGTGTGAGGGGCTGGCTGGGAAAGGGCTGGGTCGGGGGCCTTCATTGGCAGGGCAATCCTATCCGTGTCTACGCAAGAGTCATTCTCATCTCTACGTTTGAAGGGGTTTGCCCCACAGAGACATGGGAATAGGATGGCAGCCCTAGTTAGGTACAGGGAAGATAGAAAAGGATTACACGGAATTAACAATGCTTTTGCAAGCTGGAGTCGATTGGAATCGTCAGAAAGGCAGGGGTGTGTGTGTAGGGGGGGGAGCCTTCAAAGGTCTCCTTTCTCAGACGGGAAGCTGCCCAGAACAGATGGACACATTTATTTGCATTTATCTCTTCCTCTGTCCTCCTTTCCCAGACACGCCGTTCCGTTTTCCCTCCCCTCTGCTGATGTTGTGTGTCATAACCCCAACCCCACACGTACAACAGACAATCAGCTTTCTGTGCCCACTGGGCATCGGACGGTTTAGGTTTATCGCCACAACTCAGAATTCTTTGTTTGGGGTGGGGCGGGGGTTTGACATTCTTGCCCAATGCTAAATTAAAGTCTTGGATTTCTCCATTGATTTCTATGGGCAGCTCTCACTCACATCCCTGGGTCCGATTAAAAATAGCTTCTCAGTGTGAACCAAGGAATGACCTAAACAGACAATGAAACGGTTCTCTCTACCCTTTTTATGTCTATGTCTCTTCCTCCGCCCCTCCTTTTCTAGTAACTCCATTCCGTCCCCCTGCCCCACCCTGTGAAATCGCCCTGCCAGGTTCGCACGTCACAACAAGCCAGCCTAAACAACCCTGCCACAAGCCATGTGTTCTCAGGGTGGCTGGTTTGTGAAAAATAACCTACGATGGAGAAAGTGCTCTGGGTTTGGACATCACAGTAAGCCATCCTGCAACAACACATGATAACAACCCACTGTGGGTTCACTTGACATGCAAGCCAGGTCAATGAAATGGTTCTATCTTCTTTATATTCCTGCAGCTTCTTCCAATTCCAACCACTCCGTTCCATTCTTTCCCCCCATGAGGCAGTATTCTGCGGCCGCTGAGCATGCTCAGTCCTCACTGAGCTATTTGGGGGGATTTCACCCCACCCCCTTAAAGGCTCGTTTTGTGCTTCTGCAAATGTCAGGGTCACTCCAACCCTACTGTGTGGCTGTTGCCATTTTGATATGTAAGTGATGGAATTGGAATATAGTGTATTTTATATTATGGTTTTATACTGTTGTTTTATACTTTGAATGGTCTTAATTTTGTGAACCGCCCAGAGAGCTTTGGCTATTGGGCGGTATAGAAATGCAATCCATCAATCACAATCAATCAATCGGACAAGCATTTTCTACAAAACTTTCCCAAGGAGATTTAAGGCTGGCAATTTTGTAGATGCCTTTTGAGTAAGTGATGGCACTGGGGTTTTGAGCTACTAAAAACTTGCTCTTCCATTTCCCAAGCTATTGCAACTAGACTGGATTTAAGAAAACTAATGGACTATCCACTGATATAATCCTATTCAGGTGTATTCTAGGTGTAGTTTGAGAGGACTTTATTTTGAATGAAACTCCAAAAAGCATGCATGGGAACTCAATATAGGCTGGAACTGAGGGGAGAAGACGAAAATGCAAAGGAGAGAGAATTTCAGGCGGCTGCTTACCTGAAAGCCTGAACAATAACTGTCCCGAAGAGGATGAACAGAGCTGAGAAGATCAGTGACAGGAGGGGCATCATTTCTCGCCTGTAAGAGAGTTCACCAATGAAGTCCGGGTTCCAGCCGTACCTCCATAATGCAGGTGAGGCTGCAGGGAGCTGGCTTGAGGAATAGCTTTCCTCTGCAGCCCTCGGGAGACCCTCATATGCCCCTCTTAGACGTTGGGCTACCCAAGATTTCTTGCTTATTGTTAATCAAAACATATGCTACAAAAAGAAGGCAAATATATACTTTAAAAAAAATAATACCATATTTCTTCGATTCTAAGACACACTTTTTTCTAGGGCTGTGCACGGACCCCCCAATCCGCTTCGTGGCCCGATCCTCTTCGCGCCGCGCCGCCCGTCTCCCGCTCCGCTCCACGGAGCGAGATCTGGCTTCGCCACCATCGCCACATGGACGGTGGCAGCGCAAGATAAGCCACCCCCCCACCCCCTTGCCTGTGTCTGTCGTCGCGGGCTTCAATTGAGGCCCCGGCTTGAAGCCGGAAGAGGCCTCGGCCTTCACTTCCGGCTTCAACCGGGGCCTCAATTGAAGCCCACGACGGACGCAGGTAAGCGTCCCTCCTCCCTGCTCCCTTACCTGGCGCCACCGCTGCACGGATGGCAGCACCAGGTGAGTCCCCCTCCCCCCCCCCGTTAACTGCAGGCGGAGCTCCGGATTGAGGCGATCCTCTTCGCCTCGATCCACAGCCCCCCCGACTCTCTTCGCCTCCGCCTTTTCCGGAGGCGAATCAGGCCGCCTCGCTCCTGCTTCTCTGAACCAAAGAGAAGCGGAGCACAGCCCTACTTTTTTCCCCATATAAACATCTCTAAAAACGGGATGCGTCTTAGAATCGCGGGTGCGCTTATTATTTCTTAGAATCAAAGCTTTTTTTCTGTTGGTGGTACTGAAATTAGTGTGCATCTTACAATCGATGGTGTCTTCGAATCGAAGAAATACGGTAATAATACGGAGACATAAGAAGCCAGCTGGATCGGATAAAGAGGGTTTGAGGAAACCTTTTTCATGAAAAGAATTGAGGGACGGATACACAGGGCAGAAAGCAGTTGGGGACCGCGTACTGCTGGTGGGCGGGGCCAAAGCAAAAGGGAGACGCCCCATTCACATACGCATCGGTATACCTCCACCGCCCAACACTCACCACAGCTCAGAGATGTGGCTTCCATGCTGAGTGTCGAGAAAGAGGCAAACTTTTCTCAGCCCCCAGCATGGAAATGCAGCAGGCTATTTGCAGCTCAGTTGGGAGGGGATGGGGCAGGGGAGGGCAGGCCTCAAGCCAGATGGGGACCTGCCACGGGCCGCATCCTGCCCGCATATGCACCAGAGGTTCCTCACCCCTGACATCAGGGGTCCACCTAGTCCAGCACCATGCTTCTATTACTGTCCGGCCAGATGTGTCAAGGACATGCACAAGGTGGGCATGAAGGGAACCGTCCCACCCTGCTCATTGTCCCTCAGCACCTCGTACTCAGCCTTCAAATCCGAAGGTACCATATCCCATTGGTAATACCCATGGACAAGCCTGCAATCCATTAAGTTATTATTACGGGGGTGGGTGGGTATGCATTTTCAATTTATATCCGGCCTCTCTGTGTTTTCATACGCCCAAGGTGACTTACAACATGTATTAAATCAGCCTTCCTCAACCCGGGGCGCTCCAGATGTGTTGGACTGCATCTCCCAGAATGCCAGGCATTCTGGGAGTTGCAGTCCAACACATCTGGAGCACCCCAGGTTGAGGAAGGCTGTATTAAATGATAACAAGGTGAAAAATCACATTAACAAACATTGTTATCTTTTCGGTGCCAGGCCGAGACTTTCCTCTTCTCCCAGGCATTTAACAGCATCTATCAACATATGCTGAGTTTGTTTGTTTTCTAACGTTCCCCAGAACTGTTGTTTTCAAATGGATATTTATGCTTTCGATGGTTTTAAATTTTGTATATTACTTTTTAACGTTCACTGTTTTTCACTTTGGTAAACCACCCAGAGAGCTTCGGCTATGGGGCGGTATATAAATGTAATAAATGTAATAAATAAATAAAACAATAGTCTATGAATGGCTCAGGAACCCAAAAATGCACCTTCCAGTGGCAAAGGGATGAAATGCCACTACCTCAAAGAGCTGAGCTTTGCCCAAAACTGTTTTCCCTGCCTCAGCTTGTTTTGCCTTCAATGCTTCTAATTCTGTAAATTGTTACATGTTGCATTACAGGAGTCCTGGTAAAACATACAAAGATCCAGAACTCACAGCTGGAGATGGCTAGAAAAAAGAACCCTTGGATTCTTGGTTTGCTTTAAGGTGGATTCCTGCATTGAGAACGGGGTTGGACTCGATGGCCTTAAGAGGCCCCTTCCAACTCTGCTATTCTACGATTCGATGACCCACCGAAGTGACTCTGACGTTCTTGATCGTGGGAGGCTGCCCAAGGCAGAAACCTAGAGACTGACCCCAGTTTCTTGGCTTCATCTACGCCAAGCTGTCTTCAGTTGGCGCACTGCAAGGTTCCTAAACATCACAGGCCTTTTGCAGTCCGTGCGCCCAAAGGGAAAAACACAAAGGGAAGGGGAGCTACTATTGATACGGACTCCATACCAATTGCTATGAAATAGGCTGTCCCAACAGTCTGAGATGTAGTCCGTGGCAGAATAGATCCATCGAAGGAAGAAAACCTGCAAGTGCATCAAAAGAGGTGGAGGAGAGAGAGAGAGACATGAAGAAGCATCAGTGAACATGCTCTCCTCTCCAGGTTCTCAGCCTCAGAAAACACCTTTCTCTACGTGGTCAGGTGCTAGGGCACCTTTTCCAAAAGTGGCGCCATGCTAGCTGGGAATTGTAGGACTTTTCTCTCTCTAAAGCAGCCTTCCTCAACCTGGGGCGCTCCAGATGTGTTGGACTACAACTCCCAGAATGCCCCAGCCAGTGGCTGGGGCATTCTGGGAGATGCAGTCCAACACATCTGGAGCGCCCCAGGTTGAGGAAGGCTGCTCTAAACAAGCATAAGATTGCGCCCTCGATCCACCAGGGGAAGAGCCTTCAGCGTGGTGGCCCCCCCTCCTGTGGAATTCCCTGCATCTGGAGGTCAGGCAGGTGCCAACTTTGTATTCCTTTCGGCGCCTCCTCAAACCGCCATTGTTCCAGGAAGCCTTTCCTGAATGACCAGCCGTGGTTCACTTTTCATTTTGCTTCTTTTAAAAAATCTATTTTAAGGTGTTTTATTCTGTTTTTATTGTATTTTATCTCGTACACGGCTCCGAAAATTTGAATGGGGAGCGGTATATAAATATTGCAAATAAATAAATAATAGGATTGGGCTGCAATCTCTGAACTCATCCGTCGATGCAGAATCCAGAAATCATGGAACCTCCTCCCTAACCCTCCAAACACACACACACACACACAATATCTCAGGAAATGCTAACAATGCTTACAGGAGCGAGTTCATCGTTCAAGTCTGGCAGGACAGTATCTGAAGAGAGAAAGCCCGGGTTTGTCCTCAGCTGATCCAAAAGATCCAGAAGGATGAAGTTGTCCTCTTTGCTGCCAGTCCAGGGATCTTCCAGGGCTTTGTAGACCACTCGGCCAGCATTGTTGCGCCTCTCCAAGATGACCACCTGGACGAGAGACAGAGGGCCAGGCCACAGTTGGGTGCGGGAGGTTTCAAAAATCCATTGTCCAGAAACTAGCTGTGGGCTTCGGAAAAGGGTGCCCCCAGCTTAGGTTTCTGCTCAACCCCCGTTTTTATATTTCAGCTTGAATTTCATCATTGTTCTTCATCTATGAAGAGAGAATGAAACAACTGGGCATATTTAGCCTGGAGAAGAGAAGATTGAAGGGAGACATGATAGCACTCTTCAAATACTTGAAAGGTTGCCACACAGAGAAGGGCCAGGATCTCTTCTCGATCCTCCCAGAGTGCAGGACACGGAATAACGGCCTCAAGTGACAGGAAGCCAGATTCCGGCTGGACAACAGGAAAAACTTCCTGACTGTTAGAGCAGGATGACAATGGAACCATTTACCTAGGCAGGTTGTGGGCTCTCCTACACTAGAGGCACCCAAGAGGCAGCTGGACAGCCATCTTTTAGGGATGTTTAAAGGTGGATTCCTGCATTAAGCAGAGGGTTGGACTCGATGGCCTTATAGGCCCCTTCCAACTCTACTATTCTATGATTCTATGATATTTTGGTGGAATTGCCACTACCTACGCAGAAAACAGAATTAAACGTGAAATAAAAAGAGCCAGCGAAATTGAGCTGGACTGGCGGACACTCACGGCTGAGTTCCCCTGGAACTTTTCGTCGTCCGTCAGCAAAGTGTGGCCAAACTCCCTCTGATAGCTGCCGTAGATGTGCACAAACCTCAGGGTGTCTTTCGTATTGGCCAGGGCAAAGGCAAGGAAGGCTTCATAGCTCACAGCGTACTTCTCTCCCTCGCCGGTAATCAAGACCACACAGTATCTAGGACACGACAAGGGAAGACAACGGTGGCCATCTCAAAAAACACAGCAGACTAGCGTCCTTGTTAGGATAGCGTTGGAGGCAGGCATCCCTAGGGAGACAGAGACTGTGGCTGGGGAAGGCTCAAGACCCTCCCCAAGTGGCCTGGCTGGGATCTGAACACGCTCCAGCTTGCACTAGAGAGAATCTGGGCTCCAGTCTTCTCTGCTGACAGGGGAGGTTGGTTTAGTGTAGGGGCAGGGCCCTCCGACTCCCACCAGTCTCAGGCCAGCGTGGCAAATGGTTGGGCATGATGGAAGTTGTAATTTGGAGGGCCACTGCTTCCGCACCCTGCTTTACAGCAAGCTCTCGGCTTTGAAGCTGACTCAGAAACTGCAGCTAGCGCAGAACGTGGCTGCCTTTAAGGATCTTGGGAGACGGGAGCTTGCGTGACACCTGCCACATTCTTCCGGGCCCAAATTGGTGTTGACCTTTAAAATCCTCGGAGCCACGTATCTTCACCTCCCCTGTAGTAGCCCCCCTGTCTGCTGCCTTCTTCTGATCAGGCCTTATTTTGCATACTAAACCCCGAGAACTGAAACTGCTAGAATCTAGACAGGGCCTTTACAGCGGCTGCCCCGACTGTGTGGACCCATCGTTCCCTCTAAGGTTCCACCTCTTAGCCTGCTTTTTGAAAAGTGTGCAAGACACCCCTCTCTCAGCTGACCTTTGGACTGACAGGACGGGGGCTTTCACGGTCATTTAATGGATGCTTTTAATGCTGCTTTTACGATTTGTTTGCAGAGTATTTCTACTTCGGTCAGCCACTCCGAGATGGAGAAAAGCATCCCAGAAACCCTTTAGGCAAATAAATATATGGGCTTGGGAGCCGCCGCAGGCTTCGTTGCCCTTTGCAGAGAAATGACCGTATTTGTCAAGTGCAGTTCTCAGTAGAGCTCTGCTCTGCTTCAGATCGGAGAAGCGATAGCGAGGCGGCCTGATTCGCCTCTGACAAAGGCGGAGACGGATCGGGTCGGGGGAGCTATGGATCGAGACAAAGCAGGTCAAGACCAAGCGGATCCTTTGCCTCGATCTGGAGCTCCAAAAAAAGATAAGCGGGGGCTTACCTGGCTCCGTCGCGGTCCGGCAGCAGCTTCAACTGAGGCCAAGGATTCAAACCGGAAGACCAGGCCGCAGCTGCGGCCTGGTCTTCCTGTTTGAGTCCTTGGCCTCAGCTGAAGCTGCTGCCGAACCACGATGAAGGCAAGTAAGTTGTGAGGGGGTAGGGGGCCCTACCTGGCGGCAGCAGCGCAGAACTCCACAGCGGAGCGGACCATAGGCGGATCGACGCGGGGCAGAACGGACCTGATCCAGAAGTTGCGGATCGGGGGGTCCATGCACAGCCCTAGTTCCAGATGTTAGTGGGACGGTCTAGGCTCTGTTCATGCCAGGGCACCATTTATAAAAGAATGAGCTCCTATCTCTCGTTAAATTCAAACCCAACGAAAGCAAAAGTATCGCTTGGGGGGGGGGCAGACTGCCAGAAGATGGGCGCTGGAGACAAAGAGCAACAAGCAGTACCCGAGATGTCCCTGACCCCCTGCTTCCTCTACGCAGCCTGCACAAACATTCCCTTGTGCAGCTGAAATACATGTCAAGTAAATAGGCAGACAGCTACAGATTTCTCCTTTTTGATTGCAGGATTTTAGCCCACTTAGTCTAGAATTCCAGCCCCGCTCTGAATCCCCTTCTAAGGAAGGACTTAAAACTGCTAAACCCCGCCACCGTGTTCAGGGAAATTACCCCTAAAGGTTTTTCTTGAACCATCTCAGGCGGATTATGTCCCCATCGCTAGAGGAGCAAACTAATTCGCCCTGGGATTGGAGAGAAGGGGGGAAGCACGTCTTCTGCCCACGGGAGGCTGCATCTGCTGCTTCCCAGGAATAGCAAGTCAAGGAGGGGACCAACGGCCCATCCGTCACCCAGCATCAGTTGCAGGGAGGCTGCTTCCGCCTAAAAGTGTCAGAAAGAACACTCCGCTCCAACGGACAATTGGCCTGCTGGGACTGCGAACGTAAGGAGGAATAATGCTCTTTCCCAAGGGTCAAAGGAACAAGAATCACCAAATGCGATTCGAGCAACATCACCAGCAAGGGAAGACCAGCCTGGCTTGGAGTGAATTTAAATGCCCACGCAGAGCTTTTGTTCTGGCCTTCAAAAACTGGTCTCCTTCCCTTTTCCCTCCACTCCCCTCCATTTGTATGTCTTATCTTTTTAGTTTGCACGCCCTTGTGGCAGGGCCGGTCTCTTTGTTATCATTGATGCGAGCTACTCTGGGAGACCAGAATTGTCTGGAAAACGGGATAAAAATGCAGTAAATACATTTTTTTTTTTAAAAAAAGATTTGGTTATGATGAATCCCCTAAGACCAAATCTTTCGAAACGAGAAGCCACACAAGCCGACGACCTAACGGGGGCATTCTGACACCGCCACGTGGCTTACTTGCGTTGCCTGTGAGACTTCTTCGTGGGACACAGCTCCTGGAAAAGCTTCTGGCTGGTGAGCCGGGACGCCATGAGGAACTTGTTCTGGGAGAGGAAGTCATCAATAAGCTGCTTTTTCATGCCTCGGGCCTGGGGGAAGGAAAAATGACAGAAAGGAAAAATTCAGACTTTCAATGGGTTAAATAAAGCCCTATATGGCTCAGGTCCAGGTTATTTGAAAGAACATATTCTCCCTTATGAGCCTGCCCATGCTTTGAGATCTTCTGGAGAAGCCCTTCTTTCAGTCCCACCATCTTCTCAGGTGCACTTGGTGGGAATCTGGGACAGGGCCTTCTCGGTGGCTGCTCTGGTGCTCTGGAACTCTCTTCCCGGGGGAGCTAGGCTGGCTCCCTCCTGGATGGGCTTTCGGAAGCAGGCTAAAACTTGTTTGTTCCAGCAGGCCTTAGGCCCTCCAACTATGTTAATGTCTTATAATTTTGTTGTGTATTTTAAACGTTTATGGTTCCCCCCCCCCCCCGCCGGCCTTTGTAAGGCCGCCTTGAGGCCAAGCATTGGGCAAAAGGCAGGATACAAATAAATATAAGAAGAAGAAGAAGAAGAAGAAGAAGAAGAAGAAGAAGAAGAAGAAGAAGTAACTTTCCATTGATAAATCACACGGCTTCTAAATACAAGTGCCAATCACGAAACCTCTCAAGGTATGTTCCTTTTTGAGATACTGAAGCAAGTGCAAGATGAACTCACACTTTAATTGTGCCAAAGCTACCGATACATCGTAAGAAAAAAAAATATATTTGAAGGTGACGCCTCTCATTTGTTTTGTTTTGTTTGGTTACAAACACACCAGAACTAAAATATCCTCAGTAACGAGATAGCCCAGCTACAGTGACCCATGCTCTGATAACCTCTCGCTTGGATTACTGCAATGCGTTACACGTGGGGCTGCCTTTGAAAACGGTCCGGAGGCTTCGGCTGGTACAAAACAGGGCAGCCCGTTTACTAACAGGGACTGGCTGATGAGACCACATCACGCCAGTTCTTTTACAACTTCATTGGCTGCCAGTCCAGGTCCGGGCCCGATTCAAAGTGCTGGTATTGACATTTAAAGCCCTAAACGGTTTGGGGCCAGGTTATTGGAAGGAACGCCTCCTCCCATATGTGCCTGCCCAGACCTTAAGATCATCCATAGGGGTCCTTCTCCGTGAGCCCCTGCGAAAGGAAGTGAGGCAGGGGGCTACTAGGAGGAGGGCCTTTTCTGCTGTGGCACCCCGGCTGTGGAATGAGCTCCCCAGAGAGGTCCGCTTGGTGCCTACACTGTACTCCTTTCGTTGCCAGCTGGAGACCTTTTTATTCTGTCAGTATTTTAACACTTAATTTTAACTTAAATTTAAATTTTACTGTTTTAACTTTGTATTTTAATCTTATATCAATTTTGCTGGTTTGTGGTTTTATCCTGGTTGTGCTTTTTATACTGTATTTTCTATTTGTGCTTTTAACGTGTTGGTTGTTTTATTATGGCTTTAATTTTTGTGAACCGCCCAGAGAGCTTCGGCTATTGGGCGGTATAAAAATGTAATAAATAAATAAATAAATAAATAAAACAATGAAGCAAGTGCGCTCTTGACTCCTAGACCCATTCATCCGGTGGGGGGATGGGACTTCAGGGTCTCCAGGGACCAATTTCAACTCCCTGAAACCCCCAGAGGACACATGCCTACACGCTTCCCTGCCATCCCCCCCCACACACAAACACTTTCTCCCACACACACACACCCCATCCCATCAACCTGGATCACGATCCGACAGGGATGGTGGGGGAGGAGGAGGAATGAAAGTCTTCCTCCTCCCAGTGATGTTGATCCAGGTTGCTGGCATTGGGTCGGAGGCGGCGGCTTTAACAAATCCTAATTCGCTCCCATCTGCTCGCCAAACAGCGGGCAAACGGAGCGGGAGGAGACTCATCCCCACGAAGGACGACTCTCCTCACATGTCCGTTTCCCAGCAGAACCAGGCTTACCCCATCATTGTAAAAAGATTATAAACTCTTTTTAAGGCAAGGATTTGTCCTTTGCTTACATGGTTCTGTAAGCCCCCATGGAAGCAATTGGTGCTATTATTGGTGGCGGTCGTAGTAGCCGCCGCCGCAATACAGAATTAGATAGCCAAGTGCTCAGACTGTGTACAGACTGGGCCGAGCACCTCTGCCGATGTGCCGCAAGAAGACATGAGAACTGGTTGTGAGCCACACGGGGAGGTGGAGGTAGGAGGCCTTGTCAGGGCGCCAGGGTTGAGGGAACAGGAGGCTGGTGAGAATAACAGTGGAAGAGAGGAGGAAGCCCAGCAGCTGGCTAATCATCTGGAGGGCTGTTAAGCCGGGCCCTCTGAACCATGGGCATGCAGGCTCCTAACAAAGAGGATTGAAAGATCCAAGTGTTAGACGTCAGATAAAGAGGGAGGAGCAACGCAGGGTCACAAGGTGTTCCAAGAGGCTTGCAGCCAGGATGATCAGGGGTCTGGAAAGAAAGCCCTATGAGGAGAGACTGAAAGAACTGGGCATGTTTAGCCTGGAGAAGAGAAGATGGAGGGGAGACATGAGAGCACTCTTCAAAGACTTAAAAGGCTGTCACACAGAGGAGGGCCAGGATCTCTTCTCGATCCTCCCAGAGTGCAGGACACGGAATAACGGACTCAAGTTAAAGGAAGCCAGATTCCAGCTGGACATCAGGAAAAACTTCCTGACTGTTAGAGCGGTACGACAATGGAACCAGTTACTTATGGAGGTGGTGGGCTCTCCCACACTAGAGGCCTTCAAGAGGCAGCTGGACAACCATCTGTCAGGGATGCTTTAAGGTGAATTCCTGCATTGAGCAGGGGGTTGGACTCGATGGCCTTGTGGGCCCCTTCCAACTCTGCTATTCTATGATTCTATGATTCTATGAGGTGTCCCCATGGCAAGACCCACCTCGAGGGCAGGACTCAGTAGAGGCCCCAGCTTCCTTCGTTGTAAAGTTTCATAGGATCTTTCTTTCATGGGGCCTTAAGCCGGGTGATTACCTGAAATCTACGTGATCCTGCATTATGCAAAGTCTCTTAGAAAAGCCTGTCTCTAACTGATGTAAAAGGAGACTGTCTGTAGCTTGAGGCAGTGCCCTGTGTGCTTGTAGCTTGCATAATAAAAGCAACTGGCTGGAACTACGACTTGAAAGCTTGACTGCAAAGGAAGCCAGGGGACAGGGGCCTGGCAGAATACCTGTGGAAGCCAGAGCAGATGACCACAGCGCCATACCTGAATGACGTCAGCGGGCTTGTCAATGTGCTCTTTGAACACCATCATGGTGGGCGTGTAGACGTTGATGTTGTACTGGCTGGACAGCTCTTCAGTCCCGCGGAGGCCGACGTACACGTATCCGAAGGACAAGTAATCTCTGTACGCAAACGCAGTGAGCTGGAAGGGAAGGGGAGTCAGACAAGAGTCAAAGGACACCGTAACATTTCAGCTCCCCTCCCTGCGCAACAAATAAAAGGGAACCCGTTTCGGTTCGCCCTCTCCCATTCCACGTTTAACTGCCCACAGTCAAAGAGGTGGACGATGAGGCGACGTGCCTGCTAGCGATGCGCGTTTCTGTCGGGAAATTTGCAGGGGAGGATCCTGCCACACAGCACGCCAAGGCAGGCTTGACATTTGCCAGGTTCATAAGCGTCATACCCAAATGGGTTCCAATTCAAGGATGCTAATACGCTGTTGCCCTCTGCTGGCGATGGATTTCCACGGTGGCATTAGCCTTGGTCAGGCTTTGGCCTGAACACTCTAGGCTGGCAAAAAGTGCGTAGGGAGGCAGATGCAAGACCCGCAAACGTCCCTAGGCGGGCAAGTTCCTCGAAGTGTATTCAGTGTAAGGTGTTTAGTAGTCTCCGAAACACACACAATGGCTGCTAAACGCATTGAGCCAAATGCACTTAGAAACTCCTTCCAGTCCTGCTTGCTGAAGGCATGACCCCCTACACACGTCAGCTAGTCCGTGCTGTTGCCTGCTCCCCATTGCAACCCACATCTTGACAGGTGCTGAGTTACGGCCCCACAATTAAAACCCACCTCCAGTTTCATTGTTCACCTCCACATCTTCAACTAAAGCAGCCTTCCTCAACCTGGGGCGCTCCAGATGTGTTGGACTGCATCTCCCAGAATGCCCCAGTCGGGGCATTCTGGGAGTTGTAGTCCAACACATCTGGAGCCCCCCAAGTTGAGGAAGGCTGAACTAAAGGAAGTGGCTCCATCTCAGCAGCGGAAAGGCCAGAGGCAAAGTGGACGCTTTTACCTTGTATAAGAGCGGGATGAGGGGCAGGTGGTCAAAGAGAAGGACGTGGGGCTTGTTCTCTTTCTTCCAGTTCGACAGGAATCCGACGTAGTTTTTATCTGTAATCTTCAACGTAAAACCGGGGGGGGGGGGGGAATTATCAGTCTCGCTCCACAAGCACCAAGGGAAAGAGGAAAAGGTTACACTGCTGCCTCAGATACAGGTTTTAAAAGGGTGAGTTAAAAAATTTGTTGTCAGGGGCAAATGACAGGTTATGTTAGCAGATCTGTCCATCTCTTGATGTTAGATTTTGGAGTAGGTTTGTTTTTAACTAAATGCAGCAGCTGTGGAAAAGTACACTGCAAATCGGAATGGGGAACTGGGGAATAAACTTCCTCCCCACCCCCTGAATCACCTGCAAGCTGCTATTTGCCTATATTCCTCTCCCACCACCATCCTGCCAAAATTATTTTGAAAAAGCACGGCGGCAGGAGGGGATGATTTAGAACAAGGAAGCAGCATGGGGAGAGTGGCATAGAGTGGGGGGAAAAGCAGCTGAATACCAGAAGATCAATCACAGATCTCCTGATGTAATATAACATTTAGCCCTGAGGCAGAAGTTTTAAAAATATGTTACAATAGGTACGTGAAACATTCTAGACCGCTGGGTTTGTTTGTTTTTACCCTTCACTCAGGTTAGGTTATGTCAAGATGAGGCCTGTTGTCCCTAGTGTGGAGGAAGGGGTTTCAGGAGGAGGAGGAGGAGGAGGGGAAGGGGAGGAGGAGGAGGGGGAAGGGGGGAGGAGGAGGAGGAGGGGAAGGGGAAGGGGAAGGGGAGGAGGAGGAGGAGGAAGGGGGGAGGAGGAGGAGGAGGAGGGGAAGGGGAAGGGGAAAGGAGGAGAGGGAAGGGGGAGGAGGAGGAGAAAGGGAAGGGGAAGGGGAGGAGGAGGAAGGGGAAGGGGAGGAGGAGGAGGAGGAGGGGGAAGGGGGAGGAGGAGGAGGAGGAGGAGGAGGAGGGGAAGGGGAAGGGGAGGAGGAGGAGGGGGAAGGGGGAGGAGGAGGAGGAGGGGAAGGGGAAGGGGAGGAGGAGGAGGGGGAGGAGGAGGGGGAAGGGGGGAGGAGGAGGAGGAGGAGGAGGAGAAAGGGAAGGGGAAGGGGAAGGGGAGGAGGAGGGGGAAGGGGGGAGGAGGAGAAAGGGAAGGGGAAGGGGAGGAGGAGGAGGAGGAGGAGAGGAGGCGGAGGCGGCTTTGGCATATGGCTAGGCTGGCAGACTGCCTCTCACCTGCTCACAACTCCGCCTACTTGACCCTACACCACACTCTGGAATCTGTCATCTCTGAAGCCCCCTCCCTCTCCGACGGAAGCTGAGTTCCCAGGGACTGGGGAAGGATGGGCTTTGAGCCATTGGCATTCTCTCCGTGAAGCTCCTGGGAAAATTCCTCCTTGACTCTTGAAGAGTCTTGGAGGATCTCCTACCCTGCTTCCTGTCTTGACTGGTAAATTTCTAGTCCTCCTCCTCCTCCAGATTCTGAGTCTGCTTGACAAGCTAGGGAGAACAGGCCTGATCCTGACAGGTTACTGCCAACACTAGTGCGTCCTTCCCACGCACGATGAAGTATGTAAGAGCACTGAATGTAGACTGGCAAAACCTAGGTTCAGTTCCCTATTTGGCCACGAAGCAGACCTGGGGCCAGCTGCCATCTCTTAACCTACCCTACCCTACAGGGTTGTTGCAAGGATAAAGTAGGCGTGTGTGTGAGCACGCGAGGGTGTATAATTTGCATGCTACACTGAGCTCCTTGGAAGGACAGGATAAAAATGAAAGGAAGATGTGTCCCCCCAGATGTTATGGACTGCAACTCCCATCAGCCCCAGCCAACAGGGTCAATTGTTCAGGATCATGGAAGCTGTAGTCCAAAATATCTGGACCGTGCTGGGTTGCCTATCACTCCCAGATGCTATTAATGCCGGCATGGCATTGCACCACAGAGGAAGCAGAAACCACGCCAACGCTGCCTGTAATGTAAGATAGGATAAATTCAGTGCTTTCGCTGTGTGGCAGCAGAGAAAAACGCAGCCATTTGCGGTGAGATCCTGTGGAACTGGAGTAACCGGACGGATGGGTACTTCTGCACCCAGCGATGCCTCATTTTAAAATAGAATCCCGTTAGGCCAAACCGTAGTTACCCACTCCTTATCCTGGCTATTTTAGCCCAACTGTGAGAAACAGATGAGCAGAGCAATCCCAGAATCTCTTAGGTCCTCCAAATAGGGACAGTGCATTTGAGATAGGCCTGGGTGGGGGTGGATAGTACATTTTCATGTTTGCACAGGGGGAAAAGTGATAAAACTTCCAGTACATTCCAAGTTAAAATGAAACAGAAAATGGTGAGGAGCAGCCAAAAATATGTCAGGAGGTGCGAATTACCTTCTCAACAAGGTTCCCCGGAAGAAGGCTCTCTACAAATTGCCGCAGGTTCTCCCGAACAACGGCATTGTGGAAAAAGGTTATTTTCCCATTGATGAGACCCAGGATCGACGGCGTGCTGTGCGCTCCGAGGTGATGAGCCAGGCGCCTCTCATAACCGGCATGAACCACGCCGATTCCCACTCCTGAAAGAAGGAAGGAGAAGGGCGCCTCTGAAAAGTGGAACCGGGCCTCTCACACTTCACGGAATCTCAAACACGGTGTGGAAATTGGAGGCCTCAAGGAATGGGGATTAACAGCACTGAACATTTCTGTGACAGCAACAGCAGTGGTGGAAGGGCTGTACCACATGAATCATAGAATAGCAGAGTTGGAAGGGGCCCATAAGGCCATCCAGTCCAACCCCTTGCTCAATGCAGGAATCCACCCTAAAGCATCCCTGACAGATGGTTGTCCAGCTGCCTCTTGAAGGCCTCTAATGTGGGAGAGCCCACAACCTCCCTAGGTCATTGGTCCCATTGTCATACTGCTCTAACAATCAGGAGGTTTTTCCTGACGTCCAGGCAGAATCTGGCTTCCTGTCACTTGAGCCCTTTAGTCCGTGTCCTGCACTCATGCTTTGTCTGCAGCTCATGTTTTGCCTGCAGAATTATTATTATTATTATTTATTTATTTATATAGCACCATCAGTGTACATGGTGCTGTACAGAGTAAAACAGTAAATAGCAAGACCCTGCCGCATAGGCTAGGTGTTGGAAAAGGTGAAGAGTAACCAAAAATAATCAAGGGGCTGGAGCAGTGAGGAAAGGTGACAATGCCTGGGACTTTATAGTTTAGGAAAAATGTGATTACAGGGTGACAGGATAGAGGTGCACAAAATTATGCATTGTATGGAGAAAGTGCACAGGGAGGCATTTTTCTCCCTGTCCCATAATCCCATGGAATGACCCCGACCCTGACCCCCCCGACCCCAGTGAGATCATCCTATGAAGCTGATTGGTGGGAGATTCAGGACAGATCAAAGGAAGGACTTCTTCACACAGCGCATAGTTAAATTATGGAACTCGCTACCACAAGATGTAGTGATGGCCACCCATTTGGATGGCTTTAAAAGGGGGGTGGATAAATTCCTGGAGGAGGAAAAGGCTATCCACGGCTACTAGCCCTGATGGGTGTGTGCAACCTCCAGTATCCAAGGCACCAGTTGGTGGGGAACATGGGTGGGAGGGTGCTGTTGCACCGTGTCCACTTGTGGGTGACAGCCTGGTTGACAGCTGGTTGGCCCCTGTTTGAACAGAGTGCTGGACTAGATGGACCCTTGGTCTGATCCAGCATCAGGGCCTCTTTTTATGTTCTCATGTTCTAAGTTCAGTTCCTGGAGAGAGCCTGCCAATCCACGCATGCATCCAAAGGCCAGTTGCTGGGAATACAAGCAGGAGGGTGGCATTGCCCTCATATCCTGCTTACGGGCTTCCCACAGGCATCTGGTTCGCCACTGTGCAAACAGAATGCTGGACTAGGCAGGCCTGTGGCATGATCCAGTATGGCTCTTCTTATGTTCTCTGGGCAGGAATAAGTTTTCAGTTTCCTTGTATCAGGAGAGACTGTCCCAATGCCCATCCATTCACCACCAATATGTACATGGGACAAAATTACCCACCCTCAGACGAGGCAAGGCAAGAACAGAGAATCACGCAGAGACTCAACAAGCAGCCTCTCCCATGGCACTGACACACCAGATTAATTCTTTTGCCACACACCGTTTCGAATTACTGCAGCTACCGCCAAGGGAAGGTACAGCCAACCTCTGAATGACATCTCCGATGCCTTCTAGACTGAATTCAAGGTGCTAATGATGACCCGTGAAGGCCTCAATTGCCCCACCTCAGCATGCCACCCCAAACCCGCCTTCCACAACCACGCTGAATATCAAAAAAATCCTCTGGGCCTGTTCAGACGACACTTCAGGCTCTACGGTTAGCGAAACTGTGGTTCTCTGGGGTTAGCACTAACCCCAGGCCGTGCTGCTGCACACACAACACTTTAACATTACGTTACACATCTGAAATGCGTTAAATTGTACGGTGTTTGATGGGAGTGCTGGTTGTTATACCGTAATAAACTCATTCATTCGCTTTAAGCCACGGTTAAGAGCTGCTAACCTTGCTGCAGTCGGTCCGACTGGGGTCAGTGAGTGAGCAGGATTTAGGAAAACACCTGGCACGAGACACCTTCAGCCCTGCTGCTGAACCAAAAGCCTTAGCCAGCAGGGTTTAAGGTGTCTCCTGAACAGGTCTGTTTGGAGGGTGCAGGAAGGCTGCCCCTTGACTTTGGAATTCTCCTCCCCGGGAGACTCGCTAAACCCTTGTGCATCTGGTGGTGAGCCGTTCCGATTCAAGCTGGATTGTAGCGGCCATGAGACAGCAGTACAATCAGTAGGAGTCCTGCCCTGAGTTCTGAGTAGGGATGTGCTCCACTTCTAATCGGACCAAGTTAGTAATTATTAGGGATGTGCTCTGCTTCTAATCGGACCGGCGAATTAGAAGCGAAGCGGGGGGCTTCGCCTGCCGTTAAGGCGGAGGCGAAGAGGATTGGGGGACCGGCGGAGCGTGGCGAAGAGGATCGAGGTGAAGGCGGATCCTTCGCCTCGATCCAGAGCTCCGCCGGAAAGGTAAGTGGGGTTTACCGGGCCCTGCCGCTGTCGCCCATGCGGTAATCCCCCCGCCCTCCTCTCCCTTACCTGCCTCCGTCCGCGGTCCGTCAGCGTCTTCAATTGAGCCCAGACTTCCTGGTGGAACCGCGGGCTCAATTGAAGACGGCGACGGAACACGGATGGAGGCAGGTAAGGTCCCCCTCTCCCTTGGTCCCTTACCGGGCTCTGCCGCCGTCGCCGCATGGGCGGCGGTGGCGGCAGGGCCCGGTAACCCCCCCTATGGGGGGGGGAACGGAGCTCCGATCCGGATCCGGAGCTCCGAGCAGAGCGGAGTGGGCACAGGCGGAGTGGGGGCGGGGTGGAGCGGCCCGATCCGAAAATGGCCGATCTGAAAGTGAAGCGGAGTGGGGGGGTCCGTGCACACCCCTAGTTCTGAGGACAGCACAGGCTATGAAAGTCCAATTGAAACATCCGCCACCCCCGCTTCTCTTACCCAGCGCTTCGAGCTCCTGAACCACCTCCTTCCACACAGGCTCGATGTGGATGCAGCTAAAGCACCAGTCCGAGGTGATCTTAATGAGGTAGGGCTTCTTGAAGCTGTCGGGCACCACCTCGTTGACGTAGTGCGTGAAGTGCAGCAAGTGCTTCTCGTCGGAGGAGTCGCGGCGGTCCGAGTTGAAGGGGAAGTGGAAGAAGGACTCGTCGAAATAAAAGCTTTCGTGGAAGTGGTGGAACTGACGGTGCGGCTGCTGCTGCTGCTGCGGGAAGCCCTGGTTCTCGCCCACATCTCCGTAGCGATCAAAGTTCAACCTCTTCTCCTCGTTGGACAGGATCTGTTTGGAACAAAGATGGGACTGTAATGGCCTGCGGCAAGATGGAAATGTGTTTCCGCCTTTTCGCTTCCCTTTTAACTAACTTTACGAAATAAAAAACTCCAAGCGAGGCCTTGTATCGGTTTGCTTCAAAGCTAAAGGGCAGCGGACATTGGCCCAGCGGACGCTGGCGGCTCCGACATCTGTGGGGCGGTGAATCCACTCAAGGCGGGGGAGTGGGAATCCATTGAGGGTGCAGTGCTGGGAGAGAGACTGCTGATCATCCTTTCTGCTCCATTTTCCCAGTGCCATTCCCACACGCACCAACACCAATGTAAGATTTCCTCCACGGAGCAAATAGCAACTTGGGGAGGATTTGAACTCAGGAACACGGCACTGCTTGGATGGGTTCCCTGCCCCCCCCCCCCCCAGCAGCATTCTGACCCTGATCTGATTCTGGTCCTCCCTGCCGCCGCTCCCAACTTTTTCAAAACAAACACGTGAGTTGTTGCCCTGTGGCTGGGTGTCACAGTTTAAGCAGAAGAATCTGCCCTTTTAGAAATCCAGAGTAAAACTGAAGTCGTTCCTAAATCAGAACACCTGAACTCCACGTGAGTAAAGAGAGAGGGGCGACATCTTGCCCATCCTTAAAACAATGGCGACTTCTAAAACAGCAACTGCATGTTATCATACCCAATCCCCAAAATACAGAATTACCTCATAAGCCTTGCTAATTTGTATGAATTTATCTTCTGCTCCGGGGTCCTTGTTTTTGTCAGGATGCCTGGAATGCAAATAAAATGAGACCATCAGCAGTTTGAACACACGGGCTGTCAGCTTTAGTTCCACACTGAGCAACGGAGGCAGGAATGACATTATTTCAGGTTTTTTTTTAGTGTGCAGTTGGACACAAAATGTGCAGTTGGGGAAAAAAATGTGCAGCTGGAAATCTGATACTGTGCAGTTGAAAAAAGTGGTGAAAAAAAACAAGACATGTGTTATGTGTATGTGTTTATTAAGACCTTAACAATAGACAAAGTCAGGGCTTGTAACACAAATTATATAAGAATGCAGGTGAAAGAGCCCTTGATGTGACTGATGTTGTTGGGTCCTGTGACAGGGTTGCCTGAATAGATGTGGGGGCAGAGTTGGCCCTTGGGTCTATTGCATGGTCTGGTCCCTCTGTCTGTGTCTCTGTCCTGTGTACTGTTGCTGGTTAGCATCCGCTTCAGGTTGGGAGGTGGTCTGGAGACCAGGACTGGTCTGGGCCCCAAGGCTTGTGAGAGCAAAGTGTCTGTGCTGACGATGGGTTGGAGTTCACTGATGATCCGTTGCAGTGGTTTCAATTGGGGGCTGTAGGTGACCCCCAGTGGTGTACTTCTCTTGGTCTGTCATCCTTCCTGGGTATCCATATGGCCCTGTCAATCTGTCTTGAAGTTTAAGGTGCTACTAGTATTGGTGATAATCTGTCCAGTTGTGAAAGAGAAATAATGTGTGTGGGAGGGTCTCTGACAGGGCATTTGCGCAGTTGGAAAATTAGCTTTAAAAAACCCCTGCATTACATAAAGAGTGTGTCAGCAAGGCTTAATTTCTTTGACATTTAAATGGGTTTATTACAGGGGCTTATTTGCAGCGCTCAGGCTGCTGCGAAGAGAGCATTTGCTGCATCTGCGGGGCAAACGCTTCAGACGCAGGAGGCTCAACAGAAGCAGGAAACGTCAGGAATGAAGAGGTGCAGAGCTGCGCAGTGCAGGGCGGCGAAGGTCCGGCGTTTGAGGAACACAAACACGACACCGTTCCCTGATGCTTTTAGAGACTTGATGAGATTCTGCCGACATATTTGAGCACGGCTGACAGCAACTGCAGAGGCTAGTTGCAATTGCTTGCTTTAAACCAAGAAGAGGCAAGTGAAGACGACCTCAGGGCCTGCCCCAGCAGGACACCCCCACCCCCCACCCCCATCTACCATCAACTGCCCTGTGGGAAGAATTCCAGGAGGGGGGGGAGAATAAAGCCATGCACCCGCTCCTGTTCCAGCGGACTCTCGCTGTGTCCCCAGGGCCGTCTCTCACCAGCTGCACTGTGGGAAGGATCCTGATATATATAAAGTTTTAAAAAACATTGTTCTGATTTTATTATTTCCATGCTACTGTAAGCCACATAATCTTACAAAGACATTCCCTTGTAGCAGCAGACATAATGGGGCAAAAGCAACGAAGGCACTTTGCTACCCACCAAGGGCCATTTCTTCCAGCTGAAGGCCACCCGGCCCAATGACACAAGCAAGGCCTGTTTTGTCAAACAAAAATTGCTACAGCTTCAAAAAAGAACAGCAGCTCTGTTTTATTGCACAGTGTGATTTGTCTTATGATTACAGAAGAGAACTACTTCTTTTGCCGGCAAAATTCCTACTACAGTAACAATAACTAACTAACTAAATAGACCTTCAGCCAAACGCTTCATTCGCTAATTGGAACCATCAAAAGGAAATCCGGACCAACGTCTCCCCGTCCCCCGGCAATGACCTGCGCTGTAACTCACCAGCCTCTATAGCTTCCATCCCTTTCCCACAACTGCACATCGCTGCTCTAGCACATGGGTCCTGTGGGAGGTGAGGAACAGCTCAGCACCGCCGAGACAGACTGTCAGGGTCTCCCCAGGGTTTGACTTTCCCAGGCGTATTTGGCGATGTTGGGGGATGCTTTAGGGTGGATTCCTGCATGGAGCAGGGGGTTGGACTCAGTGGCCTTAGAGGCCCCTTCCAATTCTACTATTCTATGGTCCTATGATTGAACCTGGGCTCTTCTGCATGCAAAAAGGGCCCCTACCACTAAGCTACGGCCCTTCCCATTGGGCTCTCTCCCTCCCTCCACCCCCTCCCCCAGCACCCCTTTGGCCTCTTCTTCTAAGCCAGCCTTCCTCAACCTGGGGCGCTCCAGATGTGATGGACTACATCTCTGGCTGGGGCATTCTGGGAGATGCAGTCCATCACATCTGGAGCGCCCCAGGTTGAGGAAGGCTGTTCTAAACAGTTCTGATTTACATGAATATGTGAAACCTAAGCTATGAAGCTGCCTTCAGACCACTGGGACCTTATGCGGGCCAAGCATGCGCACCGCCACAGAGTTATGGCCAACCCTGCCTCCTAGGGGTCCCCATCTCGTCAGGCCGTCTGCCCGCTAGGACTCCTTCAACCTCCAGCGTTTCCTCTCCCTGCTATTCCTCCTGGGAGAACCCTGCCTTTCTGGCCCCCTTTCTCCCAGCAACCCAGTTAGGAGCACCCACTAGCCAAACCCAGTATGCCAGCACAGAGCCCTTCCTGTCCTTAAGGCTTGTGACAAGTTCTCCCTCCACTTCCCCAACCAAAATTCATTTTTTTTTTCTTGCACAACATGACAGTAAAGGCTGGAAGCCTTAAGGAAAGAGGTGGCCAGTTTTCCAGCCTGAAACCCTTGCCCCTGCCATTCAAAATAATTCACTCACCATTCTCGGGCAAGCTTCTTATACGCCTTTTTGATGTCTGCCTGACTCGCTGTCCTGCTGACTCCAAGGATTCGATAAGGGTCAAAATCGATGGCAGACAAGATTTGCAAGACCAGGACGAGGAAGAGAACCACAACCAGGGAGACGCTGAGCCTTTTCACTTCCATCTCGCTTCCTGCAGGGAACGTGCACAGGAGAGTTTTCGCAGGAACAAGAGGCAGAGGGAGACATTAGGAATTGTGGCACAGAAGGCTCAGGGTGGGAGCCAGGGCCCTTGAGGTTTTGGCCCTCCCTCCTCTAACAGACACCTGCTTGTCTTCCCCTTCCTCCACTACTGGCAGGTTGCTTAACTTCCCTTTTTCCCTTCCCTCCCACCATCCCCAGTGCCTTTCAGAGAACCCTGGGCCTGCAACCACCATCACCTCTAACGCTCTTTCAATTTGTTCCCACCATGTGGCCATGAGATGGAGGCCATCCCTGTGCTCCAAGCTGGGAGCGATGAGACACCACCCTTCTTCTTTACAGGTGAGTCTGGCCTAATCGTTCAGAGGCACTTCCTTTTTTTCTCCGACGTCCAGAATTGGGCCTTCCCTTCTCAAACCTACGCACAAGCTCTGTGGGACCCCCAAGGACACACCTGGATGTAGCATGAGTATAGCATTGAAATGCCTCTGGTCAGTGGGTGGGTGCCAAATAGTAGTTTAAGGCTCGTTCCCATCCATGTTTAGACAAAAAAAAAAGTCCTACAGCTCCCGGCATTCTCCAGCCAGCCATGCTGGGAGTTATTGGACTCCCAGCATTTCTGTCTAAATGCACATTAAGATTGCACCTTCAAGGAAAGTAATTGGTGGTACCGCTAGAGGGGCAAAAAGGCTCAGGAATTTTTCAATGGCTTGGGACCGCAATACCTGATGGCACGCCTCTCCCAACATGAACCTACCCATACACTGCGCTCAACATTTAAGGTTCTCCTCTGAGTGCCTACTCCGAGGGAAGCTCAGAGGATGGCAACAAGGGAGAGGGTCTTTTGGGTGGTGGCCCCCTGACTGTGGAATGATCTCCCCGATGAGGCTCGCCTGGCGCCAACATTATCTTTCAGGTGCCAGGTCAAGACTTTCCTCTTCTCCCAGGCATTTAAAGGCATTGAGTGCTAAGTTTGTTTTTTAATGGACCCCAGAATTGTTGTTTTAAATGGATGCTGCTGTTTTTATACTGTTGTTTTTATGTCTCTGATGGTTTTTAAATTTTGTATATTTTTTAATGTTTACTGTTTTTAGCTTTTGTGAACTGCCCAGAGAGCTTCAGCTGTGGGGCAGTATATAAATGTAATTAAATAAATAAATAAATAAATAAATAAAATTTCTATGTTTTTCAACGGTCAATTTTCCAGTTCTGAAAATGCAATTTTCGTAATATCAGTTAATAAACCATGAAAAGGTACCAGTCAAACTGAGCACTGTCAAAGTTGTAATTAACTTTTTTTTTTTCAGGTAACACAGATATAGACCACCATGTGTTAAATGAGTACGTTAAGCATTTTCTGTGTCCTCAATTCCCCCCTTAATACTCCAATAAATGAAAGGAACTGTATGCTAGAACTGTCATGCCTTAAAAGGTCGATAAGCATTCCACTAAAAACGATTTCTAAGCCAAGCTTTGAACTTAATTGAATGCAACATTCAAATCACATTTAAAAATGTTATTAACTGATTTCCCCCCTAGCCAAATATTTAAGATCAACTACTCTGAACTACTGAAAACACACACACCATGTTTGCGATATTTATACAGCATGTAAAATCAACATGACTGTTGTTTTGCTCACAATATACAAATGAAATATGCTAAGGCAGATTCCAATCGATTCAGAGCACTGACAAGCATTATGATTCAAAGCTTTCTGAAAACCCAGAACACCGTAGGCTAACCACTTATCCATGCTTTGGTAGAACAAAGTCCTTTTGAACTCAGCAGGACTTATGCACTGGATGGCTGCAACCATGACATCGCTTACTAGGGAGTAATGCCCATTGCACTTAATGGGGCTTACTTCTGCACACTTTCAGAACTATCCTGAAACAATGAGATAGAAATGCAGACAGGAACCACAGGTGGGGGAATGAAACTGGAAAGGACACGCCTCATCATAAGCCCAAGGACAAATTAAAGCTTAGCTAGTTCTAGAGAGGTTGTAGCGAAACCAACGAAGAGCCTTGCGGCATCTTAAAGATGGAAAAAAAGTATGATGCACAAGCTTTCAGAGATACTGCCAAAATACCATTTGTTCATCCTTATGGTGCCACAAGAATCTTTGTTGTTTAGCTAGTGTGACAGAGGGGCTAGAGGGGTCGCTATGTTGTTCTGCAAAAACAAGAGAGAGCTTTGTGGTAGAACAAAACTTCACTCCCTAGATTGACTGGCTGGGAGGTGGTTAGGATGCGGGCACAGGCACCCTCCCAATCGTGGAGAGGAAGGTTCATGGGAACGGAGCTCTGTCCACCTTATTTATTTATTTATTTATTTAAGTATTTTTATGCCGCCATTCAGCCAAAAAAGGCTCTCACGGCGGCTTACAAAAGTATTTCTTGACAGTCCCTGCCCACAGGCTTACAATCTAAAAGACATGACACAAAAGGAAAGGGGATTGGGAGGGAGGAGGAGGGGGGGAAGGAAAGCAAACTCAGGCACTACAATCTTAGTTGGAAAGTTCAGCAGTTACAGTTGGTAGCAGGAGGGAGGGGGCTCTCAGCTGGAGCTGGACCCAGGCACGGTGGAGAGGTGCCTGGCTGCTGCTTCCTTCCTCACTGGTGGCCTCTGCAGTGACAGTTGGTAAAACCTTGGCAACCCAATTCCACACGTGGAGAATTACCACTGGTGGTGTTCCTGCTAGTGGTAGCGAGCATAAGGCCTAGAAAAGGGGCCTTCCAGGGACATGTCAGAGACAGGTCAGAGACAGCATGTCAGAGACGTGTCATGTCAGACATGTCAGAGACAGCAGTGCGACAATGGAATCAGTTACCTAGGGAGGTTGTGGGCTCTCCCACACTAGAGGCCTTCAAGAGTCAGCTGGACAGCCATCTGTCGGGGATGCTTTAGGGTGGATTCCTGCATTGAGCAGGGGGTTGGACTCGATGGCCTTGTAGGCCCCTTCCAACTCTGCTATTCTTCTTTTTCTTCTATTCTATTTATGATTCACCGGATCTCAAGCCGCTCTGTTCCCCTGAGAGGGCCATGGATTGGGCCAATCAGCTACAACAGCTTGGAGATGGTCCAGCTAATTCCACCTCCACTGGGAATGTTAAAATACCAAGATCCATTGGGCTAAAAAACCAGTAACCCCAACGCCATGCCTTCCAACCTGACGAGGAGGGCGTCAAATGAGGAGGCAGAAGATTCCATGGACTAGCACCCACTTCTTCAGATACAAGAGATTGTATCAGGATTATTCTTTCCACTCAAATATGAGCAGATAACAGAAATAAAGATCTTCAAATTAGTGTGTGGTTGTTGTTGTTTTTTGTCAAATTATGAGATTCCAGCAATAAACATTGAGATGCACAGTATAAGAACTGCTTTAACTCTTAATGTTATTGCTCTCTTTTCCTAATCTTTTGTTGACACTTTCACTCAGTCACCCGCTTTTAGGATTATTTCTTTTAAAAGTCGTACATTAGTCTGTTTTCCTTTTAAACATTTGCTTTAATTGTCAACAAATCGTGATCATAGTTTCATTACTTCAAAATGGTATAAAGCTAATTTATACATAACTCCAACTTGCACATATAGGAATCCAAACTCCTTTTGAACTCAATGGGACTTATTTCCAAGTAAACATGTTGAGAAATGCTCTGGCTGGCTGGAACCCTAACGCCGCCTACTCGGGAGTAAGGCCCATTGCACTTAATGGGCCGTACTTCTTCTGCATACTTCCAGAAAGATCCAAAAACAATGAGATAGAAATGAGGACAGGTGGGGGATGAAAACAGAAAGGAAAAACCTCAGCCCAAGCCCACAGAAGAATGATAGTTTACCTGGTTCTAGACAGGCTGCAGCAAAACCAACAAAGAGTCTTGCGGCATCTTAAGGATGAACAAATTTAAGATGGCATAAACTTTTGTAGACACAGCCCACATTTCATCATCTTTAGGGTGCCACAAGACTCTTTGTTGTTTAGTTAGTGTGTTTTGCAGAAACAAGAGGGCCTTGTGGCACCTTGAAAATGGGCAGAACAACCCTAAATCCCCAGATCAAGTAGCTGGGGAGTTGTTGGTGGTTAGGATGGGGCAGAGGCACCCTCCCAATGGAGGAGAGGTGGTTCACTGTCAACAAGCCCTCAGCACAGAGCTACATCGGACAGAGGCAGCCTCCCAGCTTCCGAGAAGATCTAGCCAGGAGCTTCTGGGAAACCTACAAGGAGGACACAAAAGCAAGGCAACAAACCCTCCTTGCCTGACCCTAGGCTGCCTTCTTGTGGGTCCCCAAGCCGGTGGCTGTGGGGGGATGCTGGGAGTTGTTGTCCAAGACACCTGGAGAGGCCCTGGTTCGGGGGAAGGCTGCAGTTCTCTACCTTTACTTAGTCAAGGGGTCGGACGTCCTTCATACTTGGAAGTCCTGCTTCTCTATGGGGTGGGGGCTATGACTGGCGTCTCCCCCATGGATCTGCCAGCCCCCCCCCGCCCCCGCTTCTAATCCTGCATGTAGTTTGGGTATTTTATGCCACAGAAAAACACACAACATACTGAGAGAGATTGAAAACAAGAGCCCCCCCCCCCCACACACCCCCCACAACATGCCCCATGCAATACTGCAGCCCCCTCTTCACTTGAAGCAGGGCAGCTTTCTCCCCCCCTCAAGAAGCCCCCCCTCATATAAGACCCCCCTCCCCCACAAAAGCCCCCCTCAATCTTCCCCCACAGGATTCTCTCCTCCAGACCAACGAGGCGGACAGGTGGGGGGCTAGAGAGTCCCCCGCCCTCGCTTCAACCACAGGTCACGTGACGACTAGGGACGACCCCCCCCCCAGTGGGAAAGGAGGAGGAGGGGGCGGGAAAGGCGCTCGCAATACCCACCCTAGGCTCCTGTCTCCCCGGGACCCCACTTCCGGCTCAGCGGCCCCGCCTCTGGCCGCCGTCACCATAGAGACGGCGCAGCTTGGCCGCGCCTCCCTTGACTGACAGGCAGGAGGGGGAAAGAGAAGACGGCGTTGGAGCCGCGGTGCATGATGGGGGGGGAAAGGACACCGGCAGGCGGAAGGAAGGCGCGCGCATGCGCATCACCCCTCTCCTTACCTTTACAGAGCAGGGGTGAGGAAATGGTGGGCCCTCCAGATGTGCTTGGACTCAAACTCCCATCAGCCCCAGCGGCGCCGCCAGTGGCCGGGGATGATGGGAGTTGTGGTCCAACATCACCTGACGAGCCAGAGATTTGTAAATATGTAAATAACAGGGGCGAGTCTAATCTCGGCTGGCATTAATTATTAGTTAATCGAATAATTAGTTAACTGTACATTAGGATGACCATATGAAAAGGAGGACCGGGATCCTGTATCTTTAACAGTTGCATAGAAAAGGGAATTTCAGCAGGTGTCATTTGTATATATGGGGAACCTGGTGAAATTCCCTCTTCATCACAGCAGTTAAAGTTGCAGGTGCCCTGCCCTCTTTTAAATCTGGTCACTTTAACTGTTGTGATGAAGAGCGAATTTCAAAAGGTTCTCCATATATACAAATGACACCTGCTGAAATTCCCTTTTCTATGCAACTGTTAAAGATACAGGAGCCCTGTCCTCCTTTTCATAGGGTCACCCTACTGTACATGCCCACCTTTCCCAACCTGGAGGCTTCTGGGTGTGCTGGACTCATAGAATTATAGTAGAGTTGGAAGGGTTAGTTAGTTTTACCCTACCCTGTGCCTGCTTACCCTTCCCTGTACCTGTTTGCATTCTCTTCCCCTCCTTATTGTTTTACTATGATTTTAGTAGATTGTAAGCCTATGCGGCAGGGTCTTGCTATTTACTGTTTTACTCTGTACAGCACCATGTACATTGATGGTGCTATATAAATAAATAAATAAATAAATATAAGAAGAAGAAGAAGAAGAAGAAGAAGAAGAAGAAGGGGCCTATAAGGCCATCGAGTCCAACCCCCTGCTCATTATCCTGAGCTGGGGATGATGGAAGTTGGAGTCCGGCGCACGCAGATGGCCGCAGGTTGAGAAAGGCTGATCCAAGCCGATCAATAAAGATGGTAATACACGTAATTAAAAAAAACCCAGCAACCTATGGAGATAACTCCACCTTCTAAGAAGGGGGTTGAGAATATGGCCTTATATGGACTGTGACGCTAGAGGGGGAGGAGCCTGTGGGGCGTGGCCAAGGGAGGGGTGTCCCCTACCCGGAAGAAGCGCGCCCAGCTGCAGGTAGCGCCGCCGCTGCCGCCCGGGGCGATGGAAGAAGCGCAGCGCCAGGTGCTGCAGCGGTCGCGGCTGCGCCTGGTGCAGGAGCTGCAAGTGGATCCGCTCTGGGAGCTGCTGCTGCGCCAAGGGATCTTCACCCAGGATATGATCGAGGAGATCCAGGTGCGCCTTTGGCTCCCTTCCTGCCTCCCTCCGCGTGGACCGACGGGACCTTTTGTTCGCTTCCTCCTTCCTGGTGCGCCCCGTCGCTTCCCCGATCCCAGATCGCGCTCCGTCGATCCTGAGCGGTTTCCTGATCAGGCTGCAACCTTAGACAGGTTTACATGGGCGTAAGACCCGCTGAACGCAAGTGGGGCTTGCTTCCGAGTATTTTATTTATTTTTATTTTATTTATTTATTGCATTTCTATCCCATCTTTTTTCCGCCTTAGCAGTGTAAATAACCCTCCTCCTCTCCACCATTTTTATCCTCCCAACAACAACTCTGTGAGGTAGGTTGGGCTGTGAGTCCAAAGTCACCCAGGGAGCTGCCATGGCCAAGTGGGGACTAGAACCCTGATCACCTAACTCCCAGTTTTTGGCATTGCATTTCTGAAGGATGGAGACTCCAGGTTTCCCCAAGCTGCTGCACTCCGGATAGGTTGACTACAACTCCCATCATTCCCAGCCAGCCTTGGGAAAAGCTGCTGTACACAATGCTATTTTGGGCTGCATTAATAGAAGTATAGCTTCCATTATTATTATTATTATTTATTTATATAGCACCATCAATGTACATGGTGCTGTACAGATTATACACAGTAAATAGCAAGACCCTGCCGCATAGGCTTACAATCTAATAAAGTTGTAGTAAACAATAAGGAGGGAAAGAGAATGCAAACAGGCACAGGGAAGTGTAAACAGGCACCGGGTAGGGTGAGGCTAACAGTATAGAGTCAGAACAAACTCAATATTTAAAAGCTATAGGGAAAAGAAAAGTTTTTAGCTGAGTTTTAAAAGCTGTGATTGAGTTGGTAGTTCTCAAGTGTTCTGGAAGAGTGTTCCAGGCGTAACGGGCAGCAGAAGAAGGTGCTGGTTCCTCTCTATTCGGCCCTGGTTAGGCCTCATCTAGAGTATTGCGTCCAGTTCTGGGCTCCACAATTCAAGAAGGATGCAGACAAGCTGGAGCGTGTTCAGAGGAGGGCAACCAGGATGATCAGGGGTCTGGAAACAAAGCCCTATGAAGAGAGACTGAAAGAACTGGGCATGTTTAGCCTGGAGAAGAGAAGATTGAGGGGAGACATGAGAGCACTCTTTAAATACTTCAAAGGTTGTCACACAGAGGAGGGCCAGGATCTCTTCTCGATCCTCCCAGAGTGTAGGACACGGAATAACGGGCTCAAGTTAAAGGAAGCCAGATTCCAGCTGGACATCAGGAGAAACTTCCTGATGTTAGAGCAGGATGACAATGGAACCATTTACCTAGGGAGGTTGTGGGCTCTCCCACACTAGAGGCCTTCAAGAGGCAGCTGGACAACCATCTGTCAGGGATGCTTTAGGGTGGATTCCTGCATTGAGCAGGGGGTTGGACTCGATGCCCTTGTAGGCCCCTTCCAACTCTGCTATTCTATGATTCTATGATGTGGGCGCAAGCCCCACTGAACTCAGTGGGGCTTACATTTAGTTTCCATCAGCCCCAATTGTCTGTATCCTGGATTAAAATCACTGTGCCTGTTTTGTTCCTATAACAAAATTATTATTATTATTATTATTATTATTATTATTATTATTATTATTTATTATTTATATAGCACCATCAATGTACAAAAATTATTTTGTGCCCTATAGTTTTGGATGATAGAGAACAGGTTACATCCCTCTTTTGTGGGACAACTCTAGGATCTTGAGGAGTGCTGTTATGTCTTCCCTCAGTTTCCTCTTCTCAAGGCTGAGAATTCCGTCCATCTTTCCTCATAGGACTTAGCTTCTAGCTCCCTGATCACCTTTGTTGCCCTGCTCTGAACCCGTTCCAATTTATCTGACTCCTTCTTCAAGTGTAGCACCCAGAACTGGACACAGTCTCCGTGATCAGCTCTGACCAGCGCCGAACAGAGCAGAAGTATCGCTACCTGTAATTTTGACACTATACTTCTATTGATTCCACCAGAAATTGTGTTTGCCTTTTTTGCTGCTGTATCACACTGCTGACTCGACTTTAGGGCTCAGGTTTTAATTGTGTGTGTGCGTTTTTCTTGTTCTGTTTCATAAACTGCTTTCCAAGTGTTTTAAAATAAATGAAATAAATGCCGTTTCTGCTGCGTTGTCTGCAGACTCTAGAAAGAATGTTGTTTTGTCTTCAGAGAGCAGGCACGCGGAGAGACCAAGCCAGGCAGCTGGTCACTGACCTTCAGACGCGAGGGAGGCGAGCGTTCCCGGTGTTCATCTGGTGCCTCCAAGAAACTGGTCAGAAAGATCTGGCTGTTTTGCTGAGTGAGGGATGGACTCGGCCACGGTTGTATCCAGCGGACATAAAGCCCGTTGAAATACGTCCACATCCTGGACAAAGTGACCCACGTATGTACTGATTGGTGACTCATTTCCTTGGGGATTCTACAAACTCACTCTGTCTGGGCTGAACTTTGACAAAGTTTATCCCAACTATCATTCTTGAAACTTTATGTAGAACAGCCTTCTTCAACCTGGGGCGCTCCAGATGTGTTGGACTACAACTCCCAGAATGCCCCAGCCAGCTGGCTGGGGCATTCTGAGAGGTGCAGTCCAACACATCTGGAGCCCCCCAGGTTGAGGAAGGCTGATGTAGAACATGGGTTGGGGAAGCTCCTGTGACAGTTTTTAAAAACAAAATAGCTCTCTTGTTCCAGGAATATTGTTTTGCCTATATGCAGATTTATGCAAATATCATTCTTAGCTCAGTTGTTTAAAAGTCCTATGTTTAATTTTTTCTTCTTCTTTAAAAATATTTTTATTTTATTATTTATAGTGCTTATAGAAGTCTACAAACAGATAATTGGACCAAAATATTATCGACAATTTAAAAACAGAGATTATAAATAGATCCACTGTCTGCATTTTGGGGATAGTCAGGTGTCTGTCTTTTCTGTCTTCTGCTTGCTGACAGATTCGGATTTTTTTAAAATCAGAATTTCATTGTACTTACGCTTATGCTATTTACGCACATTGGCTTTAATTAGCATTAAAGAATTGACAAATGGGCATTGCGCTAATATGAATTGGGGCAAATCCTCTTCAAAAGTGAAAAAGCGTTTCGTGACTTGGAAAAAACCTCCCCGCTCCACAGAATCTGCATGTTGGATTCATAGAAATCCAAACTTAATTGAATCCATTGCGGATTCCTCCAGCATACATAATCATGGCTATGGTGTATGTTTACATACAATATGACCTGTAATGCATCTTTATTTTGATTTCAGACTGCTTTGTGGTTACACATGGCTTGATTAACTACATCGTTGTGTTTACTTGGGAGATTCCACATTATTTGGATAGTGGTTTTTTTAAACCTCAATTCCTAAACATGGAGGATGTCAAGTGTACGCCGTTATACGATTTTTCATCAATGCTAATTTGTTAGATGCAAAGTTCCCTTAGCAAAAGGTAGCAGTCTATTAAAGGCTTGTGCAACCAGGCCTGGGTTAGGTGTTGTGTTTTAACACTGGCCTAATCTACACCAAACAGGATATAGCCCTATAAAAGTGGTATGTAAAAGGCAGGAGTCACACCAAGCAGATTCAGCACTATGAAAGTGGTATATGGTATGCGTCAATGGGCCCCAACAGTTGTCAGTGCACTTCAATACCACTATCAAGCAGTAGTGTGGCTCCTGCCTTTTATATACCGCTTTTATACCACTTTCATAGTGGAATATCCTACTTGGTGTAGATTAGGCCTCTGTGAAAGAACCGTGATGAAAGGGAAGCGGAGCAGTTTGCCCACGACTCTGAGCTGTTGCTGTGTGGCTGCAATCTGATGCATGTCAGAGGTTGTTTGGAGCGCATGTGTGCGCATGCGCATGGGAGAAGAACTTCTGCATTTGCTCAAGCAGCTCCTATCCCTGCAGGTGTTACGACTTCGGAATATTTGCCTCCTCCGGTTCAGGTGGTGAATGAGAAAAGCCAAGAGCCAACCCGTGACAGTAGAGTCTCTCAGGGTAAGGAGAAATCAACTCACTGATCATTGACTTAAATTCGGGCTCTTTCTTTGTTTCCCGGAAGGGGAGGTTCAATTAACCTAGCTAGAACATTTGCTGCGTTCCCTTGAATTGTCTTCCAGATGTTTTGGACTTCAACTTCCCAAATAGGATGGCCAATGGTCTGGAATATCGGGAGTTGTTTCCCAATCATCTAGAGGCCTGAGGTTAGGAAAAGCTGCTGTAGAATGTGAAAATTCCTCTTTAGAGTCTGGGGGTGGGGGAGTGTGATGACTAAAATGGATTGATTTAGCCCCATTCACTGCCTGGAAAAGGTGCAACGGTCAAAACACGGCCTGATCGCATCAGCGTCTTGACTACTGCAATGTGCTGTCTGCAGGGCTGCCTTTGAAGACTGTTCAGAACCTACAGTAGATGGAAAACACAGCAGCTTGGCTACCAACTGATAAGGATAATAGGGATCATGTCTTTCCAGTAGTTAACATGCTGACGGGGGATGATAGGATGGGAGCTGAAGAGCGCCAGGCTGACAAAAGTCCAGAATTAAACTCCGCCAAATGCTGTGCGTGGCTCAACTTAAAAAGCTAGCAAAATTAGATCATTTAAAAAGCAAACATAGGGTGCAACCCCCCGCATGTTTAGACAGGGAAAAGTCCTACAATTCCCATGCAGGCTGGGGAATGCTGGGACTTGTAGGACTTTTTCCTGTCTAAATATGCGTAGGATCTCAGCCTTATTTATTTTGCTCCTTGCCTTGTTTCCCAGGCTCTGCAGAAGAGAAATCCAGGAGGAACTCTGAAACGGTTAGTTTTCTTCTTTTCTGTACAAGTTATTTAGATTGATTTTGCCAGTGGAGGGGCAGGGGTCGGTCCGAGATCCTTTCTGGCCGGGCAGGGGTCGGTCCGAGATCCTTTCTGGCCGGGCAGGGGTCGGTCCGAGATCCTTTCTGGCCGGGCAGGGGTCGGTCCGAGATCCTTTCTGGCCGGGCAGGGGTCGGTCCGAGATCCTTTCTGGCCGGGCAGGGGTCGGTCCGAGATCCTTTCTGGCCAGGCAGGGGTCGGTCCGAGATCCTCTCTGGCCGGGCAGGGGTCGGTCCGAGATCCTTTCTGGCCGGGCAGGGGTCGGTCCGAGATCCTTTCTGGCCGGGCAGGGGTCGGTCCGAGATCCTTTCTGGCAGGGCAGGGGTCGGTCCGAGATCCTTTCTGGCCGGGCCGGGGTCGGTCCGAGATCCTTTCTGGCCGGGCCGGGGTCGGTCCGAGATCCTTTCTGGCCGGGCCGGGGTCGGTCCGAGATCCTTTCTGGCCGGGCCGGGGTCGGTCCGAGATCCTTTCTGGCCGGGCCGGGGTCGGTCCGAGATCCTTTCTGGCCGGGCAGGGGTCGGTCCGAGATCCTTTCTGGCCGGGCAGTAATCCTCTTAAGTAGAAATGAAGTAGCTCACGAGTGGGTTACGGACCTTCTCAGCGGGCCAGCACCTGGCTAAGTTCTCCTCTCCCGTGTTAGGTTTATCTCTTGAAAAACGACCCCTGTGGATACTGCCTCATTATCAACAACGTGAATTTCAGCGAAGGCGCCGACCTTGCCCACCGGCTCGGTTCCGACGTAGACTGCGAGAGGCTGGAGAAGCGTTTTCGCTCGTTGGGCTTCGAAGTCCTGACCCGACGTGATCTCAAAGCTCACGTGAGCATCCGAGAGGACTCCTCCCTCAGCAGCATCGCCTGGGCTGCTGTTTGTAGCATTCAGGAGCAAAGAGCTCCATGGTAGAATCGTAGAATTGGAAGGGATCTTTAGAGGTCATCTATTCCTACCCCTACAGCATCCCTCAGAGATGGCCCTCCAGCTTCGGACAGCCTTGGCCTGATCCGGTCTCGATTTAGATTTGGGCCAAGGCAGGCCGAATCGGCCAGCCTCGGCTCAGATTCGGGGTTCAGGCCCGAAGCAACGTGCAGCCCTATTAGGAAGTCCCTTCTAATCTTAAATCAAACTGTTGCTCCCCTGCTATTTTGACCTGTTGGTTCTAGTCCTCCAATCTCATGCAAGCTTGCTTGGGAAGAAATCTAAGTAAATGGGACTTATTTCTCAGTTAACATGGGTGTAATCGGGGTGTATACGTGACAGCTTTGCAAAAAGTCTACAGGCGTAAACAGCAGTGGATGCTGGTGGCTCTGATGTCAGTGGGGTGGTGAATCCGCTCCGGGTTTCAGGTGGAACTCTTCTGCACCTTGGATAGCTTCTTTAGACTCGTGACTGGTTTTGACTGAACCCTTCCACTGGTAATTTAAGAAAGCCATAAAGACTGATCTCCTCCGGCAGGCCTACCCACTTGAATTTTAAATTTGCCTTTTAATGATGTGCTGCTTTTAGTAATGCATTGGTTTTAAATGTTTTAATTAGTTGTATGATGTTGCATTTGTGTTGTCCCCCGCCTCGATCCGGAGGGAGAGGTGGGTAACAAATAAATTTATTATTATTATTAAATAGCCACCCTGTACATCCTTGCACACATGCAAAGTCACTAGCCCAGCTGCTCACTCATGTAGGATCCAAATAATTCAGATTACCGAATCTTGCTTTGGGTTTAGAGTCTGAAGCAGGTTGGATTGGGTCTGAATCAGTCCGAGGCAGATTGGGTCCGAATCCAAAATTCCGAATCGGCCTCCGAAGCAGGTTGGGGGGTGTCCATGCACAGCCTTACTAAAGGAGCTATCCACGGTGCTTCACTTCTGACCGAAGCTCGGAGCGGATTCCCTGGCGCTCTGATATCGCAGCCACCAGCGTTTTGTCCCTAGGTTCATGCTTTTGGCATACGCGAGGTCAGTCTGGTGACTGGAAGCTTCAGAAGAATGCTCCCTTATGGTGGGAATTCCAGCCCTGCAACTGAATGAGCTCCCCAAAGAAAGGAGCAGGAGTCAGATAGGTGTTGATGGCAATTTCTCCCTCCTCTGTCTTATCCCTCGTCTCCGAGCTAGAGTTGAACTGCGTGGGAACCTGTATGATTTAAGGAAGGGGTCTGTTCCCATGGGCTTCAACTTGGCACCGCCTTTCAGCAACACATCCTTGGCCCGGCGTTGCTAAAGGGGGCTAGAACTGAAGTTGGGAACTGCATGAATGGCGATGCGCGTGTGTGGGAGTGTTTCCTTTAATGTGCGAACTTCGAAAATGTCTGTAGGAAATTGCCCGGGAGTTGCAGAGCCTGGCGAAACAAGATCACAGCTCTCGAGACTGCTGCCTCGTGGTCCTCCTTTCCCACGGCTGTCAGGTAGGAGGGGCCTGCCGGTACTTCGTTCACGCTCTGCCATTGGAAGCCCTTTGGGGCAGAGAAAGGTCTGGATTTTTAACCGTTGTTGTGCAAAATGCCAAGTGTATGAATAGCGCGCGTTAATAACCGAGGTGCTTTCTAAAGAAGACAGATAAGGTACAGTCTTATGGGATTGCTGCCTTAGAAGGAAACCTCGGGAAATTCCGAAAATCCTTTGCCCTGCCAAGCAGGGCTATCTGGGTTTTGCTGGGAGCTGTAGGGCTTTTTTCCTGTCTAAATGTGCACAGGATGGCCTTAAAGTCATTAAAATGAAGCCAAATAGCCCATAGAAGAGGATAGGACCTTCGACATCACTGTGGGGTGTGGCAGGAGTTGCGAACAAGAGCAGGGGACAGTTGTCAGGAGTGAAGGACAAGCCAGGGCTGAAGAATAACCAAGGATAGAGCCAGAAAGACCTTCCTACTCAAGCAACTGGATCAGCAAGGCCTTTTATACCCCTTCCTGTCGAGGAAAATCCAATGGCCAGCTGGGGTGGGCGGAGCTAGTCCTAGGGTGGGCGGAGCCAGTCTAGGGCCTGTAGTTCAGTGGTTCACCACAAGGGGCAGCTGCTCATGGATACACCTCTCCTGACAAATGGCTAGTTCGGCAGCAGAAGGAACAGAAAGCCTACCTGTACTTGACAGCAACCGCCTTTGACCTCAGTGGGACTTACTTCAGAGTAGACCTTCATAGAATTGTGCTGCATAGACACAAGATAATAAGTTTAATTAAAAAAAATGGTTTTAGGTGGCATTTTTGGCCACTAAAACAGAACAATGAAGGTGCCAGTTGGACTTCTTTAGGGAGAGAAATCCGTCATTTGGGTGCCACCCCTGAGAAGGCCTTCTGGAGCATGTTCAGAGGAGGGCAACCAGGATGATCAGGGGTCTGGAAACAAAGCCCTATGAAGAGAGACTGAAAGAACTGGGCATGTTTAGCCTGGAGAAGAGAAGATTGAGGGGAGACATGAGAGCACTCTTCAAATACTTCAAAGGTTGTCACACAGAGGAGGGCCAGGATCTCTTCTCGATCCTCCCAGAGTGCAGGACACGGAATAACGGGCTCAAGTGACAGGAAGCCAGATTCCAGCTGGACATCAGGAAAAACTTCCTGACTGTTAGAGCAGTACAGCAATGGAACCAGTTCCCTAGGGAGGTTGTGGTCTCTCCCACACTAGAGGCCTTCAAGAGGCAGCTGGACAACCATCTGTCAGGGATGCTTTAGGGTGGATTCCTGCATTGAGCAGGGGGTTGGACTCGATGGCCTTGTAGGCCCCTTCCAACTCTGCTATTCTATGATTCTGCCCACTTGCCGTTGCCCATTCCTCCACAGGGGAGGTCATTCCCAGAAGTTCTGAGTATCCAGGCAGGTTTAAAAGGGGCCTTCGGATACCTGGTCCTTTTCTAGACCACCTGTAAGAGAAGGGCTTCTGGAGACACCTGGCCTTTGCAGGAATGCTGACGGTTCCTGGGGTCAGCCACTGACCTCCTTCGTTCCCCGCAGACCAGCCACATTCGTTTCCCTGGTGGCATCTTTGGTTCAGACGGAAGGAGCGTTTCGGTGGAGAAGATTGTCGACCACTTCAACGGGACCAATTGCCCCAGCCTGAGGGGGAAACCCAAACTCTTCTTCATTCAAGCTTGTGGAGGAGGTGAGTCAGTCAGTCCGCGCGGATCAGGCTCCGGGTGGAAAACCAGGATCAGGGAGGGCCACGAGGAGGTGTGTCGGACTGAGACTCCCATCATCCCCAACCGTGACCACTCAGACTAGGGATGATGGGTTTTTGTCATTGTCATTGTTTATTTGTTGTTTCAACCATCATGGTCGTATTAACTTTACAGATGCAATACAAAACTCTACGATGCAAAGAAGTAAAATACAAAAAGATACCAAAAAAGGTTTTCATTAGAAGGCGCCCACAAATATGTAAAAGCTCATTTTAGTTTGGGGGTGCTCTTGGATCCAGAACTGTCACTTGAGGCACAGGTGAACTCAGTGGCAAAGAGCACCTTTTATCAGCTTAGGCTGATATACCAACTGCGCCCTTATCTGGACAGAGATAGCCTAGCTACAGTGATCCATGCTCTGATAACCTCTCGTTTGGATTACTGCAATGCGTTATACGTGGGGCTGCCTTTGAAAATGGTCCGGAAACTTCAACTGGTACAAAACAGGGCAGCATGGTTACTAACAGGGACTGGCCGACGAGACCACATCACGCCAGTCCTTTTCCAGCTTCATTGGCTGCCAGTCCAGGTCCGGGCCCGATTCAAAGTGCTGGTATTAACGTTCAAAGCCCTAAACGGCTTGGGGCCAGGCTATCTGAAGGAACGCCTCCTCCCGTATGTACCTGCCCGGACCCTAAGGTCATCCACAGTGGTCCTTCTCTGAAGGTAGCCACCCCTGAGGCAGGTGGCTACCAGGAGCAGGGCCTTCTCTGCTGTGGCACCCCGGCTGTGGAATGAGCTCCCTAAGGAGGTTCGCTTGGCACCTACATTATATGCTTTTAGACGCCAGGTGAAGACCTTTTTATTCTCCCAGCATTTTAAGTGTCTATAAATAAATTTTAACTTGGTGTTTTAAATTTGTAATTTTGCATTGCTGCTGTTTTTATCTGGTTGAGCTTTTATATTGTATTTTATAGTATGGTTTTATACTGTTTTATACTTTGAATGTTTTTAATTTTTGTGAACTTCCCAGAGAGCTCCAGCTATTGGGCGGTATCGAAATGTGATAGATAGATAGATAGATAGATAGATAGATAGATAGATAGATACAAAGAATTCAAATAAGAGACACTAAGAATTTACATTAAAAGGCCCATAAATGTGTAAAAGTTAATACCACTGATGTGTTAAAACTTCGTGTTAAATTTCATCATTACAGTTCACCATATTGACCTCTATGAATCTTCTTCTCAACTTCTGGGCAGGCCGCTGCGAATCTCGCAACTCCGTCTGTCACAAATTTGTCGGCATCAGAGAGCAAATCTATAACTTTAACTTGGTCATCTCTGTCAGATATATCCCGTAACAGATTCAAAATACATTTTGTTCTGGGTTCCGAACACAGAGAGCAATATAATAAATAGTGGTTGAGGCCTTGTTTTACTTGAGCGCCACATATGCAGTACCTCCGTTCTACAGGTATTTTGCAGTAACAGCCCTCTAAGGATTGCGAAGGCCTAGTTTGGAAACGCAATGCCAGTAATTAACGGGCTCAAGTTAAAGGAAGCCAGATTCCAGCTGGACATCAGGAAAAACGTCCTGACAGTTAGAGCAGTACGACAATGGAACCAGTTACCTAGGGAGGTGGTGGGCTCTCCCACACTGAAGCTGGACAACCATCTGTCAGGGATGCTTTAGGGTGGATTCCTGCACTGAGCAGGGGGTTGGACTCGATGGCCTTGTAGGCCCCTTCCAACTCTGCTATTCTATGATTCTATGATTCTAAATGCCTTCCTAAAGGATGCTACTGATAACTCAGGTAGATAGTGATGGGTTTTGTAATCCAGCACATCTGAGAGGCCTCCGGGTTGGAGGAGGCTGAGATATATATTTGAGAGGGGTGTGTGAGTGTGTTTGTGCATTGATCTTTCTAGCGCAAAAAGACCGAGGGTTTGAAGTGGATTCCGAGACTCCCGTCGATCAGCTGCACGGACGTGCCGCCGAGTCAGACGCCACCCCCTTCCGAGCGCTTGCAGGGGACTCGGATCAGCCAGATGCCGTGGCAAGCTTGCCCACCCCAAGTGACATCTTGGTGTCTTACTCGACGTTTCCAGGTGGGCCGTGTGCTGTGTGGGATGGACGCGCTGCTTCCTTTCACAATTCCTGGGGCAGGAGGAGGGGGGGAATTCCATCTTCGGCCACAGATTTTCCCCACTTGGCAGATTCTGAACTGGTTTACACAAAGAAGACTCAGTGGAGGACGGTGGCTCCGATCCCAGTAGGGGGTGGTGAATCCACTCCGGGTTTTGGTCAGAACCAGTCAGATCTCTAAAGGTACGAAGCACTTTTCGCCACTTGTGAAGCACCTCCTCAAGAGTTCTGACTGAAACCTGGAGCGGATTGGAACCCCAATCTCTTTTGAGCCAGAGCCAGCTGCAAAAGGCGCACACTTAGAATGAAAGAACTGAGCACGTTCTGAGCTTGGGAGTTTGTTTTCAGTGCCAGAACCGAGCTGAGTTTACAGAAATTCTACTCCTGATTCCCCCCCCCATTTTAGCAGCTGAATTTCGGTGGGGGGGGGAGTCATTTTGTTGGTGCTAAGCAATTGGGCGTCAGAAAGAACCCCTTGCCAGAGATCTGCCAGAGATCAGCCAGAGATCTACCAGGAGATCTCTGTTCAGCTTCTGCCCAATCCTGCAGAAGATCAAGGGATTCCCTTGGGATGTAACAGGTTCCATTCCTACTTTGTTGGAAGATCTGGGCTGCGTGGGAGGAACCCTGCTAGTACTCCTTTGTGGATCGCTAAAGTGAAACAAAGTCATGAATGGATCAGTTTGACCGTTTATTGATTATACACAAGTGATTAATGGACACAGAAAGAAGTGTCCCCTCAGCTTATCAGAGCAGGCCTTTTGGTGCCCACAGTGCACGAGATGCCACCCGATGGACCAACAGATTTCTCTAGGCTGGTTGTGCATGTTTCACCCCTTGGAGCAAGACCAAAGAGCAAAACCAGCCTGCTGGATTTTCTAAAAGGCTCTCTGGCCTTAGCTAGTTGTTGTTGTTGTTTATTCGTTCAGTCGCTTCCGACTCTTCGTGACTTCATGGACCAGCCCACGCCAGAGCTTTCTGTCGGCCGTCGCCACCCCTAGCTCCCCCAAGGTCAAGTCTGTCCCCTCCAGAATATCATCCATCCATCTTGCCCTTGGTCGGCCCCTCTTCCTTTTGCCTTCCACTTTTCCCAGCATCAGCATCTTCTCCAGGGTCTCCTGTCTTCTCATTATGTGGCCAAAGTACTTCAGTTTTGCCTTTAATACCATTCCCTCAAGTGAGCAGTCTGGCTTTATTTCCTGGAGTATGGACTGGTTCGATCTTCTTGCAGTCCAAGGCACTCTCAGCATTTTCCTCCAACACCACAGTTCAAAAGCATCTATCTTCCTTCACTCAGCTTTCCTTATGGTCCAGCTCTCGCAGCCAAAGGTTACTACGGGGAATACCATTGCTTTAACTATGCGGACCTTTGTTGTCAGTGTGGTGTCTCTGCTCTTAACTATTTTATCAAGATTGGTCATTGTAAGCCTATGCGGCAGGGCCTTGCTATTTACTGTTTTACTCTGTACAGCACCATGTACATTGATGGTGCTATATAAATAATAATAATAATAATAATAATAATAATAATAATAATTGCTCTCCTCCCAAGAAGTAAACATCTTCTGATTTCCTGGCTGCAGTCAGCGTCTGCAGTAATCTTTGCGCCCAGAAATACAAAGTCTGTCACTGCCTCCACGTTTTCTCCCTCTATTTGCCAATTATTAATCAAGCTGGTTGCCATAATCTTGGTTTTTTTGAGGTTTAACTGCAACCCAGCTTTTGCACTTTCTTCTTTCACCTTCGTCATAAGGCTCTCAGCTCCTCCTCGCTTTCAGCCATCAAAGTGGTGTCATCATCCCGGGGTCGTCCCTGCCTGCTCCCGGGATCTCCTGTGTGTCATTTACATGAACAGGGATGACCCTGAGACAATCCTGGGATAAACCTTAGGTCTAGCTAAGGCCTCTCTCTCTCTCTCTCTCTCTCTCTCTCTCTCTCTCTCATATATATTCAGGGACTGACAGACTGGCACACAAACCTCTCACCATTCAGGAGAAAGGGGGATTTCCTTCCTGCAGAAAGTGAAATGTATCTTGTCTCACAGGGTGAGATCATACAGCTGGCCGTAACAGCTTCAAGGTGGAGCTGAAAATTACCAGCCTGTGTGAGAGGCCTACTCAAAGCTGCCCATTATAGAGGCCTAGTTAGTTACTAAAAATCTACCTAAACTGTGAGGTTACGCAGGCCTCTATGCATTCAAACGGCATAGAGGACCCTGTGTGAGTTCAACACCTGACTTCTCGCCATTTCTTCTGACGTCAAACTCACTACAGCAGGGGAAGGAGCCATACCGTAGCTCCTTCCGCGTGGCCGAGAGACTCCGGCATCAACAGAGTTGTTCAAGAAGAGCCAATATAGCAGACTTCTCCAAACTGGCACCCCCTAGATGTGCTGGATTACAACTCCCATCATTCCCTATTTACCTCCAAAGCCATCCCTCTGGTTTTGGAGATGTCAGCAGGTAGAACCTGTGCACTTTTGAGGATTCCTTCGCATCCATAAGGGCTAGAAGTTTGCTTTTTTGTTGCTTTTTTTTTAAAAAAAAACTAAGACATTAAAGCTGACATTCAGAGCGAGCTGGATTTTGCATCCAGCACCACTTTCTGGAAGTCTGCAGCATCCGCTTCGCTCCTTAAAGGCTCTTCTTGATTCCTTTCTCAAGGTTTTGTGTCCTGGAGGGATAAACTGACCGGCTCCTGGTACGTCGAAACCTTGGACCACGTGCTGGACCAGTATGCCCGTTCTGAAGATCTGCTCAGTATGCTAGTGATGGTAAATTCTGCATCTAGGGCCGGGGAGACCTGGGTTCAAATCCTGGCTCAGCCGTGAAACTCTCTGTGTGACCTTCTCACTCAGCCTCACCCATCTCATAGAATCATAGAGTTGGAGGGGTGGGGGCTGAGAGGCTGTCTGGTTCTCCACCGCTCCACAGAGCTAGAGCGTCCCCCAAAAGATGTATGTCCAGGCTGTGCTTGAATCACAGAGAAAATGTGATCCCTTAAAAAAAACGTGTAGGAATCAACTCTGGGTCTTTCCACAGGGAAAGCAGATGCTGTACTCACAAATTTCCTTCTCTGCATCTAGTGCTCTCTCCTTTGTCTGGTGCTGGGAACATCCCAAAGGGTGGCTGTGTGTGTGCTTTCTGTGTAAGAACAATTACAGATCATTCTCTCTCTCTCTCTCTCTCTCTTTTTCACCCAGGTGGCAAACGCCGTTTCTGCGAAAGGGACGTTCAAGCAAATGCCCGGCTGTTTTAATTTCCTCCGGAAGCGATTCTTCTTTGCGGTGAAATGAAGAAGCCTTGGAGTGTAGGGAGTGGGGAGGGGGAGATCTTTGCCTGATCGTAGTGATGGCCCCACCCCCCACCCCCAAAAGATGTCCAGCACTCTCAATTCTGCTAAAGCAAATAAGTTGCCTTTATCTTGTCATTGTGGGGAGTGGAAGTTCGTTAACTGTGAAAGACTCCTCTTTCAGTATTTTTTTTAATCCTAAACCAATTGTGTGTGGTGTGTGTGTGTATATTGAAGGATCCCCCACTGATCCCCAGAGAAATGCCTGGAAGTTATTTTCCTACGACGGCCTTTCTCTCTGGGGCTGTTCACACAACACGCTAACCCACACTCACTGGTTGGCTGTGAGTTGTTTTGAACTGTGGGTTGTTTGTTGAGTTGTGGGTTAGCGTGTTCGCTGAACACAACCCGGGCGGTTGTTAACCGTGCAGTGTGGCTTGTTAACCACCCTGAACCACCCAATAACAAGCCACGGGTTCTCAAGGTGGCTTGTTTGAGAAAAATAAGCCATGCGGCATGGTTTAACAAGCCACTCTGGCTGCGTCTTGACAATATGCCACAGTTCCACAAACAACCCACGGTTCAAAACAGCCCACACTCAACCACTGATTGTGGTTAAGTGTATTGTGTGAACAGCTCTTCCATGTGTCCATCAGTAATTCAAGGTTCCTTCAAGGAGAAAACCAGGTGCCATCTTACTCTCTCTGCTTCCAGTCCCCAGATTTCATCACTGGACGTCTGCATACTGCAGTTCAAACACCTCATTGGTGCTACCAGCTTAAACCTATTTCAACCCAATTTATTTTTTATGAGTCTCTTTCTCCTCTCTCTCTTCCCTTTTAAGAAACACTGCAAACGGCAGCTGTGTGAGGATATTCCAAATTACTTCTTGGACATGACTGTTTTTTCCTCCCAAAACAGCTCTCAGCAGAAGCCATTTTTAAACTAATTCAAGCCGCCAGTGTAAATGGGTCCCTGAGTACGAACCAAAGAAACAACATTTTGTTGAGGTGAAAGCCAGCTGGAGGGAAAGGACACATTTTTCATATTGCCTGTGGTTCTTTTGTACAATTAAATCTTCTATATTTCTATGCAATCCGTGTTGCTGTTACTTGCTTAAACTTTGTACTCCAGAGTCTGTCTGGGCTCCGTGATTTCTGCTCCACAACAGACACAAAAATAGAATGGGATATGAAAAGCAGAATTCCACATCTGAGGGTAGACACATTTTGAGGGGAATGAAGGTGGTGACGGCATACATAATCATAAACAAAGCCCTATGAAGAGAGACTGAAAGAACTGGGCAGGTTTAGCCTGGAGAAGAGAAGATGGAGGGGAGACATGAGAGCACTCTTCAAAGACTTAAAAGGTTGTCACACAGAGGAGGGCCGGGATCTCTTCTTGATCCTCCCAGAGTGCAGGACACGGAATAATGGGCTCAAGTTAAAGGATGATTCCAGCTGGACATCAGGAAAAACATCCTGACTGTACGACAATGGGATCAGTTCCCTAGGGAGGTTGTGGGCTCTCCCACACTAGACGCATTCAAGAGGCAGCTGGACAACCATCTGTCAGGGATGCTTTAGGGTGGATTCCTGCACTGAGTGGGGGGTTGGACTCGATGGCCTTGTAGGCCCCTTCCAACTCTGCTATTCTATGATTCTATGGTGGTGTTGGCCTATACTTAACTTCACAGTGTGACTACCAGCAGGGCTGGCTCTACCATGAGGCAGAGTGAGGCAGTGGCCTCAGGCAGCAGATTTAAAAGGGCAGGCAATTGTAAGCTATTCGGTTTAATGTTGGGTTTTTACTTCTAAAAATGAGGAAACGCACTTGTGGGGTTTTCTGCGTTATGTCTCCGGCTTTGCATCCCATGTTCCTTTAGTGCACCATTCGCCGCTCTACCTCAGGTAGCAAAATGTTTTAGAAAAAGCATTGTATCCAAGACGTGTGAAGTCCTTATTCCTCTCTACTCGGCACTAGTGAGACCACACCAAGAGTATTGTGTACGATTCTGGGTACCAGATTTCCAGAAGGATGTTGACAGGTTAGAACAGCCTTCCTCAACCTGGGGCGCTCCAGATGTGTTGGACTGCATCTCCCAGAATGCCCGGTTAGAAGCTGGGTTAGAAGACCAGGTTCAGAGGAGGACAATGAAGATGATACTTGGACTTGAGGACAGACTGAAGGAACTTGGGATGTTCAGTCTGGAGAAAATGAGACTGAGGGGAGCCAGGGGAGCAGTGTTCAGATACATAAAAGGATGCCACAGGGCAGATGGTCAAGAACTATTTTCCATGGCCACAGAAATTAGGACCTGAAATAATTGGTATACTGTATTTCTTCGACTGTAAGACGCATCAATTGTAAGACGCACACTAATTTCAGTACCACCAACAGAAAAAAACAACCCTAAGACACACCCGCGATTCTAAGATGCACCCCATTTTTAGAGATATTTATAGGGGGGGGGGAGTGTGTCTTAGAATCGAAGAAATAGGGTAAGTTACATCTACTTTGATTTTGATGAAGTATCAGGAAAAACTTGCTGATGGTATGGAGGTTGTGGTTTCGCCATCTCTGGAGGTTTATAAGAAGAGACTGGACAGCCACCTCTCCTGGATGGTTTAATGAGTTTTCCTGCAGATTGCTGAGGGTTGGACTAGAGGTTCTTTGTGGTACCTTCCAACTCCACAATTCCATGTTCCAGTGAACCCTCCTGTGGCCCATGTGACCTGGCATTTGCCCAACCATGCCAGCTGCTGACACCAGGCCTGGTCTTTGGATCTAAAATTTATTTCCCCTTGGAGCTCCCTGCCACTGGAACTCTTTCCCACCTAACATTCAATTCTCTTCCTCTATTTTTACATTCAAGCAGCCCTTTGAAACATCTCTTATCATCCCAGCTTATCCCAAATTTGTTTCGACTTCCTGTCTAGGTTGTACGCCTGTGGGTAAGAGCCTGTGTTGTAGGCATAATTAGGAAAGGAATTGAGAATAAAAATGCCAAGATCATAGAATAGCAGAGTTGGAAGGGACCTACAAGGCTACACTGATCCGCAAATGCACGGGGCGGAATCCTCAGTTCTGACTTATTTTCTAGGGGAGAAAAACAAGCAAACAGAAGAGTGTTGGGTAGATTGAGAAGCAAACACATCCAGCACATACTAGAGTACAAATACTGCCAGGCTGGGACGGATGAACATCGCCTGAGCTCAGTGTTTAGCCCAGGGCAGAGGAACTTCCTCCAAGCTCTGCCTCAGTTAGAAAAGTGGTGTGTGAGAGAGTTTTCCAAGCCAATCCCTGGCTGTAGTTTGAATCGGTGATTTGGGTGGGGACCGGATGACATCAGAGGGAGTGGCTACCCCCTTGATGTCATCCAGCCCATGGAATCATAGAATCATAAAATAGCAGAGTTGGAAGGGGCCTACAAGGCCATCAAGTCCACCCTAAAGCATCCCTGACAGATGGCTATCTTGCTGCCTCTTGAATGCCTCTAGTGTGAGAGAGCCCACAACCTCCCTAGGGAACTGGTTCCATTGTCGTACTGCTCTAACTGTCAGGAAGTTTTTCCTGATGTCCAGCTGGAATCTGGCTTCCTTTAACTTGAGCCCGTTATTCCGTGTCCTGCACTCTGGGAGGATCGAGAAGAGATCCTGGCCCTCCTCTGTGTGACAACCTTTTAAGTATTTGAAGAGTGCTCTCATGTCTCCCCTCCATCTTCTCTTCTCCAGGCTAAACCTGCCCAGTTCTTTCAGTCTCTCTTCATAGGGCTTTGTTTCCAGACCCCTGATCACCCTGGTTGCCCTCCTCTGAACATGCTCCAGCTTGTCCTTATACAGATCTATGGTACATTCACACTTGGAATACGGTGTACAGTTCTGGTCACTGCACATAAAAAAAAGATATTGTAGAGGTGGGGGCAACTAAAAGGATCACGAGGCTGGAGCATCGCCCCTACGTGGGAAGGCTACAGCAGCTGGGATTGTTCAGCTTGGAAAAAAGGAGGCTGAGGGGAGACACAATGGCAGTGTTCCAAATTATGCCTGGTGTGCAGAATGTGGAGAGGGAGACATTTTTCTCCCTCTCTCATAATTCTAGAACCCAATGGTCATGCCTTGAAGCTGATTGGTGCGAAATTCAGGACAGATAAAAGGAAGGACTTCTTCACAAAGCACATAGTTAAACTATGGAACTCACTACCACAAGATGTAGTGATGGCCACCAATTAGGGATGGCTTTAAAAATGGGATGCGGAGAAGGCTATCAATGGCTACTAGCCCTGATGGCTATGCGCTATCTCCACTAGAGGCAGAAAGCCTGCGTGCACCAGTTACTGGGGAACATGGGTGGGAGGGTGCTGTTGCATGTCTTCCTTGTGAGTTCATGGTTGACTGCTGGTTGGCCACTGTGGGAACAGAGTCCTGAACCAGATGGAAGCTTGGTCTCATCCTGCAAGATGTTCTTATGTTAGAGTTCAGACTGGTTCTGACTGAAACCCGGAGTGGACTCACTGCCCCATTGACACCGGAGTCACCAGCCTCTATTGATGTTTATGCAGAAAAAAAACCCCCTTCATGCTGGTTGCTGTAGGACTTTTCTTCTGTCCAGACAGAAGGATTGCACCCTCAAACCAGAATCCCCTCGGGGGAACTATATAACACGTCTCATTTTGAATTTCTTAACCCCCTATCTGAATTGGAAACGGCTCTTTAACATGTTGCATCGGACATACACTTTGTTTGGGGTGGGGGGGATCAAGCCAAGGAAGCGTAGCCCCAAACCGGTGTTCTTTAGGGATGTGTCCGCTTCTCCTCGAACCGGAGAAGCAGGAGCGGAGCGGGGGGCTTTGCCTCCCCTTAAGGCGGAGGCAAAGAGAATTGGGGGACCCGCGGAGCGTTGCAGATCGAGGTGAAGGCGAATCCGGAGCTCCACCAAAAAGGTAAGTGGGGTTTACTTGGCCCTGCCGCTGCCGCCCATGCCGCGACGGCGGCAGGGCCAGGTAAGGGACCAAGGGGGAGGGGGGTCTTACCTGAGTCCGTCCGCGGTCCCGTGGGCTCAGTTGAAGCAGCCGCAGGACCACGGACGGATGCAGGTAAGGGAGAGGAGGGGGGCCTTACCTGACGCCACTCCCCGCCACTGCGGAGCTCCGATTCGGAGCCGGAGCTCCGCAGCAGAGCGGAGTGGCCCCCAGGCGGATCGAGGCAGGGTGGAGCGGGCCTGATCCACAATTTGTGGATCGGCCGCAAATAGGATCGGGGGAGGGGGGTCCATGCACCCCCCTAGTGTTCTTAGCATCTCTTCTGCTACCTGCCGGCAAACGAAAGCAAGAGTGACAGAGAGAAAACCCGGCAGCGGGCCGAAGCCATAAATTCGCCGTGAGTCTGGAGACTGGTTGATTTCTTTATTACCATTTTTGTCTGATGTGAATTTCCCACCGTGCCTCCGCCCGGGGTTAATTAGTCGCCATCACCTACAGAAGGAAAAAAAAGGAAAGGTGAAAGGCATCCCCTTTGCATCACTTTTTCATAGAGCCTTCTTTTCTAGGACTTATTTCTGTCTAAACATGTATAAGACTGAGCCCCGAACGAATGAAAAGCCGTGTGCAGCACTGTGCACAGAATTCAGAAACAAAAGAATGGCGGATTTCATAATGCAAAATTTGGGGGGGGGGTGTGGATAGAGAGAGCTTTTGGGAAGAATTCTGGGAAGAATCTACTTCAGTCAACCAAAACTAGATTAACAACTGTTACCCAGAGGACCTTTTCTTCTGCTACTCCCAGCCTGTGGAATGGCCTGCCGGAGGAGATTCGTCAACTTAACAGTCTTTTAGCATTTCATAGAATCATAGAATCATAGAATAGCAGAGTTGGAAGGGGCCTCCAAGGCCATCAAGTCCAACCCCCTGCTCAATGCAGGAATCCACCCTAAAGCATCCCCTCTCTAAAATCCCACCATGTAGAAGAGAAATATCTTTCAGAGACTATGTCCCCTCTTCTCCTCAAAGCCTATATAAATCTTAGATTTCAGACAATGAGAACGAACTTTACAAATGGGAGGTCTAAGAATATTCCCAGACAACAACGCTTTTGTATCTGCGGTATGCAAGTGGTGGAGGGTACCATTATGTGCTCTACTGCAATCTGTACAAATCCCAAGAGAGTCATCTGGTGCCAGTAGCAAACCTAAAGGGTGCCGATAAAATCACACACCTACTGTCAAATACTTTAAGGCCTGTTATGAGAAGCACAGCTAGGTTTGCAGTAAAAGCAGCCCAGATCAGAAAAGACTTAGAGCAGCCTTCCTCAACCTGGGGCACTCCAGATGGGTTGGACTACAACTCCCAGAATGCCCCAGCCAGCTGGCTGGGGCATTCTGGGAGATGCAGTCCAACACATCTGGAGCGCCCCAGGTTGAGGAAGGCTGACTTAGAGGCTAACTGCTCTACGTAATAATCCTGTAACAGCAAAGGTCTTTGCTCCCCCTTCTGAATGTTTATTTTTATTACAATTTTAAACTTATGTATTATACCTTGTGTGGCACGTGAGGTTCACCTTTTATTGGAAATACAGTATTGATTGTATAATTTGATGGTGTTCCCCACCCCGCCTCTCCTTTTACTATAATTATGGCTAAAACCTACACAGGTTGCCTAATAAACATATTTGATTTGAAGAAAGACTGATCTCTTCCGGCAGGCCTATCCAGTGGAATTTTAGGATGCTTTTAGGATGTTTTTTTAGGAAGTTTTAAAAATGTATACTATGTTTTTAATCAGTATTTTATATTTGCTGTTGTTCCCTGCCTCGAACAAAATGGAGAGGTGGGTAAGAAATAAAATTATTATTATTATTATTACCGTATTTCTTCGATTCTAAGACACATTCCCCCCCCCATATAAACATCTCTAAAAACAGGGTGTGTCTTAGAATCGCGGGTGCGTTTATTATTTCTTAGAATCAAAGCTTTTTTTCTGTTGGTGGTACTGAAATTAGTGTGCGTCTTACAATCGATGGCGTCTTAGAATCGAAGAACTGCGGTATTATTTATTTTGGGGGAGCACTGCCCTCCTGAAACGTAAGCTGAAACTGCCCCTGGAAATCAAAGTATGGGCTTGCTTATACATCTTGTATACCCTGTCGTGGCTGCACAGTGGCGCTGCGTTGTTTATATGATGCAGCCACTACCTCGCAGCTGCGCTGGGCTCTCCCTCCCGAAACTGCGTTTTTTTCACAGTGTCGTTTTACCGTGATTCTCGGTTGCTCCGAGGTCACCACACTGATTGTCAGTGGTGGCCTCCGTCTGGGTTAAGCAAGTGGGCATTACTAGGGGCAGATCCAAATGCAGGATAGGGAGCGGGATGGACAAGTGGAATGGCCTCCGGCTCCCTCCTGCCGTATAATGTTATCAGTTCTGCCTCGCAGTAGCGAAACTGTGGGTTTTGAGGGAATCAGCTCCCAAAGTGGCATAGGATAGATGCCCCCTAGGTAATCTAGCACTCCACAATCTAGGGAGAAATTCTGCAGCACCCCTAGGTCCCAAGTAGGAAGGGGAGGGTCTCCCTACGTCTCCTCCCGCCCAAAACGTTCCATGCCAAAGCCCCACTTGGCACCGCATCCATTAGAAGGAATTGTAGGCCGAGATCCAAAACTCACATCGGCGATCCAGTCGTTGAAATCGGAGACCCGCGTGAAGACGGAAGGCTTGCGGCGGTAATTGCAGCCCAGAGCGGATCCAAAACTGACCACGCCATGCACCTCCCACTTTCCGCTAGAGTTTTTGCAGTTGAGCGGACCACCTGAGTCCCCCTGTGAACGACCAAACAGAATTCGAAGGTGGGTTTATTTATTTATTTATTTATTTATTGCATTTTTATACCGCCCAATAGCCGAAGCTCTCTGGGCGGTTTTGGGAGGAAAGAAAATGCCTCAGGACCGCCGGTCTCCACGAACACAAACCAGAGCTGCACAGAAGCGGGGTTGCATTGACAAAGCAGGGGAATCGCCTGCAGCAAGGCCATGTCTTCTAGCAGCGGTGGATAAGGCTTGCAACCCATGTGATGGACACCAATGTCACATCTACAGGCTTAGATCGCTTTCAAAGGGGGGTGGGCTAAGACCCCCATCATTGCCAGCCAGTATGGCCATTGGGAGTTGTCATTCCAATACATCTGGGGAGCACTGGAATGCCGGATTAAGCAAATGCTCAAAGGATAAATCTATTCACGCAGTTAGCTGTGATAACTCAATGGAACCTCCTTGGTTGGTCACATTCTACCTTCTCAATATGAGTTTCTGTGGGCAATTGATATTGGTAGGCTAGTGCCTTCCTTCATGCCTTGCTCGTGGGTTTCCTAGGATGTAGGAAGCTGCCTTATACTGAACTAGATCATTGGTTTGCCTAGTTCTGTATCGCCTACGTTAACTGCAGTGGGGGCTGGTGCCTCTGATGTCAATGGGGTAGGTAGTGAATCTGCTCTGGGGTTCAGTCCGAACGCTAAAGGAGCTATCCAAAGTGCTTCCTTTAGAGTTCTGATTGAACCCCAGAGCAGATTCACCACCTCACTGACATCGGAGGCACCAGCCTCCGCTGGTTGACCAGCAGAAGATGTCCAGAAGTCTTTCTGAACCCTATCAGGAGATGCCAAAAACTGAACCCAAATCCTGTATACAGTTCTGGTCACCGCATCTCCAAAAGGGTATTTTGAGAGCTGTAAAAAGTGCCGAAAAGGGCTGTAAAATGATCAAGGGGCCGGAGCAACTCCCCTATGAGGAAAGGTTACAACATCTGGGACTGTCTAATTTAGAAAAAGGGTGACTAAGAGAAGACATGATAGAGGTACGTAAAATTCTGCCTGGTGTGGAGAAAGTGAATAGGGAGACATTTTTCTCCCTTTCTCAAAACATTAGAACCCAATGGGGTCATTATCCCATGAAGCTGATGGGTGGGAGATTCAGGACAAATCAAAGGAAGTCCTTCTTCACACAGTATGGAATTTGCTACCACAAGATGTGGCGACTGCCACCAATTGGGATGGCTTTAAGGAGGGGTTGGATAAATTCCTGGAGGAGGAGAAGGCTATCAATGGCTACAAGCCCCGGTGGCTATATGCTACCTCCAGTATCAGATGCAGTAAGCCTGTATACACAAGTTGTCAGGGAACATGGGTGGGAGAGTGCTGTTGCACCGTGTCATAGAATCATAGACTAGTAGAGTTGGAAGGAACCTACAAGGCCATCGAGTCCAACCCCCTGCTCCATGCAGGAATCCACCCTAAAGCATCCCTGACAGATGCTTGTCCAGCTGCCTCTTGAAGGCCTCTAGTGTGGGAGAGCTGTCTCTCATGGGCTGCTGGTTGGCCACTGTGTGACCAGAGGGCGGGACTAGATGGAACCCTTGGTCTCATCCAGCAGGTCTCGTCTTATGCTCTGCATGTAAAGTAGGTCCTCTCCATTGATCTAAGGCCCCTCCCCTAAGCTGCTGGTAACAAGAAGCTACTCTAGATGGGCCTTTGGTTAGATTTTCATTGACTGACGTTAATTATTAGAGCTGTTCTAATTTATCAATAGCAATGAGCCATAACAACTCAATAGAGCTTCCATGTTCAGAAGCAGCATACCTCTGAATACTGGAGGGGGACTATTTCCTCATGCCCTCCTTTTGGGCTTCCTGGAATCATTTAGATGATCACTGCTGGAAGCCGGATCCTGGATGAGATGGACTTTCGATTTGATCGAGAAAAGCAGTCCCAATGTCATGGCATGTGCTCCGTGAAATATATGCTTTTTTCCTGCTCTGGTAGGCTTCTCCTCCACGGCTTCGTCAAATTCCCCTCCCAAAGCAATCTTGCGGCAGTAAGTTCCAGGAAATGCTATATGTTGCAAATCCGGTTCTTTGGGCATGATTGGTTCCACCCCTCAGACTGGGTGCTCTCGATTCCAGCACCTTGACGCAACGTACTTACATTGCAGCTGGAGATCACGCCATCGCCGCCCGCACAGACCATGCTGCGTTTGACCGTGCTGCCCCACCAGCTGGACTGGGAGCAGGTGGCGTAGTCCACCACGAGCAGGCGCCCCTGCTGAAGGACGTCTGGCAATGGACCATTTGCTAGAAAAGACCAAGAGATGTATTGAGAGGAAAGATAAGCAAAGAAGTGATATGGGGCATTTCTGCATGAGGCTTCTATCCTCCACCTTTCTCAGAGCTTCTGCTTCCAGATTCTTTGTGGGATTAATATTGGCTCCTTTACACATGCTTTTTGCAGGGGTTTTTCTTTCTCTGCCTTTCTATATTTTCATTATAAAGCCACTAGATGGCACTGTGTTACAGCAGGATTCCACAAAGATACACTATAAATATTATGCCATTCAGAAAAAAATACTGCAGTTTTCTCAATCTAAAAAACCCACAAAACCCACGAATAGTTGCAAAGCACGGGAGAGGCCTAGAATATGGCAATGTCATGTCATGGACCCGTAAACTACCATGAGTGAGCAATCGCAAGCACACAATAAAACTCTTGTGTCGAAAAACTCATGATTTCAAGATGCCTTCAACATCATGGAATGGTCATTGCATGTAGCATAGTTTAAGGGTGGATATACATTAAAGCAGAATCAAGAACCGAGATACCAATTTGTTGGGAGGGGGGCAAGCTTCGGCCATTGGCTGGTGTAGAAATGAAATGAAATAAATAAATAAATAAATAAATGAACAATAAATAAGTAACATCCATAAACTGGTGTCCAAAATCTTCCCTTTTAAGCACTCCCTTTAAGTGCTTTAAAAACGCGTGTTTTGACACACACACACACAAAATCCTACAACTTCCGTTATGGGGAAATCTTACATGTGGGAGGAATCGACTTTCCTCCAGACATGCATTTTGCACCTTATGCCCTGCCGTCCCCCATTAAGTGCCAATGGCGATCAGAGGTTTGGCGGTGGTGAACCCTAAGCGACTGTCTGCTCCTCTTTAGGGAGGCGTGTCCCGCACCCGCAACCACGACCACCACTTACTAATCAGCCTTCCCCATCCCGTGACGTAGCAAGGAGAGTTGTTGGACAAGATGCTGTTAGCTTTCGGGAGGCATGCGCGTTCGATCTTGTCGCTCAGGGTGACGTGTTCGGACAGTTTGATCAGAGCAATATCATTCCTGGTTTCGATGGGGAAGGACATAAATGAAGAGAACAAGATAAGTAACTTGGGGCCAGGACACCTGAGAGAGAGCCTTCTCCCCTACCAACCTGCCCGGTCACTGAGGTCATCTGAGGGCCTGCTCCTGGTGGTTCCACATAGACCCATCCTCCGTTTGGAGTCCACCAGGGGAAGAGCCTTCGGTGTGGTGGCCCCCCTCCTGTGGAATTCCCTGCCTCTGGATGTCAGGCAGGCGCCAACTTTGTATTCCTTTCGGCGCCTCCTGAAAATGTCATTATTCCAGGAATCCTTTCCTTAATGACCAGTTAATGACCGGTTCACGGTTCACTGTACATTTTGCTTCTTTTAAAATCTATTTCAAAGTGTTTTATTCTGTTTTTATTTTGTTTTATCTTGTGCACCGTTCTGAAATTTTCAATGGGGAGCAGTACATAAATATTGTAAATATATAAAATAAATAAATATGAGCCACACACAACTACGGAAAAATCTCAAAGGCCGGATTTGAACCCAATTGCTCGGGGAAGACGTTAATTTGCTCCCATTTGCCAGCGAGCATGAAGTCCTTGGGATAACTGGCAGGCTCTGGGATCTCCTTTTTCAGCACTATAAACTTCTTGATTAATATCTAATACAGTGAAACAACGTTAAAGGTTTCATGTTTCAAAAGGGGAAAAGTCCTTCCTACATCTCCCAGCATGGTTGGTTGGGGGATTTGGGGAGTTTTTCCTGTGTAAACAAAACATGCATCCTTAACCTATTGAGGGCTTTCTCTGTGGTTGCACCCTGGTTATGGGATGCCCTCCTCTTCGAGGCCCAATTGGCACAGACACTGGCTTAGTTTCATCACCAAGTTAAAATGTGGCTTTTTACCAAAGCCTTTGAGAGCTAAATTTGCCTGTAGCTGCACATAGTTTTTATTGTTTTTATTGCTTTTACATTTTCTACTGGTTTTGGCTTGTTAATGGTTCAATGTGCTTTTGGCGGTGAGCATTGTTTATTGATTTTATACTGTTTGATTTTCTCTGTACGCCACCCTGAGATCCCAATGATATGTGGGGGGGGGGATGCAAATGTTTTAATCAATAAAAATAATAAATACGGGGGAGCCAGGTAAACCCCCCTCCCCACTTACCTTGCTCCAAAGCTTCGGAACGGTCTGAATCGATTCGGACCGTTCCGAACCACTTCGAGTCGATCCGGACCTCCCTCGATCTGCTCTGAAACCGGGTTTAGGAGGTCAAGATCAGCCCGCTCCGCTTTGGATTTGGGGATCCGAAACGGAGTGGAGCATACCCCTAGCTGAAATGCGCAGGATGAATGCATGACGGGGATCTCTCTGAGCCCATGCTCAGCCCAGGACTATTTATATGTTTGCTTGATCAGAATGGAGTTTACAATTCCTTTGCACACTCACAGATGCATTCCAGGTTCGTCCCCATCACAAACTCTCTTGGTTTAGGGTGTGTGTGCAGAGTCTTTTTGTGGTTTAAGCAACTGAGAGCCAGAAATCCTTGCAGATCAACCCAAGGAATGTTGGATAAATTCACAACAGGAACAAATGAGTTCAGGTTTCTATGGATTTGACCCAGGGATGCTGCAGCAGACTGGTTTTTCCCAATGGATTCTGTGGACTTGCAGACCATTGGGGGGGGGGGGGCTATTTTGTTTAGTTTTGCTTTTTAATTTCTGGGGATTTTATGCAAATTCAGTCGTAGAAACACACATCAAATAAAAAACCAGGCAAAAAAATGTGCATTTCCACTATAGGCTAAAGCAGCCTTCCTCAACCTGGGGCGCTCCAGATGTGTTGGACTACAACTCCCAGAATGCCCCAGCCAGCTGGCTGGGGCATTCTGGGAGATGCAGTCCAACACATCTGGAGTGCCCCAGGTTGAGGAAGGCTGGGCTAAAGTATGAAAATGCTCATTTTGGAGGGATTCGCACATTTTAGTGGGGATTGCGCAGTTGCGGGGGATTTGCGCAGTTGCGCACATACGAATTTGGGGAATTGGGAGGGGGGGAAATCCGCTTCCTTCAATGAATGGACAATGGAACAAAGGGCCCCTTACAACCCTGAAATGCAAAGAGGCAGATTTTACAAAACCAGCACATCCCAATGCTTTCCCTCAGCTCGAGACCACATGTGCCATGGAGGGGCTGGCTATGAAGGACTTGCATGCTTATTCCTTGTAGTTACCCACAGAGCAGCATGGGAGATGGCGCACTGGAACATCGTCCACATACATGACCTACACGGAGGTCTCCAATGGGTACTAATGGACCTGATTTTTATTTTACTTTTAAAAAAAAAAATTTAAACTTTTTTTTAAAAAAGGACAAACCTGGGAGGCTGGCATGCTGGAAAGTACAGTGTCAGCCTCCATCACTACCTTCACTTCACGGACTGTCTCTGAGTCCCACATGTCTAAGCCACAGCAGCTTACTTCCTGTGAAATGAGTGCTGGCGCATTTGGTGCATTCAAAAGAGTGATTTCAAGTTTAGGAATGCCTCCCCCCACACACACACACCCTCCTGCCTTGTACTTAAGTTTTTGAGCGAGTTCCTTTTAGTCTCATTTTGTCTTCTAGGAAACCTTCTGACCAGCAAGAGCTACCACGGCAGCCATTTTGTGAGAGTGCCCACCACCTCAACATTCCAAATGTGCCCACTGACCCCAAACCGTCGGAGACCCCAGCCTACAGAGTTCAAGCATAGATGGTAGTGAAATGCTGCTCTCTCACACACAGACGTCATGGCTTGTCCCCATCCCAAACCTATTCACGGGGTAAAAAATACGAGCCTTTTATTCCTGGTTCATTGGCAACCTTACTTTCTTCTAACTTTCTGTATAAGAAGAACTTCTCAAGTTACCCATCTGAAACTCTGCTTGGGTTCCACTTTGGGTGAACAATGATTTTCTTTGGAGAAATGGCAACGGATCCGGACTCGCTTTTGCTAAGGTCGTGCTTTCCGAGGTATACGCGATAGGTCCGAGAACTGGAGAAAAGGGAAGAAAGAGGTTGTGGTGTAATAAATCACCATAAACACGATAACATTGTATAAATGTGAACAGTCCATCCTGTGCTCGCCAATGGCCACACTGGCTGGGGATGATAGTATTTGTAGTCCAAGACATGGAAGGCACATGTTGGGTGATCTAGTTAAACAGAAGCAGAGGCTTCCGCCCCTTGGAGAGCTCCTTCAGAGTTCTGACTGAAACCCGGAGCGGATTCACTGCCCCACTGACCTTGGAGCCACCAGCCTCCCCTGGCTCATTTTCTCACATTTGGCTTTGTGATCGGGAGCCCAAATGATCAGATTCTGTTTCCCACAGTGGCTAGCCCATAAGCAGGGCACAAATGCAACCACCCTCCTTCTGTTGTTTGACCCCAAGAAATTTGCATCCACAGGTAGACTGCCTTTGCAGGTGGAGGCTCCATTGAGCTCTCCTGCCTAACCGACTCCTCTCGTCCAACCACTCCCCAAAGTGGGTTGCTAGCAGCACATCTTCTGCCAGTGAATTCCAGACTACTACAAGGTATTACAACCCCAAGGAAATTAATGAAAATCTCCTGCACTGCTTTTGCCTGGGGGTGGGGGGGGACTTCCAGCATGAAGAATTCAGCCTGCTCTTCTCTGCACAGCTCTGCCTCCTCATCTACTTAGCTCCACCCCGGCATCTATTTTTGAGATATGGTGGTGTGTGAGAGCATGTTGCTATCTGGGCGACATAGATTTGATAGATCTATCCTATCCTCAACCACAGGAATTCTTTCCCACCCAGTAACATTCACGCAGAAAGTGTTTTTGGGAAGGACATCTCACTGAAATGTTCACATGCTGAATTTGCAAATGACACCCAAGTTTCAAAGGGAAGGAAGCAATGTTCTATTCTGGTTGTCGTTCATCCTCTACCCAAACCAGTATGAAGAGGAAGCAATATTTTGACATACCCAATGCAGTGAGCAGCAGTCATGACCCAGTTGCTTTCGATGAGTGTCCCACCACACGTGTGCTTCCACGCCGTGCCGGATAAGTACTGAAGGGAAACCTAGAAGTGACAGCAGGCAAGTCACAGGCTGAGCCCGGAGGAGGCCCACGTATCCTCCGATCACCCAAAACAGAACGGAAAGTTCCCTCCTGGGAATAAAGCCCCCCACAATGGCGGTCAAATATTCAGCCCAATCACTGAACATTTGATGGTTGGTATTTCCTTTCCTTTCAACATCTTTCAAAATGTGACAGGTTGTGTTTGACAGCTGACACACTATGATGGTTTTGCTGCGCTGGAGCCTTGTTTAAGAAAGAAAGAAACCTGGGAATCTGGCCTAGCTAGCCCCCCTGAAAGGTGGTGGGCTGCGAACTGCAACCCCCTTAGCCGAAAAGTTAAACTGGCCGTGTCTTTTCCTGGGGGAGTCGGTCAAGAACTTGATGAAAGAGCATTTGTGCAGATATTTTCATTAATGGCCTGGGAATCTCTCTCCCCCAGCTTATGGAATGTGACACCTGTCAGAGCAAATGGGAAGGACAGAAAAAAAGCATTTGCAGCAGAGAGAAAGAGAGAGAGAGATTGCCCGGAGCTTAGTTGCACTGGAAGTGGTAGTGCTAGAATGTGTGCATGTGTGTGTGTGTGTGTGTGTGTGAAACAATTGTTCCCTTTTGGAATCAGATGGAGGACTAGCGCTCTTAATGCCTGTAGAGCAGCCTTCCTCAACCTGGGGCGCTCCAGATGTGTTGGACTACAACTCCCAGAATGCCCCAGCCAGCTGGCTGAGGCATTCTGGGAGTTGTAGTCCAACACATCTGGAACGCCCCAGGTTGAGGAAGGCTGCTGTAGAGGAATCTGTCGTTCCCAGAATGTTTCACTTGTCTATTTCTAAATAAAGAAAATGTTACAAAGACAACTTAAATCTCTGGTTTCACTAAGGCCATAGCTAGACCTACGGTTTATCCCTGGATCGTCCAGGGGTCAAACCTGTTCATCTAGGTGACACACAGGGGATCCCGTGCTCAGGCAGGGGCGAACCCTGGATGATCCCAGGATAAACCTTAGCTCTAGCTATGGCCTAAGTAGGATATAGCACTATGAAAGTGGTAGGAAAGCGGTATATAAAAGGCAGGAGCCACACTGCTGCTTTGTAGCGGTATTGAAGTGCACTGACAACTGTTGGGGCCCATTGACACAGACCATATTCCGCTTTCACACCACTTTCATAGTGCTATATCCTGCTTGGTGTACACATGTTATGGCCTCCAACAGTCGTCAGTGCACTTCAGTACCGCTATAAAGCAGTAGTGTGTCTCCTGCCTTTTATATACCACTTTCATAGTGCAATATCCTGCTTGGTGTCGATGAGCCCTAAGACACATCAAAAGAAATCTAAACCCTGATGGCATCTTCTCGATCGTTCACCACTTGGAGAACTAGTGAGAGCTTGAGGATGTTTTGATGACATTTGGTAGCTGACATGCAATGGTATAACGGAACTGACAATATCTGACATGTAAGTGCAATCTGATATTTGCCAATGCCAGCAAGTTGACTGCTTCTTAGGTTTTGTATCCGATTCCTGCCAAAATCAAGCAGCAGGTGATAACAAACCAAAAGCATTCATGTCTTGAATGCTGAGATAACCTTTCAGCGATCAAAAGCTGGATTTGTAAATTTAAAGCCCAATGGTGAAATCTGAAATTATAGCATGAATTCTAAAATTCTGTCCAGAACTGAAGCATGGACACTTTGCAACAGTTTTCTTTTTGCACACTGTCTTATTGAAGCACATATGCACCAATTAGTTTCTGGGCAAAGTATAAAGTGTTGGTTATTACCTTTAAAGAACTACCTAGTTTGGGTCCAGGCTACCTGCGGGATCGCCTTCTCCCGTACAATCCACCCCGCGCACACTGGTCCTCTGGGAAGAATCTACTTCAGTCTGCCAAAATTAGTCTGACAGGTATTACCCAGAGGACCTTCTCTTCTGCTGCTTCCAGACTGTGGAATGGCCTGCCGGAGGAAACTCCTCAACTTGACATTCTATTATTTATTTTATTTATTTATTACACATTTATACCGCCCAATAGCCGAAGCTCTCTGGGCGGTTCTCAAAAATTAAAACCATAATAAAACAACCAACAGGTTAAAAGCACAAATACAAAATACAGTATAAAAAGCACAACCAGGATAAAACCACGCAACAAAATTGATATAAGATTAAAATACAGAGTTAAAACAGTAAAATTTAAATTTAAGTTAAAATTAAGTGTTAAAATACTGAGAGAATCAAAAGGTCTTCAGCTGGCTATGAAAGGAGTACAGTGTAGGCGCCAGGCGGACCTCTCTGGGGAGCTCATTCCACAACCGGGGTGCCACAGCGGAGAAAGCCCTCCTCCTAGTAGCCACCTGCCTCACTTCCTTTGGCAGGGGCTCACGGAGAAGGACCCCTGTAGATGATCTTAAGGTTTGGGTAGGTACATATGGGAGGAGGCTTTCCTTCAAATAACCTTGCCCCAAACCGTTTAGGGCTTTAAATGTCAATACCAGCACTATTAGCATTCAAGAAAGCTATAAAGACTGATCTATTCCAGCAGGCCTATCCAGTGGAATTTTAGGATGTTTTTAAGATGTTTTAATAATGTATACTATGTTTTTAATTCAGTTTTATGTATTTTATACTTATTGTTCTCCTCCTCGATCCAAACAGAGAAGCGGGTAAGAAATAAACTTATTATTATTGTTATTGTTATTATTAAGCACAGCACAAAAGGAATCTTGATGCACTCTTGCGTACCATCTCATCAAGATGCCTTTTTATCAATGCGCACATGAAGCAGTGGTGGAAAGAGCCAGGCACTGAAGAAACTGTACGCTGTGGTCAATTTCACATGCTTGTACAGCACTTTGCAAGAAGTAGAAATGTTTGGAAATGAACACGAAAACGACAGAGGATTTCTGGTGCCTCGGTTCCTCTTTGGAAACACGACTGGGCAATTCAGAAATGCAGGATCTGGGAGATATCTTGATGCCCTGGATTTCAGACACATCCCTTCTCAGAAGGACCATGCACAGTTGGGTTGTCACAGTTATCTACAAGCAGGTAAGCTAAAAGAACATGCTTATAGAAAAACAAGCAAACCAATTTACAAGGCTCCTCCATGTGCACAACTGACTGGGCCCAACAGTTCACAGCAGCTGGGTTAGCATACATGAGGATCTAGGTGCCATCTGACTAAAATTAAAAGCAATTAGGTAGCGAAGCCAAACAGAGAACTGTCGTTTACCTGCCAGGGCCAGCTGTATTTCCTGGCTTCTGCTCCACCCACAACTCTGGATTCGAGGGGCCTGTAGACTGGAATGCCACAGCTGAAGGCTGCAAAAGATAAAGAGCAGAAGACAGTCCATCGTAGCAAACGGAATGGCACTCGAGGGAGCTAAACAGGTCGGCCTACTGCCCACCTTCACTTCTATATTGTTGCAAACATGCACTTTACTTACAAGCAACGTCTCTCCACCCACTTCTATGAATTTCCCTGATTAAGGGGCCTTTGATGGGTGTTGGCTAGACGAAACCCCTGGAATGTAGGACCCGAAAGGAGACAGCTCTTCCTGAGTCTTTGCTTATCCTCCCACACGATCAGACGAATAAGCTACTCTGTGTAATTTGACTTGCTCCACGGCCCCTCCTGCCTGAACAATGGCACTCTTTCACCTCTGAAGTGCTTGATGTTTGCAGGATTTTCTTTTAATGTGTCCCTAAACTTCACACACAGCTTCCCTCGGTCAGGAGGCACCTGCTCTATCACCAAACACCTGCACAATAACTCACCAAGGAGGGAAAATCCCAAGTGCCCCCCCCCCAAAGGGAATATCTAGAAAACCTTTAGAGTTTGCAGGATTGGGACCAAACCTCAGAGCCTGCCTCCTCTACACTGCTGGCTTGTTCCCTTTAACATAGGAGGACAGGGTTCCTGTATCTTTAACAGTTGTATTGAAAAGGGAATTTCAGCAGGTATCTTTTGTATATATAGGAAACCTGGGGAAATTTCCTCTTCATCGCAGCAGTTATAGCTGCAGGTGCCCTGTCCTCTTTTAAATCTGGTCACTCTAGTATAGCTCCTGCACCTTTAACTGTTGTGATGAAGAGGGAATTTCACCAGGTTCTCCATATATACAAATGATACCTGCTGAAATTCCCTGTTCTATGCAACTGTTAAAGATACAGGAGCCCGGTCCTCCTTTTCATAGGGTCACCCTACTTTAACATGTCCCTAATGAGTAAGCTAGCCATCAGCAGAGCGGCAGCTGTTTTGACTGCTCTTGCTGTACAAGTCTGTAGCCAGCCCAAATGACCTACTGTGACCACCATATGACACAATAACCCATCATGGGTTAAATAACCCACTGTGCAGACCATGGGTTTTCAGAGTGGGTTATTTGGGCCTCCATGGGTTAAAGAAAACCCACCAAATGACACAATAACCCATCATGGCTTGATCAACCCATCATGGGCTATCGGGTCGTCTAAACGCATCCAACAGCTTTTGTTGTCGTCGCAGGATCTGTCCAGGCAGAGGGATGCCCCTGAGGAACCGACATGATGAAGGGAGCTCTTTTGTCTGTCTCCAGCATCAGACCCTGGGGTTGACTGCTCCTGTATGTGGAAGTTCCATTTTGTTTTTGCTGACAGGACTAACAGCCATTGATGGACATAACCCTCAACAATCTGTCTAGTCCTTTTCCAAAGCCACAGCCTTCTTTACATCCTGGGGCTATGAATTAGGCAACTCTGCATCACACACACCACATACACACACAGAGAAGGAACCGTACCCCCAGCGGCCAACGCCAGCAGAGCAAAGAAGACTCCAATCATGGTTGGTGGGATCTCTTCTGAAAGCCAGGCCCTCTGTTAGGAGGCCTTATATATTCTGGGAAAGTTTTATCAGTAACAGATTCAGCCTTGGTCGGCTTGGCCAGTGGGGAAAACCTTCAACCAGAGCCTGGTTGGACGCTAGTGGAAAACACAGTCTCATTTCTTCCAAAGGCCGTGCCAAAATATAACCAATGTTCATACAGCTGCTGCTTCCCCCCACCAAGGTCAGTGCCTGTTCAAGATTGGAGGCAGTTACGGGAACTCGGGGGGGGGGGGGGAGGAGTGACCGCACCAGACTTGAATTCTTGATTTTAAAGGAAGCAAAAGCTGAGTGTAGTCATACACGTACTCTGAATTTTAGGAAAGCTGATTTTAATAAACTCAGAACTATGAGAAGTAAGGTCCCATGGCAGGTGACCCTAATGAGAAAAGAAGCCCAAGACGGGTGGCCCTGTTTAGCCTGGAGAAGATTGAGGGGAGACATGATAGCACTCTTCAAATACTTGAAAGGCTGTCACACAGAGGAGGGCCAGGACCTCTTCTCCATCCTCCCAGAGTGCAGGACAAGGACTAATGGGATCAAGTGACAGGAAGTCAGATTCCGGCTGGACATCAGGAAAAACTTCCTGGCTGTTAGAGCAGTACGACAATGGAATCTGTAACCTAGGGAGGTCGTGGGCTGTCCCACACTAGAGGCCTTCAAGAGGCAGCTGGACAGCTACCTGTCAGGGATGCTTTAAGGTGGATTCCTGCATTGAGCAGGCTTCTTCCAAATCTACCATTCTATTATTCTATCTATGATTCAGTCTTGGCAAAGAGTTTTGCGAGAGTTTGTCAAAGCCAGCAGAAGGCAACAGAGGGAAGCAATGGCAGGCACAAGAAAGGTTAACCTCAATATCGCAAACCCAGGAAGGCTGCAAGTGTTTTAATAATAGAAGAAGGCTTTATTCAGCATATACTTTTCCAGAATGGTATAGATGGGTTAGAACATATTCAAAGGAGAGCAACGAAGATGAAAAAGGGACTTGAGGACACATCCTATGAGGATGGGCTGAAGGAACTTGGGGTACTCAGTCTGGAGAAAAGAAGACTGAGGGGAGACATGTGAATAGCATTGAGGTACATAAAAGGATTCCGTAGGGAAGATGGTCAAGAGGTATTTTCCATGGCCACAGAAATTAGGACCCAAAATAATGTTTACGAGTTGCAGCAACGTGGAGCTTGATGGAATATAAGAAAAACATCCTGGCTGTAAGAGCCGGAAGGCAGTGGAACAGTTGTGGGTTCTGCATCTCTGGAGCTGGATGGCCACCTCTCCTGGATGGTTTAACTGGTTTTCTTGCACATTGCAGAGGGTTGAACTAGATGAACCTTGTGATCCCTTCCAACTCCACAATTCTATGATTCTTACAGGCCAAAACATCTGGAGGTTGCCCAGCCCAGGTTTTGAGGAACGATAAAGGAAGACTGAGAGGCTGCACCTGCCACACGCGAGAGGCCATGTTGGCTTCTGTCATTGTTAAAAAATAAAATTAAGTATAGGGTAGGGTGGGACGCATAACACATGTCGCAAGGTCAACCTTATCTATGGAAAATGAAGGCCTTGTTCCATGTCCTGACCTTGCAGGGCTTGATAGCAATTAGGGAATCATTTGCAAATGTTTGCAGCCCTGTGGGAATTCTGCATATGTGACGGTATCAGTGGGGGAGGGTGCAGGAGGGCTGCATGCTTGAAACTCTCCTGCGGCACAAATACAGCATGGCAACGCATTATGCTCCAGCCACAGGTCACATTCATCCGACAGCTTCTTCTCAGCTGCTCTGCGCCTGGAGGTGCAGTGCAGAAGGGGCTTCGTTTCATAGAACCATAGAGTTGGAAGGGATCTCAGAGATCATCTAGATCAGCCTTCCTCAACCTGGGGCGCTCCAGATGTGTTGGACTGCATCTCCCAGAATGCCCCAGCCAGCTGGCTGGGGCATTCTGGGAGATGCAGTCCAACACATCTGGAGCGCCCCAGGTTGAGGAAGGCTGATATAGTCTAACCCCTCTGCTCAATGCAATGTAGACTGACAGATGACCAGCCAGCCTCTGCTTGGATACTTCCAATGAAGGAGAGTCCACCAACTCCCGAAGAACTCTGCTCCATGGTTGAATACCCCTTACCATTGGTGTCTCCTAATGTTTAGCCAAGATTTGCCTCCCTGCGATTTCCACACATTGGTTCTAGCCCTGCCTCCGAACAGGTAACCCCGATTCTGCCCTGCTTGCACTCGCTGCTGAACTGACTCAACGTGCAGGTTTGCCCATATAAAGCCTTACAGGGCTCGGGATCACACCACCTGATGGAGCGCCTCTCCAAGCATGAGCTGACTTGCATGTTACATTCAGCATCTAAGGCCCTCCTCTGAGGGAGGCTCGGCGGGTGGCAAAATGGATCAGGGCCTTCTCAGTGGTGGCCGCCCCACTTACAGAATGATCTCCCTGATGAGGCACCAACATCGTGCGAGGTACTGGTTCCCCACTATTCAGCACTGGTTAGGCCTCATCTTGAGTACTGTGTCCAGTTCTGGGCACCACACTTCAAGAAGGACGCAGACAAGCTGGAGCATGTTCAGAAGAAGGCAACGAGGATGATCAGGGGCCTGGAAACAAAACTCTATGAAGAGAGACTGAAAGAACAGGGCATGTTTAGCCTGGAGAAGAGAAGATGGAGGGGAGACATGATAGCACTCTTCAAATACTTGAAAGGTTGTCACACAGAGGAGGGCCAGGATCTCTTCTCGATCATCCCAGAGTGCAGGACATGGAATCATGGGCTCAAGTGACAGACTAGACATCAGGAAAAACCTCCTGACTATTAGAGCAGTACAACAATGGAACCAGTTACCTAGGGAGGTTGTGGGCTCTCCCACACTAGAGGCCTTCAAGAGGCAGCTGGACAACCATCTGTCAGGGATACTTTAGGGTGGATTCCTGCAGTGAGCAGGGGGTTTGACTTGATGGCCTTATAGGCCCCTTCCAGCTCTACTATTCTATAATTCTATGAAAGCAATAGTGTAGATCCTGCCATAGTGTTCATGTAAAAATTAGAAATTTGATTAGGTTAAGGGAGAGCAGACAGTTGTATGATCCTTTTGTTGAAAAATTGACCTTTTAAAATATGTACTATTCCATTACGTACAAGAGAGTGCTAATCCACATTCCGTATTAGGGATATTATGGGGCAGAATAGACTGTATTTTATATCTTACCTTTTTTTTTTACTTGTAAAATGGATTATGAATGATTTATTATTTCTTAATTATTTTTACAATTGAATGCTTGTAAAATAAACAAAAACAAAGAATCTGGGGGGGGGAAGAAAGATAAGGAATGAAATAAATGAATGAAACAAGAGAAAATAAATCCGCTCCAGTTTACATGTGACAGCCTTCAGATATTTGAAGTCTGCTATCAAGTCTCTGCTTAATTTCCTCTTCTCCAAGCCCTGCTCTTGTAACCATTTCTCATAGGACTTGGTTTCTAAACCTTTCATCATCCTGGTTGGTCTCTTCTGGACATGCTCCAGTTTGCCTTCATCTGTCCTTACCCCACGCCTTTGAAGTCACCCAGTAATATTATTACCCCCAATAATATAGCTGTGCCATTGAGGCTGTCATCAAACCCAGGGGACTCCTGCGAATGGGGGCGTTTTAGCTGAGAAAAAAGGCAAGTATTGAGGAGGGACATGGCAGAAGTATATAAAAGTATGCATGGTTTAGAGAAAGTAGGCAGCAAACATGTCCTTTTCCCATAATAGAACTCACGGTTGTAATAAGAACATCAGAAGAGCCCTGATGCTGGATCAGACCAAGGGTCCGTCTAGTCCAGCACTCTGTTCACACAGGGGCCAACCAGCTGTTGACCAGGAATGCACAAGCGGGACACAGGTGCAACAGCACCCTCCTGCCCATGTTCCCCAGCAACTCATGTATATAGGCTTAATGCCTATACTGGAGATAGCACAGAACTATCAGGGCTAGTAGCCATTGATAGACTCCTCCTCCAAGAATTTATCCAACCCCCTTTGAAAGCCGTCCAAATTGGTGGCCATCACCACATCTTGTGGTAGTGAGGTCCATAGTTTAACAATGCACTGTGTGAAGAAGTCCTTCCTTTTATCTGTCCTGAATCAGCTTCATGGGATGACACCTTTGGGTTCTAGTATTATGGGAGAGGGAGAAAAATATCTCCCTGTCCACATTCTCCACACCATGCATAATTTGGAACACCGATATCATGTCTCCCTATAGCCTCCTTTTTTCCAAGCTAAACAATCCCAGTTGATGTAACCTTCCCTCATCGGGAGATGCTCCAGCCCCTTCATCATTTTAGTTGCCCCTTTCTGCACTTTTTCTAGTTCTAGAATATCTTGTTTTAGGTGTGGTGACCCGAACGGTACACAGTATTCCAAGTGTGGTCGCACCATAGATTTGTATAAAGGCAGTATGATACCGGCCATTTTATTCTCAATTCCTTTTCCAGTTATGTTTAACATGGAGTTTGCCTTCTTTACAGCGGCCGCACACTGGGTGGACATTTTCATTGAGCTCTCCACCACAACCCCAAGATCTCTTTCTTAGACAGTCACTGCCAGCTCAGAACCTATGTAATGAACTTGAATGGTGCGAGATTCAGGATTTCTTCATACAGTCGAACTACAGAATTCACTCTGAGCATTTCTGTGAATTATGGTGTCCATCCGGCCTCCTTTAAGGGAATAGTCCTCTCTGTGAAGGACCATCAGATATCATCCATTAGAAGACCTGCCCAGTCCAAATCCAGTTTCAAGAACCCCAAGAAGTTAGGGAAGGACCCTAGAAGCTGCCCATCTATGGTTACTTCTATTTAAACCATAGTGTTTTTAACCAGTTACTTGTGCAAAACCATAGTTACTTGTGCAAATTTGTGCATTTCCTCTTTTTTTTTTTTTTTTGGTGACTTCATGTGAGGGCCACCCTGGTGTGAACTGGGCCCGAGGGAGAGAGCCAGCAAATTCTGATGCTCCGTGAAGGAAATCCATCACCTGTCCTGGGTGACGGCTCAGGCAAGGAGACTTGGTGTGGTCAAGATGGCTGGGTCGCATCTGGAACTAAGGCTAAGTTTCAGGACCTTGGTCAGCGGTCCTGCAGTTCGAGAACTAACCAGCTACTCCCACGGCCTGGAAGCAACTGGCTGGCTTTTATAGTTGGGCCAGGAGAGTCTCTCTGGAAACTACGCCCCTTTGGGTGCTGCGTCTGGCTCTTAAAGGGCCAGCAGCCTTTTCCTGCAGGTGTTGACAACTCCAAGGAATGAAGTTGGGAGAAGGGGGGTGCCAGTTGGGGAGTGCTACCCAGGGTCTCCCTGCTCACTAGAAGAGTCTGAAGCCCACTCCTCAGAGTCAGAGGTTGGTGCACCTCCTGGGGGTTGCGTGGACAAGATATGGGGTCCAAGATAGCGGGCCTCTCTTTAGAAGGACCAGAAACTGGTTCTGATGCCTCCCCAGAGTCCATCTCTGAGGGACGCCAGTCCTGGCCCATGACAAGAACGTGCAGTGGTTTCCTACTCAGAAAGCAGGGTCCATTGAGAGCATCCTACCCAAGGGCCCCCAATATCTGGAAGCAGTACTGATTCCAAAAAGCAATGCCTGAGTTCTCCTCTACTACTGTACATTGATGAAGGGTCTAGTCTCTGTTCTGTGTGCAATATTCATTTCCTTTACTCTGCAACCTTCACCTCTCTTCCTCCAGTTTAAAAGCCAGGTGGATGCTAATTCTGTTAAACAAGAATGTACTAAGTCAGCTTTCCCGAAATGCTTCTGACTTAAACCTGGAGAGGATTCACCGTCCCACTGACATCGGAGCCACCAACCTCCACTGGCCTCTGCATACCAGTTCCTGGGGGTCATGAGCAGGGCAGCACTGCTGTGCCCGGGTCCCACTGGTGGGTTTCCCATTGGGGCATCAGGCTGGCCATTGTGTGAATCAAACGCTGGACTTGATAGCCCTTTGGTCTGATCCAGCATCATGCTTCTTGTGTTCTTATGACTGCACCAGGAAAACGGGGCCATTTGCACAAGAATGTTGCCATTTTTTCCACCCTGTGAAATACTGGAGCATGTGCGTGTGTGTTCGTGTGTGTGTGTGTGTAAGAAACGCCATGAGTTTCAGGCCGGAAAACGCACCAACACAACGTTTGTTTACGATGATGAAGAGGTTTATTAAGCTTTGGCCACACTGATCCGCAAATGCACGGGGCGGAATCCTCAGTTCTCGCTTATTTTCTAGGGGAGAAAAACAGACAAACAGAAGAGTGTTGGGTAGATTGAGAAGCAAACACATCCAGCACATACTAGAGTACAAATACTGCCAGGCTGGGACGGATGAACATCGCCTGAGCTCAGTGTTTAGCCCAGGGCAGAGGAACTTCCTCCAAGTTCTGCCTCAGTTAGAAAAGTGTTGTGTGAGAGAGTTTTCCAAGCCAATCCCTGGCTGTAGTTTGAATCAGTGATTTGGGTGGGGACCGGATGACACCAGAGGGAGTGGCTACCCCCTTGATGTCATCCAGCCCATGGAATCATAGAATCATAGAATAGCAGAGTTGGAAGGGGCCTACAAGGCCATCGAGTCCAACCCCCTGTTCAATGCAGGAATCCACCCTAAAGCATCCCTGACAGATGGCTGTCCAGCTGCCTCTTGAAGGCCTCTAGTGGGAATGTTGGGTGGGGGTCATCCATGCTCCCACCCCCTGTTCTAGTAGTTGTGTCCAGCCAACGGCCTCTTTCCCAATGCTACTGTTAGCTGTGGAATCTAGGCTTGGGAACATCTGTTCAATGCTCCCAACATGGACAACACCTTCTTGGATCCAGTGGACATTCCTTGTTCTTCCCTTCAAACCCTTCCACGCCCTGGCTTCTCTTCCCCTATTTTGATCCATCCTGTCCATGTAACTTTTAGAACTGCTAAATTTCTTGAGCTGGCCCTGCTCTTGCACGCAAAGGCTGAGAGGGTGAATGATTGTGACACATATATGCAAAATGGTATAATGGCTGGTTGCTAAATACAATAAACTTGACCGGGACTTGGTCCACGACCTTTGCTCCTCCAATCCACCAACCTCTATTGCTAAAGATTTCTTGCTCGCCCAAAGTTTCCAGCCTCCTGCTCTTGCTGACGCCAATGTTTGGAACCACCAAGCAGTATACTGGGGCCGGCCCTCCCATTAGGCAAAGTGAGGCAGTCACCTCAGGTGGCAAATACCGGGAGGTGGCAAGAAGGTATTGCAGGAGATTGCTGTTGGCTCTACTGCTTGTCACGCAGCCCCCAAATATCTCATAACTGTGGTTTGAGAAAGATTCATTTGCCAGTCTGACCAGCTTTGGCACGTGGAATGCAAAGGAGGCGCCATCTTGTCCTTCGCCTCAGACAACAGACTGGTTAACCCAGCTGAGTATATGCAAGAGAATCTGTACCCAGAAGTTTGACCTGAATGTACAAAGCCTGAAGTGGTTTGATGGAGAGGGATACTTTATCATCATCATCATCATCATCTCTTTCATGCTCATGGCGATTTTTCTAGACAGACATGACGGGCATTGCCAAGTCGTGCTGTCTTTTACAGATTCAGGAATTTCCTGACTATTGGACCTGTTTTAAGTATGACCACTTTCGGGATGGTGGTGTGGATGTATTTTGGTAGGCCCAGTTTCTGAAGGATTTCTGTATAGTTTTTTGATGTGATGCCAGTGACTGATGTGACTAATGGAATAACTGTGACCTATTATTATTATCATCATTATTATTATTATTATTATTATTATTATTATTATTATTAGGATCCCACTTTTTGCCCAATGCTGGGCCTCAAGGTGGCTTTACAAAATTAAAACATATACAATTAAAACCTATCAATAGAAATATACAAAAGTTTAAAAATATAATTAAATATGCTTCAACATTAAAACGTTTAAAACACATGCAACAATTTTAAGAGCCTTATGCACAGTCAGATGTCCAGACTAGGGCTGTGCACGGACCCCCCGAACTGCTTCGTGGCCCAATCCGCAACTTTCAGATCGGGCCAATCCACTTCAGGTCGATCCGACCCTCCCCCGCTCGGCGGAGGCAGGTAAGTGGGGAAGGGGGGCAAAACTGTGGACTGCAGCGGTGGTGCCAGGTGAGCCCCTCTTCCCCCCTCGCTTACCTGTATTCAGAGCTCTGGATGGAGGCGAATCACTTCGCCTCAATCCGCAGCTCCCCTGACCCGCTTCGGATCCACCTTTGGCAGATTGGGTCACTCCGCTCCAGATTCGCAATCCGAATCGGAGCGGAGCACAGCCCTAGTCCAGACGTCAGTATGCGCAGTGTGAAGGCATCAAGGGGGATTCAAAGTAGGGGCAGCTGAACATGCAAAGATTGGGAATGAATTGGTTGAAGGAATTCCTCAATAGGGCTTCAAACTAGTGCAGATTTCAACATCTTTACTAGTTGAGGCTAGTGACTCCGGGGTCAGTGGGACAGTGAATCCACTATGGGTTTCAGTCGGAACCAGAGCTCCTTTAGAGTTCTGACTGGTTCTGACTGAAACCCGAGTGGATACAGCACCCTACTGATATCAGAGCCACCAGCCTCCTCCGGGTTTTACACCGCCCTCCCTTCCTTCTCCTTCCTCCGTTGTTTCTCTGGTGTTGAATTCTCAGTACAAATTCTGAACATCAGCACTTGGATTATAAGAACGTTTGAGTTTTGCAGGAGATGGTCGTGGGACTAATTATGTTCAACGTTTATCAGCAACACCAGCGTGAAGGACTCTGTTCCAACCGTCATCTGCGCATAGCTTTGCTGAGCAAAACGGAGAACCCCGGCCGTTCTCACCTCCTTGATCCAAGAGATGTAAGAGGACACCCGGGTGAAAACGGTCGGCTTCTTCGCGGAATTGCAGGCCCAAGTTGATCCAAAGCTCACGATGCCATGGACCTCCCAATCGTCGCCATTTTGGCAGTTCAGGGGACCTCCAGAATCTCCCTGGCACAAGAAAACAAAACAGAACAGCGTATTATAATATATGAATCAGCAAAAGATGAAAACCAAGTATGAAAGGGCCCGAACCCAGGCAAAATTCACTGGATCCATCTACACCAGGTATAGGGCTGGTCGGAAAGTTGATTGTTGATCATTGTGTGTGTTGTGTTGGATTTCATGAAGACAGCCTCTACCAAAAACCTTGCCTGGCTGCATTTCCGCTTGCCATATGCCACTCTGTGGGAAGAGTTTTGAGGGGAGAGAAGATACATGATTGCACAGAAATTGGGGTGATCTTTTAGCCGCACATTTTTGAGAGAGAGGCAGGTGGCTCAAGTTACACCCCTCTCTTCTGGAAAGCATGTCCCGAATTCCGAATTTGGGAAGAGGGAAGTTGAAGGAGGAGGCAATTATATACTCTGCACGTCCTCAGAAGTGCTCTCATTTGTTTTAACAGTTCACTTAGGCCGGAGGTAACCATTGGCTCCTGAGGAGGCCTGATGCGTGTCTAAGAGCCTTCCTTGACAACTCTTGTTCTTATGGGAATTCCAGGATAAAATTCAACATAAGTCGTGCTGGAGAAACCTACATTGCACCCTGAAACGACGCCGTCTCCTCCCGCACACAACATGGTAGTCTTGACCATAGAACCCCACCAGTCCCGTTGGGTGCAGGTCTGGTGATCCACCACGGGCAGCAAGGCCTGTTGAAGGTTGTCAGCGATGGGACCACCAGCTGCAGAGCAGGAAACAAACAGGAGAAATGGAAAAAATATTCATTGCCCAAAGACTCACGTCCACTTTCTGGCATGACTTAGAATCATAGAATCATAGAATAACAGAGTTGGAAGGGGCCTACAAGGCCATCGAGTCCAACCCCCTGCTCAATGTAAGAATCCACCCTAAAGCATCCCTGACAGATGCTTGTCCTGCTGCCTCTAGTGTGGGAGAGCCCACAACCTCCCTAGGTAACTGATTCCATTGTCGTACTGCTCTAACAGTCAGGAAGTTTTTCCTGATGTCCAGCTGGAATCTGGCTTCCTGTAACTTGAGCCCGTTATTCCGTGTCCTGCACTCTAGGAGGATCGAGAAGAGATCCTGGCCCTCCTCTGTGTGACAACCTTTGAAGTCTTTGAAGAGTGCTATCCTGTCTCCCCTCAAACTTCTCTTCTCCAGGCTAAACATGCCCAGTTCTTTCAGTCTCTCTTCACAGGACTTTGTTTCCAGACCCGCCCTCCCCTGGCACCTGGACCTGCCTTCTGGTTTCAGCGCAGGTACCAGAATCGTTCTGTTCCAGCGACAGAAGGGTGGAAAGCTGTCCAACTTACTCCAGAGGCGTCCCCATCCGGTGACGTAGCAGGGATAGTTCTGGGCCAGAACTTTTTCGGGGGGAGGCAGGCAGGAGGGCTGGATCGTATCGGTGAACTCCACGGGCTCCGCCAGTTTGATCAGGGCGATGTCGTTGCTGCAAACCGGGGGGAGAGGGGGGAAATGGCGTTTAAAAACCTTTCGCCCAAAGGATGCGAGTGACAGCCATTGGCGGCTGGTGGTTCCGAGGTCAGTGGGACAGTGAATCCACTCCGGGTTCCGACTGAAACCCGGAGTGGATTCACTGTCCCACTGACCTCGGAACCACCAGCCTCCACTGGCAAGCGCTCTTTGGAGTATAAATAATAGAACAACAGGAGATATATCTCACAGGGTGGGTATAACAACAGATTTTCCTTGGGGCATGGCCATAGTGGCTATCACAACGGCTGCGGTGGCTATCGCAGAGCAGAATGCACCACCGGGAATCGACTCCCAAGGTAAAGCGACTTTCCTACGGATACCATTGGGATGAATCGGGGGCTCCTCAGCCTTTTTGGGTCTGTGGGCAAAGCTGGCAATTTGAGAGGATGTCGTGGGCTCTCTCACAAAATGGCTGCTTGCTTATTCACAACAAGAGCCAGTGTGGTGTAGCGGCTAAAGTCTCAAACTGGGAGTCGGGAGATCCGGGTTCTAGTCGCCACTCGGCCATGGAAACCCACTGGGCGACTTTGGGCCAGTCCCAGGCTCTCAGCCCGACCCACCTCACAGGGTTGTTGTTGTGAGGATAAAATGGGGAGGAGGAGGTTTATGTACACCGCCTTGGGTTCCTTGGAGGAAAACAGGCTGGATATAAATTCAGCAATAAATAATAAATAAACAAACAAACAAAAAAGCTCCCACGGTGAGCATGACCTCTCCCAAAACATTCATTTCCTGGAAGGCCAACTGGCAGGGATAAAAGAAAAGTGGATTGCCCACAAATCAAAGATGGGCAGATAAATAAAAGCAAAACTATTTTGGACCCAAATAAAGATGGCCGCCCTTCGCTGGGCAGCATGCCAGCTTGCCAGTTTGAAGGGGGGGGGGAAGGCTTTTGATTAAATAAATAATCTTAAAATATTATATAAAATAAAAATCAGGAAGGGCAGAGAGCAGCAGCAAGAGAGGTGTCCATGGGGCACCTTGTTACCCACGGGCACCTTGTTGGAGACCCCAGACTTACCTGATCAGCAAGGCGTTCCATTTCTCATGGACGATCATCTTCTCCACATCAACGGCCACAGAACCGGCCTCCTCTTCTTTTAGGTTTTGTTTTCCCAGAAAGACACGATAAGTCCGGCTGGAGCTGCAGAACCACAGAGAAAAAGAAACCCCCGACATGAAATCCCAGTTTCTCGATGACTTTCCACAGCATCTGTCTGTGTTTTTGGCCCCCAGCAAACAATTTCCCATCGTGTTCCATGGCCGTGCCCCGCCCTGTGTAGCATCTACGCTCCTTGAATTCTGGTTTAACTATGGGGATTTTTCAAATTCATTCCAGATTTGGTGCATGTCCAGTTTGTCACCACTTTAAGGTTCGAGTCACTTGCATCTCCTCTCCAGCCTCTGGTGTGAAAAACACGTGTGCTTCAGTAAAACACTGCAAGAAAGGCAATCTTGATGTGGCAACAGTATGACCGCATCAAGATTTTTGTATGTGGCGTTTTACTGATGCATGCTTATTCTCCCTGCCTATTGTTAAAAACACCATATAAAAGAATCTCTTTCTCCTCCTCCTTTTCCTCCCCCTCTTATTCTTTTTACAGTGTTTTATCAATCTACATCAGTAGCATGTTTGTTTGTCTGTTTTGGATGTAGTGTATTTTATCCAGTGTGTTAGATCCTTTGAAAATGAATAATAGAAAAGCATGATATAATTTTACACACACACACATACACTTAAAGCCCTAAAAGGCTTGGGGCCAGGCTATCTGAAGGAATGCCTCCTCCCATATGTACCTGCCCAGACACTAAGGTCATCCACAGGGTTCCTTCTCCATGAGCCCCTGCCAAAAGAAGTGAGGCAGGTGGCTACCAGGAGCAGGGCCTTCTCTGCTGTGGCACCCCGGCTGTGGAATGAGCTCCCTAAGGAGGTTCGCTTGGCACCTACATTATATGCTTTTAGACGCCAGGTGAAGACCTTTTTATTCTCCCAGCATTTTAACAGTCTATAAATAAATTTTAACTTGGTGTTTTAAATTTGTAATTTTGCATTGCTGCTGTTTTTATCTGGTTGAGCTTTTATATTGTATTTTATATCATGTTTTTATACTGTTAGTTTTATACTTTGAATGCTTTTAATTTTTGTGAACCACCCAGGGAACTTCAGCTATTGGGTGGTATAAAAATTCAATAAACAAATAAGTGTGTGTGTGTGTGGGGGGGTGTAATTTGGAACTTAAACATTCAGGATGTAATTTGATGTGGAGAAAGTTGGAAATTACCCTAGGGATCACATTACGCCAGTCCTTTTCCAGCTTCATTGGCTGCCAGTCCAGGTCCAGGCCTGATTCAAAGTGCTGGTATTGACATTTAAAGCCCTAAACGGTTTGGGGCCAGGTTATTTGAAGGAACGCCTCCTCCCATATGCACCTGCCCGGACCTTAAGATCATCTACAGGAGCCCTTCTCTGTGAGCCCCTGCCAAAGGAAGTGAGGCAGGTGGCTACTAGGAGGAGGGCCTTCTCCGCTGTGGCACCCCGGTTGTGGAACGAGCTCCCCAGAGAGGTCCGCCTGGCGCCTACACTGTACTCTTTTCGTCGCCAGCTGAAGACCTTTTTATTCTCTCAGTATTTTAACGCTTAATTTTAACTTAAATTTAAATGTTACTGTTTTAACTCTGTATTTTAATCTTATATCAATTTTGCTGCATGGTTTTATCCTGGTTGTACTGTATTTTGTAATTGTGCTTTTAACCTGTTGGTTGTTTTATCGTGGTTTTAATGTTTTATTGTGGTTTTAATTTTTGTGAACCGCCCAGAGAGCTTCGGCTATTGGGCGGTATAAAAATGTAATAAATAAATAAATAAATAAATAAATAAAATAAAATAGGGTGTTTTTCCCCCTGCAGTGTTTGAGTTCAGCACCTTAAGAACATAAGAACACAAGAAGAGCCCTGATGCTGGATCAGACCAAGGGTCCATCTAGTCCAGCACTCTGTTCACACAGGGGCCAACCAGCTGTTGGCTAGGGACCAACAAAGCCAGACTGGATTCACCACCCTATTGACATCGGAGCCACCAGCCTCCACTGGATTTCTGGCATGCTCTATCGCAGTTCTGTCTTGACTCTTGGTGGTGGTGGAGTTTACCTGATGCAATGGGCAGCCGTCAGAACCCAGCTGGACCCAATGAGGGTCCCGCCACATGTATGTGCCCAGACGCCATTCTTGTTGTACTGGAGAGAGACCTGGAAAGCGACCCCAAAGACAGAAAGATGTGAGACGCAGAGGCCAGAAGATAACCATCATTAACCTGGCTATGGCGTTGGCCGTACCTGGATCTTTCAGAGAGGCTGCAATATTTTTCTCCCTCTCCCATACTATTAGAACCCGGGGTCATCCCATGAAGATGATTGATGGGAGATTCAGGATAAATACAAGGAAGGACTAGTCAACATCTAGTCCAGCATTCTGGCCACTGTGAGAACAGAATGCTGGACTAGACGGACCCTTGGTCTGATCCCGGAGGGCTCTACAACACAGGCCATTGGCTCTGAAAATACGCTGATGAATTACTGTCCGAAAAACGGCCCACTCATAACACTAGAGCTGCCATTTCATTTCAGGGTGTAGCTCTGCTGTTACACATTAGACGAGGAACGTTTTTCAGGCTTGATGAAAGATGAGCAATGGCCTGTTGTCAGAATGAATTCTGAGACCTCCATGGCCTGACCAATGCTTACAAAAAACACACATTTAGCCTCTTTCAGCCCACGGTCAGAATTCAATTTTGGAGACGCTCCCTTATGGGGAGAGACCGAAAGAACTGGGCATGTTTAGCTTTGAGAAGAGAAGATTGAGGGGAGACATGAGAGCACTCTTCGAGGACTTGAAAGGTTGTCACACAGAGGAGAGCCAGTATCTCTTCTCCATCATCCGAGTGCAGGAAGATATAAGAAGCCAGATTCCGTCTGGACATCAGGAAAAACATCCTGTTAGAGCAGTATGACAATGGAACCAATGACCTAGGGAGGTCGTGGGTTCTCCCACATTGGAGGCCTTCAAGAGGCACCTTATCAGGGATGCTTTGAGGTGGATTCCTGCATTGAACAGGGGCTTGGACTCGATGGCCTTAGAGGCCCCTTCCGACTCTACTGTAGGGACGTATGACTGTTTATTGGGGTAATGGTTAGATGTTAGAGCTTTTCCTCACCTTTCTACCTCACCCCCTTTTCCCAATTCCCCTTTCCCTTCTCCCCTTCCTTTTTAAAGTCTTTTTTTATCGACCAAGGCCCTACGTGTTAGTTTTTAGTGTTGGCAATAAATTGCTTTGGTCCCTAAATGAGAGTCTGTGTGTTATTCCCTGAACATCTGGCTCGTCCCGGTTGTGGACAGGGCTGGGGAGGTGGGTTGCCTGGGAGTTCAGGACGTTTGGTCCAGGGGCCTACCTTGCAGGGCTGTCAGGTGAACCCTGACATCCTCTACATAGAGCCACATTCCAATGGTGGGCAGAGTTGAAGGCAAAAATGAAGCGAGTGGAATACAATCGTATTTGAGCTTAAAGCTCTACTTACCAAGTCTTAGGAGATTATTCAACCTTTTAGAGGGAGGGGACAGACATGTGCAAAGTCTGGGAAAGCAGCATAGGATCAGCATTGGGGTCGGGGGGAGAAGTAGCGAGGCTAGGGAAAGGAGACATGGCCGTCTGCCATTCCCCACCACCACTGATTCCACTCCATCCATTTTGGGATGACCATCGCCTATCCGTCAAAAATGCCCCCCTTCATTCAGTTTAGAAGAACATAAGAGCAGCCCTGATGCTGGATCAGACCAAGGGTCCATCTAGTCCAGCACTCTGTTCACACAGCAGCTGACCAGGGACGCACAAAGCAGGACATGGTGCAACAGAACCCTCCCACCCATGTTCCCCAGCAACTGGTGTACATTCCCTCTGTGCTTTACTAACAGGTTGCAAGACGCTTCCCGTTCATTTCTGTGCCGGGTAGTGTTTTGAGGAACCGTCGTCTGCTTCTGCTGCATCTGGTGGAGGGACGCTGCACAGGACTACAATGTCCCGCTTCGAAATCGCTTTTTCCCTTGATCCCCAAAGCAAACATGCGCACACCCCAAGCGGGAAGCCATCACGCTTTACCTGCCATGGCCAACTGTGGGGTCTTGCATCCTCACCGCCGACGACCCGGGCAATACGAGGCTGATAAAATGGTTTCCCACAACCGTGGGCTGGGAAATTCCGTGGGTATGGAAGAGGGAGGCAGATGAGTGATGTGGAAGCAATCGGGTCACCAAAGTGTTATGCATTGCTTATTTAAGTAAATTGGTTAGCTTTTCTTTTCTTTTTTTTTAGCATAGTTTCCCAGGGCAGCATTGAAACACTGCCATGCTACAATGCTACACCACATGTATGGACAAAAAAGAAGAAAAGCCAGATGTGGGAAGCCACACCGCCCATCAGTAAAAGCCAAGAAAAGTATAAAACAGCCTACGTACGCTTTGCCTGCTCAAACATTTAGAGCGCTCCACGCTCAATGCACTTCGTATCAGGAATGCACCAGGAGGCAGGAATCGCACGGGGACCTTTCACGCATGGAGCGCATGAAAGGGGCGGAGTTATGCGCTGGTGCTTCTTTGGCCGCTCAGGCATTTGCCCCCCCCCCCCTGCTTCCCCAAGTGAACGCCTTAACACAGCCTTCCTCAACCTGGGGCGCTCCAGATGTGTTGGACTACAACTCCCAGAATGCCCCAGCCAGCTGGCTGGGGCATTCTGGGAGATGCAGTCCAACACATCTGGAGCGCCCCAGGTTGAGGAAGGCTGCCCTAACAGATCACCTGAACCTTCTCCCCTTCGTGGCTGACATGGAGGAGGAACGGAATGGAATCCAGTGGGGCTGGTCTTGAGCTTCCCACAATTTTGATAGCCCAGATACATTTCTCCACCCGCCACACTGAATTATAGAGATTTCAAGGGGCGGGATTTACAGGTGTGTTTTAAAAGGATGAAAGAATGACTCACCCTCGGAGGCACACACTCATTTATGTCTCCCTGCATGAGTCGCTGTTCTGAGCATGGGTCTAATGTAGCTGATGCAGAGCTTCCTCATTAGAAGGTAGGTAAATTCTGTCATGCCTCTGTATTGTGGGGAAACGAATGATCCAGGCACACTCAATGCAGAAATATGGCAGAATTCTTCATCCTCCAAGCAGGCTGTGAGGCAGGAGATATCCTCGGACGTGCTACCTCCAGTATCCGAGGCAGTAAGCCCATGTGCCCCAGTTGCTGGGGCTCCTCATATGTTCTTATGGCCTGTCTACTCAGAGGTAAGGCCTCTTCAGTTCAATGAGGCTTACTCCCACAGATGGTCCTATGGGATTGCAGCCACAGAGAGGCAGCACATGACCTCCTTAAGGGATGGCTACTTTGGGGTCACAGCAATCTTTGATTTTTTAAAGTATTTCTCCAAACCACAATAATTGACCAGCAATTGCACGTCTGTTTTTGTTCTGATTTTAAAATTAAATGTTTTTTTAAAAAATAGAGTTTAAAAAGTGAATCGTTATCAGCATCAAATGCCAGCTCCAGTCATGATTATTTCAAGGAACTAATTTGTCACGGCACCCTGGCAGCGCAACTGGGAACTACGTTTCAAATCAGGGTAGGTTTTACAGTCACCTTGTAGTCCAATTCCAGCCACAAGCAATTTAAGCGAGGCATCTGAGAGCCCCCTCGGTCCGAATCGAACACATGATCAAGACACTGAATATCGTGAAGACAAACCAGGGCGGCCTAATGAAGATATTGCTGTGTTGTGGATTTGGAATTTCTTGAGTTTCCCAAACATATTTGGGGAGGGATGTTCTGAGACTCATATATGCAGCTCTGGAGAAAATGAGCCACGTCCCCAGTTGGGAATTAACCACCCCAACTTAAATGGCACATAGCCCCCTAATGGCAAAGACACTTACCAAAGCCCAGGAGCAAAGTGATGAAGACCAGGTTGAACATGGTGACCAACTGATGATTCAGGCATAGCTGGTGGCAACGGAAGGTATATATAGCCATGGCCAGGCTTGACCCCGAGCCAAGAGGCAGAACATTAAACCAGGGTACGATAATGGACATATCTGACCTTGTGGGTTTATCTCTCAGTAAATACAAAATATCTGGAATTGAGGGGGAAATAAATGCTTTTGCTTTGACTGGATTTCACATTCGGATTACTGAACCATCTCCCTGTATCTCAGGGGAAGAACGCTTGCTTTGCATATGGAGCAAGTAAACCCTGGTTCATGCCCTGGATAATCCCATTCAAAAGAGCAGGAAACAAGGGATAGAAAATGGTTCTCTCTGTTTGAGATACTGGAGCGTTACTGCTAGAGAATAGACAGAGAATGGCTTCTTTTCCCCGTGAATGTCCGAACTCAACCAATAATGGGCTACTTTGGCCTTCCGCAAACTTCAGGTACCATCAGCAAGGCCAATGGACAGGAATGCTGGGAGCTGTAGTCTGAAATATCAAGGAAGCACCAAGTTGAGCAAAGCTGGCTTTCCTAAGTTGCAACTGGTCAATATGTCCAGGTGTCTTTAGAAAATTAGCACAGTGCAGGATGGTGGCTCTGATGCCAGTAGGGCCGTGAATTTGGGTTTCAGTCCGAACCAGAGAGAACACTAATGGAGCTATCTTACGACCGCCTCACGTGTGGTGAATGTTGCTGCTGTCCCATTTAACACTGTGGAGGAAAGATTCAACTGCCAGTCTGGTCAACTTTTGTACATGGATAGGGAGCGGGCGCCATTTTGTCCCAGGCATCAGAGTATCCTGGGCCGGGTGGCCACAGAAGTAAGGGGCTTCTTTATGGTGGTGCCCCGTCTACGGGACACATTATTCTCACCACTCTTCTTCAGGACCCCGACTTGCTAGCATTTGGGCACAGTCTGCTGGTTTTGTCCTTTTAATTCTCTAGGTTGTCTTACGAAGATCTTGGCTGCAACAATGAGTTGTGTGAAGCCGTGATCAGAAGGCCGAGTTCAAGAAATATTTTAACTACAGCAAACTGGCCAGAAGGACATCCGCCTAGCCTTTTTGTGTGGCTTTAAACAGCAGTCTGATGTCTCCCCCGCCTCACCCTTGCTCTCACATACAAAAGAATCGATTCTAGGAAAATGAAGGCGCCCAAAAACAGCCTCAAACTGCAAAGATGGGTGGCAGCTCCTGCAACCAAAAGTGTTTGCGAACAGGTGCCGTTTGCCAGGACGTCAAACAAAGGAAGCCTTGAGGAGCTGATTTCACGGAACGAGGGTCTAACCAGCTGGCAATTCCCAGCGCCCCACAGAATGGCTCAGTGTCAAATGGAAAATTGCTGGAGGGTGGTGGAACGAAGGGTGAAGTCGAAATACAGAGGAGGGCAACCAGGATGATCAGGGGTCTGGAAACAAAGTCCTATGAAAAGAGACTGAAAGAACTGGGCGTGTTGAGCCTGGAGAAGAGAAGATTGAGGGGAGACATGAGAGCACTCTTCAAAGACTTGAAAGGTTGTCACACAGAGGAGGGCCAGGATCTCTTCTCGATCCTCCCAGAGTGCAGGACACGGAATAACAGGCTGAAGTGACAGGAAGCCAGATTCCAGCTGGACATCAGGAAAAACTTCCTGACTGTTAGAGCAGTATGACAATAGAGCCAGTTACCTAGGGAGGTTGTGGGCTCTCCCACACTAGAGTCATTCAAGAGGCAGCTGGACAAGCGTCTGTCAGGGATGCTCTAGGGTGGATTCCTGCATTGAGCAGGGGGTTCGACTCGATCACCTTGTAGGCCCCTTCCAACTCTGCTATTCTATGATTCTATGATTCTATGAAATATATCTAAAGGCTTGTCTCCTCCTGTATTTACTGTCTCAGACTCTGAGGTCATCTTTAGAGGGCCTTCTCTAGGTGACCCCAGCAAAGGAAGCTGGGTGGGTGGTACAAGAGAGAAGGCCTTCTCAGTGGTGGCTCCCAACTTAGGAAATAAACTCCCCAAAGAGATTCACCCAATGACGGGTTTTTAATCACTGGATTATCAGTGATAGCAGAGTACAACGGTCTTAACTATGAAACTAGTAGAAGACTCAATAAATTGTAAGGCAGAGAATTTAGGTTTGTAGTGTACAAAAATAAATACTTTACTGGCAGTTCATTATGGCATAAACATTGGGAGATCTGTGAAACGATGGGTTTCAGGCAGGGCTGAAATGTGATTATTTGTACAAATGATTGTTGTTATGAAATATTGATAAAAAGCAAAAATGAAAGGGTGTTGAGATCCTGGAACTGGACTCAGATTTTTTTCTTTTTCCATATTTCTGGACCGATCTGCAAAACCCGGATAAAAGCCTTGAGTCAGCAAGAGACAATTACTGGAAAGGTCAAGTTTGCAGATGTGCTTAATTGTATAATTGGACCGTGACATAGTGTGAAGTTTTCTATGAGTGCCAATTATGTGTTGCATCAGTTGTACAGAAAAGTGTATATAAGGAGTGTTTGATATCTCTGTAACCAGCTTAAATAATCACTCTGTTCCTGTGAAGACTGTTGTCTGATGTATTTCTATCTGATCACGTGTGAGTATATTTGTACCTTGTTTATGCCATAATGAACTGCCAGTAAAGTATTTATTTTTGTACAATACAAACCTAAATTCTCTGCCTTACAATTTATTGAGTCTTCTACTAGTTTCATAGTTAAGACCGTTGTACTCTGCTATCACTGATAAGTCCAGTGATTAAAAACCCGTCACCCAACACCTCCGTGTTATCTTTGCGGCGACAGGCAAAGACCTTTCTTTTCTCCTAGGCATTTTAGGGACATTGTTCTGGGTTATGATTACAGTGATTCTGATCCGGTTTGTTGCTTTGAATGATATTGTATTTTATTCTTTTAAATATTTGTATTGTATTTTATATTTTTAGCTCTTCTATGGCAAAGAGAGCTTCGGCTAAATGTAATAAATATATAAATAAAGTTAGGTGTGGTTTTTGTTTTTAAAAACACCTTTTTATAATTTGCCCAGTGGATTGATGGCATAGAAAGGTAATTACTTAATTAATTAGTAATGGAGGGAGTTTTTTTTAAAAAAAAAACCAAGCAGACCTCAAATAATATTGTTATAGGACTGAGGTAAGCGAGTCAAACTGGCCATGTTTGTGCCAGGATTTGAACCCGGGTCTGCCCAGACCAACTTCAGATGTCTTAGCTGCAACACCACACTGCCTGAGCGTAATAAATTCAGACAACTCAAACCAGTAAGCCAAGCTGCAAAGAAGGCTAAAGGTTTCGAACAACAGGCCAAATTCCAACCCAAAGTGACCGTATGTTTTTCCACAATAGGAAGGGGGAAAAATTCTCTGGACACCACAACGTGCTTATGAAATATAATTTTGTTTTAATTATTTTTGGTTAAAAAAAATAAAATCATACCGTGGAGCAGCTTTTTGGAATTGAAAGCAAAACAACAACAACATACATTTTAAATCCATCCATAAACATTTTGGGAACAAAGCTGTAGAACAGCCTTCCTCAACCTGGGGCGCTCCAGATGTGCTGGACTGCATCTCCCAGAATGCAGAGCTGGCTGGGGCATTCTGGGAGTTGTAGTTCAACACATCTGGAGCGCCCCAGGTTGAGGAAGGCTGCTGTAGAAGAATGGAAGGAGAGATTTCATATAATGCTTTCCCAAGCCCCTCCTCGTTCCGGCATCCCCCGCCCCCCCCGCCCCAAGCACCCAAGGATGCAATATGAAAAAATAAACTGAATCTCTGAAGATCAATCAATGGGCCTTTAAAAATCTGTGACCAAAAAATACATTATTAGCAGGAGAAGTAAGTGAACAATTAGAAGTCTCCAAAGAAGAAAGAGGAAAAATGAACGTAGTAAGTGGGAAAAGAGAGGGAGAGGAGCCTTTTTGAATAAAGCAAGGTGGCAACACGTAACAAAACAGAAGGAAGTCTCTGGCTTTTAATGCTCAGTTTTTCCATTAAGCAGCCCTTCCCCAACTTGGCACTTTCCAGATGTACTGGACTACAACTCCCACAGCACAATTTTTCAGGAAGGCTAAAAGCATGCACTGCTGTGGTCTCACAGTTTTTTTTTTTAAAAAAAAACAAAAACAGCGCTATTTAAGGTTGCCAACTTATCTAAAAAAAGGTGACCCAAGCTGCTCATGTGCCTTGAACATGTTTCCCCCCCTCCAAACAAAATGAGTAGATGAAAGCATTCAAAGCGTTGAGATACACAACTGACTGAGATACTGCAAATGACTGCAGGTTACAAGGATAATTCTCACTTTGTACACCCCACTTCTTGAAAGTTTAGGGGGCACTAAAGGGGTCAGAAAGGCACCCTTGACAAAACTCCCACCCCCCACAGTTGCTGTTAAAATCATTGGTACCTTTGAACAGGAGGATCTTTTAAAGTTGGCAACACTCGTTCTATCGGTTTCTTTTGTGAGCGCGACTTTGAGAAAAGAAGAAAATATGGAGTGATCTCCCCTCTGTCAAACACATTTGAGGTTTTCTGGGACAAAACCAGAACGAGAGAATTCGGGGTTGTCCCTTTCTTTCAAGTTCACAGTGCATGCACGAAAAATAAAAATCCAGATAAACATTTAAAAGCACTTAAGGGTGGTCTCCCAGCCTGAACATTCAACACAGATGGAATGTTAAAAGAACTACAAGCATTATTCTGGAACTTTCACCCACATGGTTCTAGATTTGGGTGGATTTGCTCAAAATACATAGGTGCAAAATAAGCACTTTCCATTTTCCACAATCAGCTTTATCGTTTCCATCTTAATGGTCCACAACTCCAGCACTTGGGGTTATTGCCTTGATATAAACACACACACACTCACATACACACTATACATTATGCTGCTCAGGTGATATCCCAAACTAACCTACAATACCTTTTGACCCCACTTCATCTTCCAGGATGGGGGGGCTTTCATTAAGATGCCCCCACCCACACTGTTCAACGTCAAATTTGCTGAGACTTGGGTTCACACAACACGCTAACCCACCCTCGGTGGTCGGGTGTGGGTTGTTGTTGAACTGTGAGTTGTTTGTTGGAATTAACGTTTTGTCTGAATCCAGGACGTTTTCCGCAGAGTGGCCCTGTTTACTGTGCAGTGTGGCTCATTTTTCTCGAACGAGCCACACTGGGAACCCATGGACTGTGCGGAAAATGTCCTGGGTTCAGACAACACGCTAACCCACTGTTCAACAAACAACCCATGGTTCTGCAACAATCCGCATTCAACCACTGAGCTGAGTAACCATGTTATGTGAACAGCCCCTGAGAGTTAATTCTGTTCCGACAAGGTGCCCCCCACCAAAAAAGAGGGGTGACCACTCTGCCACCAAATACATACACTAGACCATCTCCTTTTACCCAATTGGTCTCATTAAAATGGCAAATGCACAGAGGTAAACTTAACAGCAGGGACGGAGTATTAGAAATTGAAGCTGGCCACTTAGAAGACAAGTCCTCCTTGCTTGCACAGAGGTTTGCAGGCACCCGGGGGATTCACATCATCAAGTAGATGCAACGTGTGATGAAGCTATTGAAGCTAGAGCATTTTTACTTTGGAAAAAGAAGATTGAGGGGAGACTTGGTAGCGTTCGTAAGGACTTGAAAGGTTGTTACACAGAGGTGGGCCAGGATCTCTTCTCGATCCTCCCAGAGTGCAGGACACGGAATCATGGGCTCAAGCTACAGGAAGCCAAATTCTGCCTGGACATCAGGAAAAACTTCCTGATGGTTAGAGCAGTACAACAATGGAACTAATGACCTAGGGAGGTCATGGGCTCTCCCACACTAGAGGCCTTCAAGAGGCAGCTGGACAGCCACCTGTCAGAAGACCTTTGAGGTGGATTCCTGCATTGAGCAGGGGGTTGGACTTGATGGCCTTAGAGGCATCTTCCAACTCTGCTATTCTATGATTTTATGAATTGGTCAAGTACCGAGGGAAAAGGTGACATTATAGATAGCTGCCTTGGGAAACAGAATTCCGAGTACTCTGGGCTAATCGGAAAAATCCTTGGGACGCCCCACCCTCCTTTCACAGTTCTTAGGCAAGACGTCTGAACCGTGGTACTTTGCCAGCTGTAACTGCCTCTTCCTTGCTCAATAAAAGTTGAACACATGGAATTCATGTCCACAGATGTTGGAAATATGCATCCTATAGGATTCTTCACTTGTGCAAGGGAGTGAAATGGCGAGACCTTGAGGAGGATACGCAGTGCCCACTCCTGTCCTCTAGGGGGAGCAAACACAACACCCTGTGGCCAAATGAGAACAAACTAGGGTTGTGGGAAAAATCCGTTTGTAGGGTGGAGTTCGACAGGTTTTCCTAAATTCACCCCCACCCCTGGAATTCAAATCAGTTCCCACTATGGCACATGACTCGATTGGCAGCGAGTCAGACCAGTTTACAAGCGTTCTGGGAATTTGATCCATTTTTCTTTTTAGAAGGTTCTACAATTTGTGCAAATTATGGCTGAATGTGCGTAAATTGCACAAATTGCGTTGTAATTTGCACAAATTGCTCAGACATTTGTGTAAATTCAGCTATCATGTGCACGAACGGCCCAGAATTTTGCACAAATCCAGCCGCAATTTGCACAAAGTGCTCAGACACTTGACAACTTGCTCAGACGTTTGCGTAAATTTGGCTATAATTTGCACAACTTGCTCAGAAATTTGTGCAAATTTGACCACTCAAAAAAAAAAAAAAAACTGTAAAAAGGTTCCTAGAATTCGGGGAACAGCCTGCAGCTTGGCTTGTGGATGCAAAGCGAGTCTTACACAACATGGAAGTTTTGAGTTAAAAAATAACTAGATTTCCCAGCGATGGACATCCCTAGAAGAACCACAACCATTTGCAACCAAGGATGGTTGTACTGCTCTAGTCATTCACCCTAGCGGAGAATGACTCCAGTGCCCCATGCTGTCTTCTCCTGGCAGCCTACAACCAGATGCAGGGACAGTGGGGGAATTAATTCATGCCAGGAAGAGAAACAGCTCAGGACACCTTTGATGGTGCCATGGAGTGGGGTGGAATTTGCACAAGACATCTAGGCCTGGATCTCTAACGTTGTGCCCGCAGTATACCTACAGACACCGCTCTTAGTGCCGTCTCCTCTTGTTTTAAATTGTATTTTCCAACACGTTCTATAACATTTTTAACTGGGAGTCTAGCATGCCGCCATCTTTATTTGGGTTCAACAGAATGGTTTTGTGTTTTGGACTCAAATCCCACTTCTACCTTGTATTCTGGAAAACGAGTGTTCCCAGAACACGGCAGCCATTTTTAGGCATGGACAAGCCCCCCGCAGCAGCCATTTTGTGAAAGCGCCCATGACACTCTTTCAAAATGGCAAATATTCCCAGGGACTCACGGTGTTTGGGGACCCCTGTCCTCAGAAACGTGAGACAGTTCAGCAGCCGCTACCAAGGTCGGTCAAGGAAAACAAGAGGACAGGTCAAGAAGAGGAGGCAGCTTTCTTGACTTCAAGTCCACCCAGCATGCTACCACCAGTAGCTGCACATCTCCCCCACCCCAATTTTTTTGGCAAAGCGTCACGCAAAGGACATCTAAAGTGATCCGTTAAAAGCATTCCTCGTGGGAACAGATTGCAAACGCAAAAGCTGCCATTTCGCACAAGCCGGGGTCCCTTCGACGCTCCTGTGCACACCGTGTGCCGCCCCCACATGACCACAGCGATCACTACACACCGGCAGGGACAGGAAATGATTCACGAGTCGAATGCACAAAGCCCAGGCTCAGGACACACCCAGTGGTCACAAAACTCCCACCAGACAGACAAGAGACACCATTCACAGGGGGGAAAACACGGAACGGGCCGACACGGACACGGGTACCCTCTGGATTTTCACCTGAGGTATTTCGCAGGTCAGGGAGAAACAGCGCAACGCAAAGGGGTTGATTGCACAGCCAGAAGCCTGAACGGCTCCAGATGCAAACGTGATCCTTTCCCGCATTGGTCCATACGCAAAACGTGCAGGGTTGCCTCCAACGGCCTTGCGCCTTCAACGGCCGCTCGATCCGCAGAAAAGGGGACTTGCTTCAGAGCACTGCAGGCCGAGCGGACGTTCAAGGCGCAGGTCAACAGTTGGGAACCTCCCAGGGCACCCCCCTGCCCCGAGGAACGGGAGATTGCTTCCGGGTCGTTGGAGGACGCTGTTCCCCCCAGCACCGCTCTGTCTGGCCCGGTCACTGCTTGAACGCCGACTGGAGCTCTTTAAAGGCCGCCTTCCTCTGCTTCATCTCCTCCGCTTGCCGCCGCTTCTCCTCCTGCTCCGCCTTGATCTCCTCTTCGAAGCGACTCGTGACGTTCATGGCTTGTACCTGCAATGGGGAGAAGCGGCCCGTGGGCTCAGAACAGCCGAAATTGGCAACCCGCTCCTGCTCTGTGCTGGAAAGCAGAGGAAGCACGAGGCCGAGCTTCAAACACAGGCAACCTGTGGACCACCAGCTGTTTTGCCTAGGGGTGTGCACGGACCCCCCACTCCGCTTCACTTTCAGATCCGCCATTTTCGGATCGGGCCGCTCCGCCCCGCCCCCACTCCGCCTGTGCCCACTCCGCTCCGCTCGGAGCTCCGGATCCAGATCGGAGCTCCGTTCCCCCCCCATAGGGGGGGGTTACCGGGCCCTGCCACCATCGCCGCCCATGCGGCGACGGCGGCAGAGCCCGGTAAGGGACCAAGGGAGAGGGGGACCTTACCTGCCTCCGTCCGTGGTCCATCGCCGTCTTCAATTGAGCCCGCGGTTCCACCAGGAAGTCTGGGCCGCAAGCGGCCCAGACTTCCTGCTGGAACCACGGGCTCAATTGAAGACGCTGACGGACCGCGGACGGAGGCAGGTAAGGGAGAGGAGGGCGGGGGGGGGTGTTACCGGGCCCTGCCGCCGTCGCATGGGCGACAGCGGCAGGGCCCGGTAAACCCCACTTACCTTTCCGGCGGAGCTCCGGATCGAGGCAAAGGATCCGCCTTCACCTCGATCCTCTTCGTCACGCTCCGCCGCCCCCCCAATCCTCTTCGCCTCCGCCTTAAGGGCAGGCGAAGCCCCCCGCTCCGCTCCTGCTTCTACAGTCCGATTAGAAGCGGAGCACATCCCTAGTTTTGCCTACAACTCCCAGCATCCTTCACCACTGGTTCCAGTGGATGAGGCTCGTGGGAGCTACAGGCCAAAAGACTCTCACGCTGCTGTCTGTCTCGGTTGTGCAGATGTGTGCTGTAGAGCAGCTTGGACTGCATGGATGTGGGGCCACATTCCCAACCCTGGGTGACCTCGCGGGCCGTGCTCTCGGGGGCACATCGGCAGCCAAAAACGCCACTCCTTCGACGCTGAAATTCGGCAGCAAACGACTCTGGGTTCCCTAGCAAGCAGGGCTGCTGAAGTTCTGGCCCGACCAACTGGGGTCCCAATCCACCCCTCTGAGATTCTGAGCTGCGGCCACCCGCCTCGCCTGGCCCCACCCCAACCACCCATCGCGGGGCGGTTTCCTGACTTTTGTGCCAGTCTTTCCAAAAGGATGTTATTCTTTATATCCCCACCGGATTTCTGCCAGCCCTCCACCCCACATGCGCCCACTACCCTCCTCCTTACTTTGGCCTCGAAAAAGCTTTTGGCTCCTTTGACTCCCTCTGTTGAGACGTCGATCTCTGACAGGCGGGCTAAGGCGTGCAGGCCGCTGTCCTCTTCCAACTCGCCCGCGGCGGATTTGCGGAAGATCAGAAGAAACTGAAGTAAGGGGAGAGGGAAGAGGAAAGAGCAAAAATCAACCATGAGCTTCTTGTACCGCAACTCTGAGAAAATCCCAGCGAGCGGGGAAAGGATACCAGATTTGCTTCTGGCAATGCTGTTGGCCAGTCCCCCAAAGGTGCTGCATGACCTTCACGGCCAACAATTGCCTCTTCGAAAGACCAATCTGAAAACATGCAGGAGATTTTTTTCGAGAGAATGGCACTAAAGAGAAATGAGGAATAAGACCCGTAGAATGACGTGGAACTGAGTTTTGCGCAAAGACGCAGAGGACGGTGCTGCAATGAAATATCCAGCGACGGCTCTTACCTCCCGGAAGGAGAGTTTGCTATCAAGGTCTTCGTCCACCTCCTTGATCATGTTTTTCAATCCAAGGTGGGTTTGGGGAGCCCCGAGTTTCTCCATCATCAGTTTCAACTCCATCAGGTCAATGTAACCATCCTTTCCAGCGTCGTACCTATAAAACGAGAGTGAAATTGAATAACAATGCCAACTAATTTTGCAGGCACAATTTTGCACGTTGGAAGTGGCCAGGGCCCAAGCTAGAAACGGGCGTGGTCCAAGCCAGAAATGGGCAGGGTGTGAGCCAGAAATGGGCATGGTCCAAGCCAGAAATGGGCGGTACCCGAGCTAGAAATAGGCGTGGTCTGAGCCAGAAATGGGTGTGGCCCGAGCCAGAAACGGGTGTGGTTCAAGCCTGAAATGGGCAGGGTGTGAGCCAGAAATGGGCATGGTCCAAGCCAGAAATGGGCGGTACCCGAGCTAGAAATAGGCGTGGTCTGAGCCAGAAACGGGTGTGGTTCAAGCCTGAAATGTGCCGGGCCCGAGCTAGAAATAGGCGTGGTCTGAGCCAGAAGTGGGCAGGGCCCAAGCCAGAGGCTAGATCCATTCCTTCTCTCTTTCTCTCTCTCCCCAGACTGTGGCATGGCCTGCCAGAGGAGATTCGTCAACTTAACACTCTCTCCAAGTTTAAGACACCCATAAAGACTAATCTCTTCCAGCAAACCTACCCAGATGAATTTTAAACCTAAGAATTTTGAGATGTCTTGATTGTTATTTTAATTTTGTACCGGTTTTATATGCTCTTTTAATTAATTTTATGTCTTTGATTCGTATTGTATTGTGCTAATGTTGTTCCCCCGCCTCGATCCAAAGGGAGAGGCAGTTGAGAAATAAATATTGTTAGCATGATTACCCTCCTGCTTGCTCAGGGGGCCACGGTGGAAGGGCACAGAACCGCTCCTCCCAGGGTGCTGAATGGATCACTAGGGCTTTTGACATTAGGCCGAGAGCCACATGGAATTAAGCCGAGAACCACAGCCTTCCCCACCCCCTGCCCTAAATAATAATTAGCTCATGAAATAAAAGCAAGTTGGCGTCCCCCTTCGAGAACCCAAGCAACCACCTTGTCCCTGCTGATCTGCAACAATAAAATCAGTTAATCTTGGAGGTGCCCCAAGACTTCCTATTACTGCCGTGCGTCCGGGCTTCATTTTCAGTCGAGTGGTTATAGATTAACTAATGACACAGTGCAGAGCGACACAGTCTGTTCTTTTCACATTCTCCGTCCAAAACCGGTACTGTTGGAATCAGGTGGTTATTTTCCCAATGTGAATCAGTTCAAACTGGGGGGTAGTGGGGGAAATGAGGCTTGAACTGACAAACACAATAACTGGCCCACATCAAAGCCACAGGAAGCAAAACACGCAGCCTTTCACAAACCGGGAGCCGTGTTGATCCATTTAAACACAATTTGTAAGCGTCAGTAGAAAAAAACACCACCAGCTTTTGGGACCAATCCATGCAGGTGGACGGCAGGACCAAGAAGCAGCAGACCCTTTGGAAGGGGACGGCGCCGCTGTTCCCATATTCTGACACCTGCTGCACCTGCATCCACCCACTTCATGGTAGGGCCGGCCCTGCATAGAATGTGAAGCTGGCAAAGTGGTTAGTGTGGTGGACTTTGGCTGGAGAGACCAGAGGCTGCATGAGAAAGGGGAAGATTTCCTGTACGAAAGCTTCTCTAGCATTAGAGCATACTGCTAACTCTTCAGCAGACCTGGTTTTGCTATCCAAAGTCCAGTTCAAGAACCAGACAGGAAGTGCCGCCTTTTCATGGGAACGGTCAGGGCGTGATTCTCTTTGCATTGCGGCCTGCAAATACGCCTTATCATAAAACCTTATAAACCAACAAAAGGTCCATGCTGTGGAGGTGTTCCATGTATAGAATCATAGAACAGCAGAGTTGGAAGGGGCCTACAAGGCCATCGAGGCCAACCCCCTGCTCCATGCAGGAATCCACCCTAAAGCATCCCTGACAGATGGTTATCCGGCTGCCTCTTGAAGGCCTCTAGTGTGGGAGAGCCCACAACCTACACCCTGCTGTAGTGGTGGTGGTGGTGAAAAGACCGTGATAATGATGAGAGGCAGAAGTCTTCCTGACTCAAAGAGGGCTGAACAAAATGGCAACTGGGCATGTTTCGCCTGGAGAAGAGAAGATTGAGGGGAGACTTGATAGCACTCTTCAAATACTTAAAAGGTTGTCACACAGAGGAGGGCCAGGATCTCTTCTCGATCCTCCCAGAGTGCAGGACATGAAAGAACGGGCTCAAGTGACAGGAAGCCAGATTCCAGCTGGACATCAGGAAAAACTTCCTGACTGTTAGAGCAGTACGGCAATGGAACCAGTTCCCTAGGGAGGTTGTGGGCTCTCCCACACTAGAGGCCTTCAAGAGGCAGCTGGACAACCCTCTGTCAGGGATGCTTTAGGGTGGATTCCTGCATTGAGCAGGGGATTGGACTCGATGGCCTTGTAGGACCCTTTCAACTCTGCTATTCTAGGATTCTACCAACTCTCTTTTGCTTCAAACCCAAGCAAATACATTTGCACAGCTACGTTTCTGCACCTGAAATTTCAAGGTGTACGGTGAAATCTTAGCTAGAAGCCTTCTCCCCCCGCCCCATTCCCCCTCTACAAAAAAAAGGCCGACAGCACCTGACAACTTTAGAATCGTAGGATTCTTGGAATCAGAGTTTGATTAAAAATGAACAAAAAGCTTCTAGTCCTCATGGGTACCAAGACATTTGTTTTTAAAAGGCAGGGAGCGTCTGGAGAAAGCTCCAGCCGGGCCTACTATGCTGTTGTTCCTGTGGTGTAGCAGTTAGCTACAGGTTCAGATTACGGAAGTTCAGACGGGAGGGAAATAGGTTCTGAACCCCACCCATACATGCACCTCATTGAATGCTCTTGGGCCGGTCACGATCTCTCAACCTAGCCTACCTCATAGGGCTGTTGTAGGGTTTAAAGGGGGGTAGAACCTTATACACTGCCCTGAATTCCCTGGAAGAAGAGTAGGATAAAATAAAAGTAATACAAAAAAATTATTCATGACGACTTGAACTGGTCAATTTGATATTCTGGTTTCCATTTTGGAGAGTCAGCAAATTTATGTTTTATGGGTCTGAGACAGAGATTCACCCATTTCACCAAGGTTATACCCGTTTGCCCAATGCTGACAATCTCTTCATTATTAAAAAGGCAAGTTACTAGTCCCTGGGAGATTCTGATATTATTATTCTTAGCAGCGTTGTTAGCAGATGTTTTTATTCTGTTTTTATTCTTTTACCTCATTTGTTCTCCCCTCGGAAATCCTCAGCTAGGGAGCGGTATAGGGATATTGTAAATAAATAAAATGAATAAAATACACATGTCAAACAATACCTGTATCAGGACAGAGTGAAATGTCACAAAACAGAGAGCCAGCAGCGACATTTTTAGCACCACTCTGTGCATTTTATTCTAAAGGAAGTGCCATTTAATCCAATACACATAGGATTTTAGCTTAGGAGACATTTTGGGGCGGGCCCTAATCAAAGGCATTGCCTGAAGGTGGATTTTTCTTATGGGCCAAAACACCTTCTGTTGCATTTTGTGTAATTTAGGACAAAGAAAGTGTGTTTTTGAGCCAGTTGCGTAATGCAAATCTGATTGCATAATATACTTATGGATTTAAACCCTTGCTGCCTACCTATGCTTAAATGCTCCATTGTGGCACATTCAAGTGAGATTTGGCATATGCAGGGGTCCACAACCTCTTTGAGTCATAGAATCATAGAATCACAGAATAGTAGAGTTGGAAGGGGCCTCTAAGGCCCTCGAGTCCAACCCCCTGATCAATGCAGGAATCCACCTTAAAGCATCCCTGACAGGTGGTTGTCCAGCTGCCTCTTGAAGGCCTCTAGGTCATCGGGTCCACTGTCGTACTGCTCTAACAGTCAGGATGTTTTTCCTGCTGTTCGACCAGAATCTGGCTTCCTGTCACTTGAGTCCATTATTCCGTGTCCTGCACTCTGGGATGATCGAGAAGTGATCCTGGCCCTCCTCTGCATGACATTCTCAAGACAATGGGAATTGCTTCTGAGTAGACACGTTTAGCAAGCTGCTTTCACAGCAGAAGTGGAGGGTTGTTGTTTTGTGTGTGTGATGTTTTTAAACATCTTTTTCGGGAGCAAGGCTCATTTGGTGGGGGGACATGAACAACAGATATTCCTCTTCTCATGTCCACCCTTTGATGAAGCAAATTCCCTTTCCTCCTATCAGGCTGTTCCCTACAGCTGCTGCCAAACCCTGTATTTCTAGTTGAGGTCACGCAGACTCCCAAGTGCAGAGAAGCCCGTGTGATGGGGAAATCCATCACAAAAAGGGGTTGCAAAAATGCGGGTTTTGTGGCATGAAAACACGCAGTTGCTGTGGAAAAGGAGGAACGTCATGTGTCACAAGTGCGTGTGAGGCATAGTAGCACCAGAGTAAACCTCCTGCATAGATGGGCCTAATCCCTCTCTCTCTCTCTCTCTCTCTCTCTCTCACACACACACACACACACACACACACACACAGAGCAATAAAGGTTTGGGAGGTTGGGAACACCTTCCATTTCACCCCGGGTTCTCCCACGCCTTTGCTGTGGGAAACATTTGCAGACTGTCCAATATTTTCCGATTTGAAACTTCTTTTTCTTTTAAATAGGCAAAGCTTTCGAAGAATTGGCTGAGTGGATTTCAGCAACGCACTGCTGACAGCTTTGGGTGTGTTTCAGACCGCTGGAAAAGGAGCCAAACCACTTAATGTACCCTGGGCTGATTGTCTTGCGCTCTCTTGAAACGGAGGTGCTTGTTTCATGCTTGAGACTTGCAAATTTAGCTGCTTGTGGTCCACTTGAGGCTGAGGCCTTTAGAATAAGGATGCTTTTAATGTCTGGGGCACACACAAGCTCAATCGTCCACCATTTTTAAAAATTATTATTGTTTTTAACTGGGATGTTGCAAGGCAAAGGGGCTGCACTCCAAGGCCATCTTTATTCGGGTTCACTAGGGTGGTCTTGAGTTTTGAAGCTCATCCCCCCCCCCCTCTTCCTTGGACTCTGGTTCTGGGGCAAGTGATTTTTCTTCACCATTTAGCATCTGGGAAATGAGTGTTTTGTCCACCACGTCCGCCATGACAGCCACTTTAAAAACTGGTGGCCATTTTGTGAGTGCACCCACAACACTCTCAAAATCCCAAATGTGTCCACTGACCCAAAAAGATTAAAGCGGTGGTTCTTAACCGTTTTTGAGTCACGGACCCCTTTGAAAAGCTATGGACCCCCTCCCTAGAAAAATGCACATAAGCACATAAACACAACTTTGCATGCAATGAATATACTTAAAAAATCAACTCCAGTGATTCCCTTAATATAGTGAATATAAATTTTGTGAACCACCCAGAGAGCTCCGGCTATTGGGCGGTATAGAAATGTAATAAATAAATAAATAAATAAATAAATAAATAAATAATTTTTTATTTGACTTTCATGGACCCCCTGAAGCCCATCCATTAATAGAATCAAAGAATCATAGAATCATAGAATAGCAGAGTTGGAAGGGGCCTACAAGGCCATCGAGTCCAACCCCCTGCTCAATGCAGGAATCCACCCTAAAGCATCCCCGACAGATGGTTGTCCAGCTGCCTCTTGAAGGCCTCTAGTGTGGGAGAGCCCACTACCTCCCTACCTATAGAAGTATAGCTTCCAAATCACGTGAGGTACTGGTTCCTCTCTATTCGGCCCTGGTTAGGCCTCATCTAGAGTATTGCGCCCAGTTCTGGGCTCCACAATTCAAGAAGGACGCTGAACAAGCTGGAGTGTGTTCAGAGGAGGGCAACCAGGATGATCTGGAAACAAAGCCCTATGAAGAGAGACTGAAAGAACTGGGCGTGTTGAGCCTGGAGAAGAGAAGATGGAGGGGAGACATGAGAGCACTCTTCAAATACTTCAAAGGTTGTCACACAGAGGAGGGCCAGGATCATTTCTTGATCCTCCCAGAGTGCAGGACACGGAATAATGGGCTCAAGTGACAGGAAGCCAGATTCCGGCTGGGCAACAGGAAAAACTTCCTGACTGTTAGAGCAGTACGACAATGGAATCAGTTACCTAGGGAGGTTGTGGGCTCTCCCACACTAGAGGCCTTCAAGAGGCAGCTGGACAACCACCTGTCAGGGATGCTTTAGGGTGGATTCCTGCATTGAGCAGGGGGTTGGACTCGATGGCCTTGTAGGCCCCTTCTAACTCTGCTATTCTATGATTCTATGACCCCCTGGGGTTCCATGGACCCCAGGTTAAGAACCCCTGGATTAGAGTGCCGGACTACAACCAACCCAAACCAGTTTCAAATACCAACTTAGACAGAAAACAAAAGGCCATCAGTGAGGGAGGAAGCAGCAGCTAGGCACCTCTCCACCGTGCCTGGGTCCAGCTCCAGCTGAGAGCCCCCTCCCTCCTGCTGTCAACTGTAACTGCTGAACTTTGCAACTAAGATTGTAGTGCCTGAATTTGCTTTCCTTTTCCCCCTCCTCCTCCTCCTCCCTCCCAATCCCCTTTCCTTTTGTGTCATGTCTTTTAGATTGTAAGCCTGTGGGCAGGGAGTGTCAAGAAATACTTTTGTAAGCCGCCATGAGAGCCTTTTTTGGCTGAATGGCGGCATAAAAAATCCTTAAATAAATGCCCTCCCACACTAGAGGCATTCAAGAGGCAGCTGGACAACCATCTGTCAGGGATGCTTTAGGGTGGATTCCTGCATTGAGCAGGGGGTTGGACTCGATGGCCTTGTAGGCCCCTTCCAACTCTGCTATTCTATGATTCTATGAAATAAATAAATAAATAAATAAATAAATAAAACTCAGGGGTGGATCATAAACCAGACTTTCTCTCCTTCCTTCTCCATCTGACTCTACCTCACAGGAGTGTTGCAAGGGTAAAACATGCCTCCCTTGGAGGTAAGATGGGAGGAAAATGTAATGAATGAAAACAAAATTCATTAAATAAATTAAACAAACAAGCCTTAGGACGGGACGTACTTGAGCACCCAGCTGAAGTGTCACAGTACCAGGGGAAAATTTAGGTTTCAAACACTGCTGCTTTCAATATGACAGGTCGCAGTAACCACATTCACAAGAAACACGCCGCTTTAGCAGGAAAGGGGGCATTCTTACCTAATGAAAACAGCTTAAATATGTACTAGTCTAATTTACAAACTGTCACCCCTGGGGAGGCTAAGGGTGATTGTGACTTGCCCAAAGCCATGGAGTAAGTCCCTAGCAGAGGCAAAATCCAAACGCGGGACTTGCGGCCTTGAGGCTCAGTCTCTTCACCCACTCTGCTACACCAGTTTGATGAACAGAGGCCTTATTTTAAACCCAGGCTCCGGATATAACTGCACATGGAACTGCGGTGTTTCTAAGTAGGCAGACGTATGCCAGTATTATTCTGATCAGTGACTAATTCTCAGCCGCCTGTCGACCGCAGCAGTTAAGAAGGAAGAGGCCCTCTGGCCTACCATAGTTCCTCTCTCCGGGAGCACAAGATTAATCCATATGATTATTTGGTAAAGCTGATTAAAACTCAGATACATGTGTGCAAATTGCTCATACTGGGCTTAGCAGGGAAATGTGGGCTTTTCTTTTGATACCAAGAGGAAGTCTGCTCCTTTCTTCTTCTTCTCCTCTCTTTCTCATGAGCTTGTTCATCGCTGCCGCTACCTTTGCAGACAGACTCACGTCTCCTGGGTGACAGTTCAGGGCTGGAGATCGAGTGAGAACTGCAAAAGGCTGGCCACAGTGCTGAGCAGCTCAGAAGGTCCAATGTTAAAAAGGGACATTTGAAGAAATTGTGGCGGCAGAAATCGTGACGACAGTTGGGAAGAGGGTCCTTCGCGTCTGTTATCACAAACCCCTCCTCGAAATTGGTGGCACCGGGTTCAACCATCCAGCCAGGATCGTGTTCACTTATTGCACTCTTTCTGCCTCTTAAGCTCTGGTTGGCTTCCAGCAGGATTGTCCCTACCACGAGGCAGAGTGAGGCGGTTGCTTCAGGCGGCAGATTCTGGGTGGCGGCGGCAACTAGGAGGGGAGCGCTATTTGCCTGTTGGAGCGTCTGTGCTTCTTGGAAGCGCGTCTGAGTGTAGAGGGAGAAAGATGTCTGCCCCATGGCCTGCCCTGTGGCCTTCTGGTGTGGTGAAGGGTGCTGACCCATTTCCAGTGTTGAAGGAAGTTTCAACTCCCAGTCCAGACGGCTTTTGTCGATGGAATGGAAGTGGGTGTCATCTTGTCCTTTGCTTCAGGCAGCAAAATACCTTGGGCTGGCCCTAGCCCTCAGACTTGGTCTCCTGATTGGCTGGGAGCAAATGTATATCCTGATTGGCTGGGAACAATCTATATCTATATCCTGATTGTCTAGGAGACATATATTGATCGTCGGCTGGGAGCAATATCTGATTAGCTAGGAGCAATATTGCCAATAATGCTCCCAGCCAATCAGGACACCAAGTCTGTGAGCCAGGGCTAGCCCATGCATTTGGCCAGCTCCAGTCTAAACCATTTTGGGTTGGCGATCCATGCCTGAATTTTTTGTTCTTCGAAGGTCGAGGCCGAATTAGATGTGATGTTAATCATGTCACGTGACTGGGAGGGGGGAGGTTAAAAGCCCCTCCCCCTGGCTGATCCTGATCCACATCTCCCCCCCCCCCAATCCTCCCTTAGTGGCTACTGGCAGGGAATGATGGAAGTTGCAGTCCAACACATCTAAAAGACATCAGGGCATGGAAAGTGGATTTAAGGCACTGAGAAATGTTACAAATCAACATTTCTTTGTGGGGGGCGGGGGCGGCAGAAGAACCAATGTTCCCTCCGCCTGTCTTTTAAGAGCCAATTAGATGTTACATTAATTGCTTGCATGAAATTAGCACATAGATTTTAAATATCAAAGAGCCCCATGATGGCTATTTACATAAAAAAACACATGCCACTGTGCATGTTAATCTCTTAGAAGCAATTAACATAGCAAATTCATGGATGACAGGTCTATCGCTAGCTATCAGATGTCACAACCGGAGCCTGCATCAAAATGTAGCTCTTGGTCAGGCTGCCAGCCAGCCTGTTAAGCCCGCAGCAGGAACACTCCATTTCGTTCTCTTCCCCTGGCCCCCACCAATTTTCTATCCGTTCACCCCCACAACACTCAATTAGCATTCCATGGGCACTCAGCATGCGCAGTCCTTACTAGGTTGTGGGGGGCGGGGGGGGCATTGGGGAGGGGGACACTCCCGTCTGCAAGCCTTGGGTTCCCCTGCACCTGCGCACGCCTCCCTCCTCTCGTGCGTGGAAGATGTTTTGCTGCCCGAAGCAAAACGGCAAACGACTCCCTGCACCCACCCAAGTCAAGGGCTATAGGATGCAAAGCCAGGCACGTTGTTTCGGCACCATGAGACAGAAAATCCCACAAGCACACAATTCCTCACCTCTCGCAGTTAAAATACAACATTAATAAACAGATTAGCTAGCCATTTGCTGCCCTTTGAAATCTGCTGCCTCACCCTGCCTCATGGTAGGGCCGGCCCTGCAGGGAGATTCTACCGTTATCGTGACAAATCTCCAGGTCCGCTGCCTGTCGCCTTCAAGCCACATTTGGGGCATCTGGCTGGCCGCTGAAGCAACCTGGATGCTGGATGCTGGTCTGATCCAGCAGAGCTCTTACGTTTCTGTGGGGTCTGGGGCATGGGTTAGCGGGGGGCTTTCAGCATCCATGAGCAAAGGGCACCGTGCAACTGAAAGCCAACCACGGCTCTGCTCGCCAGTTTCACCGCTGCAACACGTAAGGGAGACTTAGTCATTTCCGACACGAAGGCCACAATCGAGAAGTGCGAGGGAATTGGCAAGCGGCCCGGCTCTTGCTCAAGCATCCTGCCTCCGAAAATGCCACGCAGCTCGCTCTTCTTGCTGCCGTTGGCTGCTAAGATTAGTACGGCGTTCGAACAGACACAGGGTGACAAAACACATCAGTGGGGTTGTTGAAAATCCTGCAACGCTTTGACACTGTCATACGCACGCACGCACGCACACCCCAGTCTGGCAGGAGACAGCAGCGGCTGTGGGCGAGAGGGCGAGTACTTACTCATCACCCACCAAACTTTCCCTGGTAGCCACCTTAAGCTCTGGACATTTTATCTTCAAAACTAGAGGGCACAATTCTAGCACTAAGGCTGGGCTATACAAATCCTCGTCACCACAGATCTCGACAACCTAGTCTCACCTCCCGATGCTGGACCACAAAAATCAGGGACCGGGGAGAAAGCAAGAGAAGGGACGATTCACCAATGGAACTCACTGCCACAAAATGGAGGATAGTCACAGTCATAGGCAGCTTTACGAGGTGACTAGACAAATTCACAGAGGAGAGGTCTACTCAGAGCTATTGAGCGACAGTCATGATGTACAGAGCTTCCATGTTAAGAGGCAGTGTACCACTGAATCACAACTGCCAGGTGGCCTATATGCTTTGCTTTGAAGGCCTCCCTAACACATCTGGCTCTGGCTGGAGCAGGATGCTGGCCTACATGAACACCTGGCGTCCCCAGATTGAGCGGTAGATGTACGTTGTGGCTACGATTCTCAGACTTAAAACACGGCCGTTAGGTGTCCCCCCCACCCCACCTCGGATGAATCTAGGCAGCCTGCAGTGCAAATGGAGCACCCAGGGTCAGCAGCATTGGACTACAACTCCCATTATCCCAAGCATCACACACACAACATAACAGAGACTGTATTCCGACCCTACTGGCGGGTGTTATACGTTCCAGAGCAACTTCCAAAATATTAACAATAGACACATTGCATTGCTGAAACAATTATTATTATTTAAATCCTCCATTGCAAACAGCAGTCAGTCACATTGATTAAAACGTCGCTATTGTCTCCCAGTTTTCTGTTTTATATGTAAAAGGCAGGCAGAAATAAACAGAGACCGTCTCAGTGCAAATCACAGCTGTTGATGCATCCCAGATATCCGCAACCCGGAGCCCTCCCGATGTGTTGGACTACAACTCCCATCATCCCACAGCTGTGGGATGATGAGAGTTGTAGTCCAACACATCGGGAGGGCGCCGGGTTGGGGAAGGATGGGGTACCCCTTTCAATTTGCCTCCTCTTGGACGGACAATTCGGCCAGGTCTTTGCCATGGGAGCAACTGAATGAATCCATCTCACAAGAAGAGACAGAACAGCTGCCCTTGGCCAAAATAAACAGAGTGATGACAAGTGATGGTAAGTGAAGGCAGAACCTTGAAGGTCTAGTTTTGGAGAAGAGAGGAAAGGAGGCCACGGACCCGGCAAGAGGAGCCACGAACACGGCAAGAGGAGAAACTCTAAATACGAGACGAAGGCCCGAAATGACGGCGCTTCAACTCATAAAACAAAAAACACGCAGCGTTAAGAGGAGGAGGAGGAGAGCAGCCCACGATAAAAGGAAGCAGAAAAGCAAATTAAGGAACCGAAGGGACAGGAAGCCAAGAAACCCGATCATCACATCTCGTGTTCTCGGAACGGCTTCACATTTGTGAAAGAACCAGCCCAGAGGAACAGGCACCGATCGCCTCTAAAAACAGAAGAAAAAAAACGTTCCCAGCTGCCGGAAAAAGCTTTAATAACCCCAACGCATTTCGGAATATTTCCGTTCTCGGGAGCCACTTGTCTTTTCCGCATATATCTTGCAAAAACTTGCTAATGCTTCCTCTCTTTCAAACAACTCAAGTAGCCCCCGTTTTCTCTTCTGTTTTAGGTTTGAAGTTTGCCAAAGCAAACCATGAAATACCTCGTTGCATCACACTACTGTCCAATAAATTGGATTCATAAGACATATTATTATTATTATTATTATTATTATTATTATTATTATTATTATTACTACTACTACTACTACTACTATATTTATTTGTATCCAACCTTTTGTCCAATACTGGGCCTCAAGGAAGCCTTACAAAATTTAAAACATATACATTTTAAAACCTAGGAAATGTAAAAAAATAAAATTATTGCATTTCTATCCTGCCTTTTTTCCTCCAAGGAACCCAAGGCGATGTACATAATCCTCCTCTTCTCCATTTTATCCTCACAACAACAACCCTGTGAGGTAGGGTGGGCTGAGAGGCTGTGACTGGCCCAAAGTCACCCAGTGGGTTTCCATGGCCGAGTGGGAACTAGAACCTGAATCTCCCAACTCCCAGTCCGAGACTTTACCCACTACACCACACTGGCTCTTGCATGCATGGTGTGTGTGTGTGTGTGTGTGTGTATAGACCTCATCATCATCATCATCATTTAGAGTACTATAAACTAACACAGCTCAAAGGGAGAAGATGATGCCACGTTCCGAAATTGAAATTCTTGCCGATTGCCGTCCCACACGCATACTCCCATGTTTGTGGCTTCTTAAGACTCTTCAAAATAAAAAGTTGAGAATGCAAAGGGGGGAAGGACAAATGAAACACAAGAACTGACACAGTCCAGAGACGCAACTGCTACGAATCACCAAGGGCGGCCTCTGAACGAGATGCCTGTGTGCCGTTTTGTTAAAACAATGATCAACAGACGCCCGCCTTGGATGGATGCTCCAGAGCGATGCAGTTCCTGCCTGCTGGACGATGCCCCAGCAGGGCCTACCTAGTCCAGCACCCTTATTTCCCACTTGGGCCAATCAGATGCCTCCAGGAAGCTCGGAAGGAGGGCGCAGGGGAAACACCCCTCCTTCCTGTTCTCCTTTCTCCTGCAACTGGCATTCGGTGCCATACAAGATGTCCTTTTCAAATGGACACCCATACCAGCAACCACTGATCGACAGACCTCTCATCCCCTATAAAACTGACTACTCCAGCCTTTCCCAACCTCGTGCCTCCCAGACACGCTGGACTGCAACTCCCATCATTCCATGCTGGCTGAGAATAATGGGAGCTGCAGTCCAAGTCTTCGGGAGGACAGCAGGCTGGGGAAGGTGAGTTTAACCCCATTTTAAAGCCATCTTTATTTATACGATTCAGCATTTCATTCTCCTCTTATCATCTCCACTCCTTCGTTGCCACCAAGAGATGAGCCCCAGAACCCTGGAGCTGGAGCTCAGTGGTGCAGCATCCGCTTTGCATGCAGAAGGTCCCAGGTTCAATTCCCGGCATCTCCAGATAGGGCTGGAAAAACTCCCACCTGAAACCCTGGAGGGCCGTTGCTACCAGTCTGTGTCAACAATACTGGCAGAGATTAGGCAGTTTTCTGTGTTGCGCTGCCTCAACACCCGGGATGCCGCTACACCTACATCTGGGCCTGCTTCCTCTGTGTTCTCCTGTCTTTTCGGAGCATGAGAAGCTACGGTAAGCCTGTCCCAACCGACTAGATTTAGAAGCCTGCCAATTCCCCCCTCTCTTTCGACTGTCCGTCCCTGTATGGCAGCTGAAGAGCCGGAGGAGCCTGTCAAACAATGAGACTTCTGAAGAAATGTGTCAGGTGTTCTGAGAAGAAGAGAAAGAAGAAGAAACAGCTCACTCTGTATTTCCCTTGCTGCAGGCAGTGTCTTTGCCAAAACAGGCCTTGGCTCAACTAAAGATAAGGTGGAGATAAACTTAAGAACAAAAGATGGCGAGCAAAAGATTTAAAAGGGATCCAGCACAGGTACCAACGAGGGGCCAGGTTTTGCAATGTTGCAAAGGCTTAATTTCAGAAGAAAAAATGGACCCTGGTTTCCCGTCCTTGATGCCTTTCGACAACCTTTTATCAAATCCAGCAAAACCTCTCCTGCCAAGTCTTCTACTCGCCCTAGATGAAGCGGCTGTTTACGAAGTCTCTGAGTTAAACTGCCATGTCCTTGGATCTGGTAAAATGACTGAGGTCGCTCAAAGCAAGCCCAAGGGAATTCAGAGGCAGGGACCGACCCAAAGGTGGATTGCGGCAGGAAGAGAAACAGGTGTGTACGTGTGTCTGTATGTGTGGAATTTAACCCAGGCCATTTCCTCCTCCTGTTGAATGGATCTTGCACTGTGACCCTTTGAACGGGAAAGTCCCGTCCCCCCCCCCCCGTCCCCGTGAAGAACGCAGCAGGGCAATGTCAGGTCTGCTGGGAAAATGCATTTATTTGCATTTCTTTTATTTGCATTTCTTTGCAGTTGCAAGATTGCACGGTGGGCTTTACTTCTTTGAGGCTCCCCAACCAAGGAGCTGGCCCTCAAGATGTAACCCCTGGGACTTTGATTTGGTGGCCAGCACCCATTGCAATTTAAAGGCTGCAGAATAACCCTACAGACATCGTGCCTTTCAGGGAAAGGTCTCGGTGGTAAAGGACACGCTTTGCCTGCCATAGGTCTCAGATTCAATGCCCAGCATTGCCAGTTAGAGCCGCTGCCTCTACATGAGACAACACTGAGTTAGACGAACCAAGAGCGCACAGCCCAATTTCCTCTGTTCCTTCAGAGAGCCAGACGTTCAGGCCTCCCTGGGCACACCATGGCTTCCAAACACCAGGTGTGCGCAGAAGCAAGCTCCTCGTCTTATTACTGAGAAAACGGCACTTCGCACACGCCCATGGGATCCTTCCCCTTCCCATGATCAAGGGCTGAAGCCCGGCCCAAACACCAGAGCTTCTTTTCAGCGCACGTTTGCTCTGCTTTGCGGAAATTAAGAACCCCTGCCGGTTTTTTATGCAGGTTTTGATCTGGCCTGAAATTATTATTATTCTTTTTCTTAGCAATAAACCGTTTGGCGTCCGCAGCATTCCTCAGGGAATCCGCGCGTTCCTGTAGAAGCGGAAAGGTTGAAGGCAGCTCCAGATGCGGCCGCCTCCCCCCTTTCACACAGTCTGCCCCCCTCCCCTCCTGGGCACCCCAAGTGCAGATGTGCTTGGAATACTACAAAAGCAGAACTCACCGGTGGAGGTGGGGATGGGGTGGGGAAACCAAGGTGAAAATTCCCCTCTCTTCCCCTCCCCCTTCCAAATGCAATCTCCTGGCCCACGCAGCTGCCTCCTTCTCTCCCCCCACCCCCACCCCCACCCCCACTGAGACCTTCCTTGGGCAGCTTCATAGGGCCAATTACGGTGCAGGATGTGTGCATGCAGCCCAGCTCCTGCTTTGGTCCCCAGACCAAAGACTTGAATTACAAGAGGTTTTCAAAATGCTCCCGATGAAGGGTGGAGAACATGGGGCGGGGGGGGGGGGTGGAGGAGACAGGGATTGTGGGGTTTCCTTCAGGGCCCCTCGGCCTTTTCCCCACAATTCAGCCGATGTGCCAACCCAGCGCATTGCAACAGAACATGCCTCTCCTTCTAGAGCATCGCTTTGCCAAAGAGGGAAAAGCAGAAGTCCTTTTGGGTGGAAGCCAGCAAGCCCCAAAGGCCCCTCTCTAGAGTTGGGGGTCTGTGTGTGTGTGTGTGTGTGTGTGTGTGTGTGTAGGGTGAATCACTGACACGCCCCATGTTACGCCAGGAAGTCCAATGCTCAAATTATGGGGGGAGAAAAACACACCAAATAGGAGCCGCAAGGCCAATTCTGCTCACCCATAGAGACCTACATTCACCATCCTGTACCCTGATGGTGCTATATAAATAAGTAAATAAATAATAATGAAAACTGGCCTAGGCCACCGGCCATCCAGATGTGCTCAAGCCTTGGCAACCAAGAGAGAGGGGGGGAAGAGCTCCTGAGCTAGTACAGAGTGCATTTCTATAAGGATCAAGGGCGAGTAGGACGGAGGGGGGAGAGAAAAAGCACGCGTGAGCGTCTCCTCAGCACTCTCCCGAGGAGTGGGGCTACCACCCTCAGGGGATGATGGGAATTGTAGCCCCCCGGCCCCTCCCCAGGTCTGGTTGGGGAAGGCAGCGCCGGCCTCCACACACGCTCAGAGGCACTGCCTCCCGCCCGCCCGCCGGCGGCTACTCACTGTCGGAAGAGGCGCTCCATGTCCTTGATCTGGCGCCGGGAGAACTCGCGGAACTCGGTGTAGGGGCTGAAGACGCGGTGGCCGCCTCCCGGCGACTGGTGCGGGGAGGCGGCCGCCGACCCCGGGTCGTTGAGCTCGGAGCGCCGCTGCAGCTTGGCGCTCAGCTCGCCGTCGGCGCCGCTGCCCAGGGCCGGCTCTCCGGCGTCGGCGTCGGCGTCGGGCTCCGGCTCTCCGGCGGCGGCGGGCTCGTCGGGCGGCGGCCGCCCATTGTGCGCCTCCACTTGCAGGCGGCGGCTCAGCTTGGTCGCCAGCTCGTCGGTGGCCATCGCGGGAGGAGCAGCAGCCGGGCTGGGCTGGGCTGGGCTAGGTTGGGCTGAGCGGGGCCGAGCTAGCCGAGCGCGCCGCCGCCGCCTCTCGCAGCTCCGCCCCGGCGGCCTCTGAGTGGCGGCGCAGGGCGAGCCCACGCAGGGCGGGCGGGCAGCAGGGCTCCGCGGGCGCGCAGCGGCGAGCGCTGCGCAGGAGCCGCCCGCGGACGCCTGGGAAGGAGGCCAGGGAATGGCCGCCTGCCCGCCCCTTCCGCCTCCTCGCGCTTACTCCCGAGGAAGCGGGCAAGGGATCGCGGTGTGTGTGTCCACCCTCTGGGGCTTACTCCCGAGGAAGCGGGCGAGGGGGCATGGCTGGATGCCTTGGAGCGTGTTTCCTTCCAAGCTAGGGGGCACGGGATTGGGACGCCGGGGCTGCTTGCTCCCACCCACCCCCAGCCCTGTGGGACTTACTCCCGAGGAAGCGGGCAAGGGATGGGGGGGGGGAGGTGTCCACCCTCTGGGGCTTACTCCCGAGGAAGCGGGCGAGGGGGGCATGGCTGGATGCCTTGGAGCGTCTTTCCTTCCAAGCTAGGGGGCACGGGATTGGGACGCCAGGGCTGCTTGCTCCCACCCACCCCCAGCCCTGTGGGACTTACTCCCGAGGAAGCGGGCAAGGGATGGAGGGGGGGTGTCCACCCTCTGGGGCTTACTCCCGAGGAAGCGGGCGAGGGGGCATGGCTGGATGCCTTGGAGCGTGCTTCCTTCTTGGGATGCAAGGGCTGCTTGCCCCCACCCCAAATCCCCGTGGGACTTACTTCCGAGAAAGCGGGCAAGGGATCGAGGTGGCGGCGATCGCAAACTCGCTGGGCAGCCAGCCCCGGTGGGGCAGCCAGGTTAGCGTGACCCTATGGAAAGGAGAACAGGGCTCCTGCAGCGTTAGGGTGACCCTATGGAAAGGAGGACAGGGCTCCTGTATCTTTAACAGTGGTATGGAAAAGGGGATTTCAGCAGGTGTCCTTTGTATGAGTGCAGCCCCTGGTGAAATTCCCTCTTCATCACAACAGTTAAAGCTGCAAGAGCCCTGCTCTCTTTTGGATCTGGTTACTCTAGTATAGCTCCTGCAGCTTTAACTGTTGTGAAGAAGAAGAAATTTCCCCAGGTTCTCCATATGTACAAAGGACGCCTGCTGAAATTCCCTTTTCTATGTAACTGTTAAAGATTCAGGAGCCCTGTCCTCCTTTCCATATGGTCACACAGGTTTGTGCAGGGGACTCCGCTCTCTGGGGCTTACTCCCAAGTAAGTGCGTGTTCGATGGTTGGCTTTCCTGGCACGCGCTTCCTCCCAAGTTAGCATGCATGGGATCTGGACGCCAGGGCTGCCTAGCCCATAATTAGGGTGGCCATATGGAAAAGGAGGACAGGGCTCCTGTGTTTTCCCCTCATCACAACAGTTAAAGCTGCAGGAGTCCTGCCGTCTTTTGCATCTGGTCAAGAGGGCAGGGCTCCTGCAGCTTTCACTGCTGTGATGAAGAGGAAATCTCACCAGGTGTTGCACTCATACAAATGATATCTGCTGAAATCCCCATTTCTGTGCAACTGTTAAAAGATACAGGAGCCCTGTCCTTTTCATGTGGTCTCCCTACCCACAATTCCTATGGGACTTACTTCTGAGTAAGTGGGTGAGGGGGGTACCTGTGTGGGCGCCGGCCTGCACCAACCTGCTAAATGGGTACCAGCACAGGCCCAGGGATCAAAGCCGGAAGTCACCATTCCTTGGACCATTCATGCCGCCATGCGCTCATGTGGATTGTGGCCCTGTCAAGCCCCATCTCTCCAAACGGGGTGGGTGGAGAAGTAGAAGAGCATTAAAATACCCAAAGCGGCTGAGTGTAAGCAAGCATAATGTGATATGTGTGTGTGGAAAAGATCCTAATTTCACGTTGGTGGGGTCTGAGCGGGACATGAGTGACCAGGAAAGGCATCTTGGGGGCATGATGGCCGGCTGGCTGAAAGCCTTGGCCTGGCGCACAGCTGCTGTGGAACACTCCCAGATGGGAAGTTGTTCCACAGTCCTTGGATCACTCTTCAAATACTTAAAAGGTTGTCACACAGAGGAGGGCCAAGATCTCTTCTCGATCCTCCCAGAGTGCAGGACACGGAATAACGGGCTCAAGTTACAGGAAGCCAGATTCCGGCTGGACATCAGGAAAACCTTCCTGACTGTTAGAGCAGTACGACAATGGAATCAGTTGCCTGGTGAGGTTGTGGGCTCTCCCACACTAGAGGCCTACAAGAGGCAGCTGGACAACCACCTGTCAGGGACGCTTTAGGGTGGATTCCTGCATTAAGCAGGGGGTTGGACTCGGTGGCCTTATAGGCCCCTTCTAACTCTGCTATTCTATGATTCCAGTCACCTTTTTCTGCATCCAGAACTACACAGAATTCCGAGTGTTGGTCGCATCATAGATTTGTATAAGGGTGATATTTTTAACCCCTTTCCTAACAGCCTCCAACCTGGAATCCTTCAACCAACTGGCCACCATGACCCCAAGATGCCTTTCCTGGTCAAGTGTGGCCAGCAATGTGAAATTAGGACCTTTGGCCATAGTAAGCAACACGTCGTGCTTCCTGATCCATTGCTGGGCGCTGTACACATTCTCCCCCCCCCCCAACTCCATACTGCCGTTTGCCTCACTGACGACAGCTTATGAGAGCCAGTGTGGTGTAGTGGTTAGGGTGTTGGACTGGGACTCTGGAGATCCGGGTTCTAGTCCCCACTTGGCCTTGAAGCTCGCTGGGTGACTTTGAGCCAGTCACTGGCTGTCTCAGCCCGACCTACCTCACGGGGTTGTTGGGAGGATAAAATCGAGAGGAGGACTGTGTGTTAACAAGGCAGGGCTAGGTGATGAACCAAGGCTCTTGTAGTGTTAGGCTACAATATGGAACTCACTACCACAAAATGTAGTGATGGCCACCCATTTGGATGGCTTTAAAAGGGGGTTGGATAAATTCCTGGAGGAGGAGAAGGCTATGAATGGCTACCAGCCCTGATGGTTGTGTGCTACCTCCAGTATTCGAGGCAGTAAGCCGATATACACCAGTTGCTGGTGTCATGAATAAAAATCCACTTTGGTTGTAAGGCAACTCCGTTTTATTGAGCTTATTGCAGCTGCATGGAGAGGGTCTTACACACAAAGAACTTCTCAACTGGCCGTGTGGAAATCAGGTATATTTGTACATATTAGCATCTTAACTAATTAGCAGTTAGCAAAGTTCTAAAGCAAAAGAGAAACAGATCAAAGAAAACGTCTTCATTACACCTCATCAACAGGCGGTCTCTTAACTCTTCTAGCAATGTCAGATTGACCTGGATGGTCTGTCCTCTTTATCAAGCTAGTCTTTTTGTCTTATACTAGATCAAAAAGATCTTGACAGTCAGAAATTCCAATCAAGCAGTTCCTTCCAATTAAGCAGTGTCAGCATTGCAGCACATTCAGGCTCATACATCTTTCCAATCCCATCATGCAGTTCACTTGCAAGAACCAAACTACACACAGAGGCCTACATACAGAGGAGGTCTATCAAGGATCGTAGCTTTGCTTTCTCACTGAGGAACATGGGTGGGAGGGTGCTGTTGCACCGTGTCCTGCTTTGTGGGTCTCTGGTCGACAGCTGGTTGGCCACTGTGTGAACAGTGTGGTGGACTAGATGGACCCTCGGACTGATCCAGCATCAGGGCTCTTCTGGTGTTCTTACTGGGTTAACTGCATGGGGACAGGGGTTGAGCCTCACTCCTAGTACCATGCTCCTGATCCAATTAACATCCTTCCTAATCATTAGATCAGGAAGGATGTTCATTGGATCATCCAGTGGATCCAGCAAAGCTCCTTCAGCACATCGGGGTATCTTGTGATCCTTCAGCACATCGGGCTATCTTGTGATCCTTCAGCACATCCAGGTACCTTGTGGTCCTGGGATGCTGCATTGCTACCAAGGAGGAAAGAGAGTCCCAGCCGTGAGCCTTCACAGGGGTGCGTTGCGACTAAAGATGTGTCGGAAATGTATGGGCGCCCACCGCAGATTGTGTCCGGGTCTACGTTTGGTTCAGGAGGTGCAAACTGGGTACGTTTCGATCCAAAGCAAACTGAATCAAATTTCTCACATGTCTCTAGTTGCAACCTGCTACAATAACAACTTCAGAGGAATGAGGAAGTCTCGTAATTCAGGGTTGCTCCATTGGGACGCAACAGATTTGGAGGCAATATCATCCTGCTAATCTGTTCTGCTGACCTTTCGTTGGTGACATTTGTACAATCTGCTTTGAGACATCATGGTGGACACAGTGGGTGGGTGTCGGTCAGTGATGGGTTGGATCAGTCAGCAGGCAGAGATGTAAAACCACATGCAGTCCCTCAACTCCCTCTTGACATTATCACAATGAAATCCTCCGTCCAGGCAGTGAACCAATTAAAGAGTTGTTATAATGAACTGCCTGCCTGTTAACTAATTAAGCTTCAAATAAATTTGCACATTGACATCAAACCCCACCCCTGAAAATTGCTATCTTTTGGGGTGAAGGTACAATTTAAAAAATTTCACCTGCTCGTTCCCATAACATTCAATAAGTAAACCGTGTAACTTGCAGAATTACACATTCCTCCTATTTAGTTCCTGCGTTCAGCCCACTTCTGTCATATTCCTGTTATCAAATTTCAGATTGGAAAGTCCTTGGGGGCAGTGAGCGAGCCTCTTGCACTCTGTATTTCGCCATGCAGGGGTGTGTGGGTGTGTATACATAGATATGTATTAAAGGTATTTTACATTTTGCTTTGCATTCTCAAAGACAGTAACACACCAGAAACAAAATAGATTGCAAATTATAGAAGTGTGCCCCGCCATTTAAAATTGGATGCCATCAATGTATGGTCCAATGTGCCTTGGAGAGACACAGAAAACATCGCTTCACTGGCAGACAGGAGCTCTGCTGGTAGTGGTGGGAATTCCCAGAGGCACCAATTACGTTGGCAGTAGACAGGGCCGGCCCTAGGATAGATAGCTCCCTGGGCGAGGAGTGCTTTTGGTATGCCCCATAGTCAATTTTGCAGGGTTTATGGAGGCTTTTAGAGACGTTCCATCCATTGAGATGGATATTGTTCAAAACCTTGGCACAAATCAAAGTTCAAAAACTTCTCAGCAGTGGCAGTACACAGCTGCCCGGGTAGGAGCACCAGACAGAAGTGTGGATAATAATACTCACGCAGACGTAGAAATGCAATATACCAAAGACAAAAATAAATAACTTAAACAGAAATAAAAGAGCAACCAACAAAGCAGAAGGAAAGCAGACTAAAACACAAAAATAATCAGAATTTCCTGTAAAATGTTTGGGAAAATAGGAAGGTCTTGACTGTGGCATTCTGGTGGTTTTTTTGTTTGTTTTTAAAAAGAAGAAATATCATTTTAATGATGTACTAATCTTTGTAACTTTTCATAGAATCATAGAATCAGCAGAGTTGGAAGGGGCCTACAAGGCCATCGAGTCCAACCCCCTGCTCAATGCAGGAATCCACCCTAAAGCATCCCTGACAGATGGTTGTCCAGCTGCCTCTTGAATGCCTCTAGTGTGGGAGAGCCCACAACCTCCCTAGGTAACTGATTCCACCGTCGCACTGCTCTAACAGTCAGGAAGTTTTTCTTACGTTCACCACTCCGGTCATAAATAAATGACCTGGTCCCGGAAAGATGGCAGTGCTGGCACCAGACAAGCAACTTTTGGGGTGGGGTGGGGTGGGGTAGATCCCACAGCGGGGCTGCCACTGCAGGAAAAGTTTTGTAAATACACAACACACCCGTGCAAAAGGGGCTACTTGGGAAAATGCCTCCATAGAAGATCTTAGGTCACGTTGGTATGGAAAGGGGCGCTCCTTGGGGTATCTGGTTCCCAAGCTGCGTAGGGCTTTGAAAGGAAGTATCAGCACCTTAAAATTGGGTTTGGAAGCGAATAGGCAGCCAACATAATTCGGAACAGGTGTAATAGTTTAAATTCTGTGCTCTCTCTTTCTCTCTGCTGCCTCTCAAACGTCTGAAGCCCTGATGAGCTTTCTCCGTTCCAGATCAGCTTCTTTTTTCCGCCGGAATCCCTCGCAGTGAAGTCATAATCTTCCGTTTGTGACATGGGAGCCGTTGCCGTGAGAGGATTATGGGCTGGCATTCTTAATACCAGTTGTCCTGGCAGAGCGGGGTCACGGAGGAGAGGGAGCGAGAGCGCCACCCATTTCGGCTGTTCAAAATCCATGCTGTCCTCATTGACAGTCCATGAAAAAACACTTTTTTTCTCCTCACCCCTTTGTTATTTGAGGGATCCCTCATTATCATTTATCGTTTATGTATTTACAGTATTTATATACCGCTCCCCATTCAAAGATTTCAGAGCCGCGAACAGTAAATAGAATAAAAGAATAAAAACATCATATTAAAAACGGCATTTTTAAAAGAACCAGGTTTTGATAAAACCGCAGAAAGTTTCCTGAAGCATTTTCAGAGGCACTGGAAGCAATACAATGTTGGTGTCTGCCTGAACTCCAGAGGCAGGGAGTTCCATAGGCACAGGGCCACCACGCTGAAGGCTCTTCTCCTGGTGAGCTCCAGTCGGGCCATAGCTCTATGTGAAACCACCAGGAACAAGCCCTCATATAAGCTCAGTGACCGGGCAGTTTGGTAAGGGAGAAAGCTCTCTCTCAAGCATCCTGGTCCCAAGTTGTTTAAGGCTTTGTACACTAGTACCAGAACTTTAAACCGGGCCCGGTAACAAATAGGCAGCCAGTGCAGTTCCCTCAGCAGAGGAGTTACATGCTGGAAAGGGGCAGCTCTGGACAACAGCTGAGCTGCTGCGTTCTGCACTAGCTCCAGCTTCCGGTGCAGCTTCAAGGGCAGCCCCACATAGAGCACATTGCAGTAATCCAGTCTTGAAGTTACCAATGCCTGTCCCACTGTGGCCATTTTGTTAGTGTGAGTTGTTAGGTGGATTGTTTTTCTGGCTGCGGCCACTTCCACTTTTTGTGCATGGAAGAGAGGGGTGTAACCAGGGCCGGTGCTACCATAGAGGCCACTCAGGCGGCCGCCTAGAGCGCCAAGCTAAGAGGGGCACCGGGCGCAGCGCAGAACTCACGCGCGTTGGCTGTGAGCCAGCCCGGCCCGAGGATTCAGCTGGGCCTGGGCGGGCCAGATGGCGCCCCGTGCCCGCCCAGCCAAAGCGAAGCCAGGGATGCTGAGGTGTGGGTGGGGCGGCTCCACGTTTGGACTTCCGGAAGGTGCCCAGAAGAGGGGGAGAGAGAGAGAGAGAGAGAGAGAGAGAGAGAGAGAGAGAGAGAGAGAGAGAGAATGGGTGAATGGGGTGCATGTGGTCTCTGAGTGAATGCATGTGTTCACGCATGTGTTTGTTTGGAGTGAGTGATGCTGAGTGTGTGTGTGTGCGCGTGCATGTGTGAGTTGGGGGGGATGATTTGGAGGTGATATTCCTATTAAATAATGCATTTTAGACCCATAGACGTTCCTTTCCAATTTGTTTGCTATAATTGGCATGACGTATTTCTTGCACTTTAAAATAAATTTAGCAGTTTCAAGTTTTGTGCTTCTTATTTTTCCCAGGAAACATATGTTCTTAAAAATCAAAGTTGGCATTTTTGGGGGCGGGGTGTGTGTGTGAAAGTAGCTCACCTTGCCTAGGGCGCAAAATAGTCTGGCACCGGCCCTGGGTGTAACTCCTTTCTAGTGCGCATGCAAGCGCATAAACAGTCACTCAGTGCTCAGCCTAAGGATGGCTTGAGGATTTCCTTCGGTCTTCATGACAACCTGATCCCTAGTTCTCAGACTAATGTGAAGATGAGGACTCTGTTTTCTTTTTGCATTCCTCTGAATTTTGCAACCCAGTTTTTGGCTCAAAAATGTGGATCAAAATATGTTTAGACGTGCATACCTTGTGTGATTTTTATAAACAAAAAACAAACCCAATTTAAATATGTGTTTCAATAGGGATTTTTATGTGTGTGTTCTTTAAAAATCGGATTAATGCAGAAACAGACCCAACGTATGAACAAACACATTTAAAACAGATCAGAAATAAGATGGATCTTGTCCATCTGTACTGTGCCATTTCCTACCCTGAAAATGCAGAGGGATATTTTGAACAGTTGGTAACCCATTGTAGGCCCGTAATGTTTTCCTAGTACATCTGTAATCCAAAAGTTAAATCAGTGGACAGGCTGTTGCAGAGCAAAATGGATATAGAGGATGGAGTTGTATCTTTGGCACTGTGCAGTGAAGGTGGAACATGCCACTCTAATTGGGGCATTACAAGTCTCTAGTTCCATCTGGGAAATGTGGGTGTGGGTGTCTGTGTTTTATGCCTGCAGTCTATGCCATTAGGCCCACAGCAGTGTACACATTGCTGTTTCCAAGCGCACGTCCAGGCATCTGTTATGCAGGGGGGGTGCTCAAATAACCCCAACCAGATGCTGTTTCGTTCTGTGCACAGCCTAAGTAATAACATGAGCCAGTGGAAGCTGGTGACCCCGATATCAGTGGGGAGAGCTCCTTTAGAGTTCTGACTGGTGCTGGAGACCAGGAGTGGATTCATCGCCCCACTGACATCAGAGTCGCCAGCGTCCACTGATCTGAGACCCAAATGACGGGCTGTTAGAAAACCACAACACCTTGATGGCTCTTGTGGGATTAGCTGTTGCAAGAGAATGCTGGGCAAAAATATATATCCAAAATCGAGGTCATGGTCAAATCCAGAACGACAGTCTGTAGAAAAGATCCTTGTGTATGAGGACACCATATTTAAAGGCAAGGGGACCTATAGGAAGGACCCTTGGTGGTGTACAATCCCAGCATCACATAGTAGTAGTAGTAGTAGTAGTAGTAGTAATAGTATAGAGCCTTCTCTGTTGTGACACCCTGGTTGTGGAACGCCCTCCCCTTGGAGGCCCGACTGGCTCAGACACAGGCTTCGTTTCTGCGCCAAGTTAAAACGTGGCTTTTTATCAAAGCCTTTGAGGGCTAAATTTGCCCAAAGTTGCACATAGTTTCAATTCTTTGTACCGTTTTATTCTGTTTTTGTTTTTTTACTGCTATTAGCTTGTTAATGGTTCAATACATCTTTAGCTGTGCAAATTATTCATTGCTTTATATTGCTTGAATCGATTTCATTTGTGCGCATACAAATGTTTTGATAATAAATAAATGAAGTTACTTTATAGAGCACCAGCAGTGTGCGTGCACCTTAGAAATCGCAAGAGTTTGGGGCCCTGCCCTTAGGAGCTTACAAAATGAACACTGGGGAGACAGCCAAGGGAACAGGAGGCAGATGGAGGTGGGGTGGCAAGCAGCAGAAGTAATGAGCGATTATTTCAAGTCGACATATTTACCCCCTAGTATGTGTATTTAGGATTGCAACCTACCCAGCCCTCCTCAGCCTGGGTCACCCCTGAGCTTTTGACCTACAACTTCCATCATTTCCGACCACTGGCTGTGCTAGCTGAGACTGATGGGTGTTGTAGTCCAAAAGATTTGGAGGGACGCAGCTTGGGGAAGGCTACCAAAGAGCCAGGGGATAATTTCAGCGGCTTTCCCGCAAAGATGGATTTTGAGGCAGGGCTTGAAGGAAGCGAGAGGTGCTATTTTTCGGGGGTTCCAGTTTTAAGAGCAAAAGGAAAGGGTTGTCTGAAGAAGCAGAAGACCTTCAGACAGCTGAGCGGTGTGTGTGTGTGAGGCAGTGACGTGTCGTCAGGACATAAAAGTCTCCATGACCCAAGTCTCTTTTCTCTTTTTGCGGACTGTTGCTGAGATTCTCTTTGAACTTGTGTAATGTGCTTCCCCTTGCAAACGTGGAGTTCAATCGCTCAGCGCTCATGGAGAACGCAGATTTGCACCTTACACAGATCCGAGTCCAGATGGAGTTGTCCTCCGTCAATGCATGCTTTCTAGATTTCATAGAACATCCATAATTCGGGCACTGTTGGCGGAAATTTCTGGCAACGTGCATTATTTGGATCCCATTGATACGTGGCTCGTAACTGGCTATTTTGACAACACGGAGGACGGCGGCAGCTGGTTCCAAGTTTGGATAGCCAGTCATTTCCTGACAAATTTTTTGACTCCATTAGGCGGCCTATCTGGATGAGTGGGAGAGAGTCCAAAGTGGCAGTTCCATCCTTTTTGATGGATGACTGGCAGTGGGATACAGGCAGGAGAACGGCCTGAAAGCAATCGCTTTGCATTAATGCAACCGCCTGTGCTATGGAAAGGCATAATTATCAAGGAACATTTTAAATGGGATTAGCAGGACAAAATGCCTCACTTATCTAGAGCAAAAGGAGGGGGGAGGGAACTTCTCAGAGCCTCGAGACAAGGAGGGCCGAGAGCCGGCCGCCGGCAAGGTCAGCTCACCGAAAAGTGGGAACTATCAAGCCGTTATTTTTGGAGGGTGCAATTAAACTAGTGGAACGTAAAACAAATTACTCCCAAATTCTGCCGGGAAGAACGGCAGCCAGGCCGTCCCTGCGGAACAGATGGGCAGGGCTGTTGCAAAATGTTCATAGCGAGCAGACGTGTGAGGTTGTGCGCGTTGTCCTGAAATAACCCCCCCAGAGAGTGCAGAAAGAGAAGAGCGCTGCTGTGGAATGTCTTCGACGAAAGACCAGCCAAGGACTTCTGGAATACTCAAGAACGGTTCCCGATTGTGGATACTAGCAACTCAGCATTAGCTGTGTAGTAGATATCCTGACAATTTCTCCCACCAGAACACGCCCGGCCTTTATGATCAACTTTGTTGGTTATTCTCCGGTATTCCTACCTGCCAAGGCAAGAGGGGCCATTGTAGTGATGGATTTTCATCGTTGAGACATTTCCCAAAGAGATTTCAGAGGCACCTTCATAAAAAGAGGCCCTGATGCTGGATCAGACCAAGGGTCCATCTAGTCCAGCACTCTGTTCAAACAGCGGCCAACCAGCTGTTGACCAGGAACCCACAAGCAGAGCACAAGGGCAACAGCACCCTCCCACTCATGTTCCATAGCAATTGAACTATATAACCTTACAGCCTCTGATACTTGAGGAAGCACATAGCCACATAGTCGCTCTTCTCCAAAATAAATTTGTCTACAGTATCCTTTCTGCCCTTTTTCTGTGTCCATCTTGGATGCTCACCCACCTTGCACCCTGGTGTCTGACCGCTGCCAGCTCTGCCCATGGCAGAAATGCAAGAGGGGGCCTTTTGCCAACCCTACGGCTTACTCGGAAGATTAGAACTTCTTAGCCGTTAGGCATTCTTTTGCGGGGGAAGCAAACTAGTGGTGACACTGCTCAGATTTCTGCAAATCAAGGGCCAAATAGGGTCATGGAATCATAGAATAGCAGAGTTGGAAGGCCCTCGAGTCCAACCCCCTGCTCAATGCAGGAATCCACCCTAAAGCATCCCTGACAGAGGGTTGTCCAGCTGCCTCTTGAAGGCCTCTAGTGTGGGAGAGGCCACAACCTCACCAGGCAAATGATTCCATTGTCGTAGTGCTCTAACAGTCAGGAAGTTTTTCCTGATGTCCAGCTGGAATCTGGCTTCCTTTAACTTGAGCCCATTATTCTGGGTCCTGCACTCTGGGAGGATCGAGAAGAGATCCCGGCCCTCCTCTGTGTGACAACCGTTTAAGTACTTGAAGAGTGCTATCATGTCTCCCCTCAATCTTCTCTTCTCCAAGCTAAACATGCCCAGTGCTTTCAGTCTCTCTTCATAGGGCTTTCTTTCCAGACCCCTGATCATCCTGGTTGCCCTCCTCTGAACATGCTCCAGCTTGTCTGCGTCCTTCTTGAATTGTGGAGCCCAGAACTGGATACAATACTCGAGATGAGGCCTAACCAGGGCCGAATAGAGAGGAACCAGTACCTCACGTGATTTGGAAGCTATACTTCTATTAATGCAGCTCAAAATAGCATTTGCCTTTCTTGCAGCCATATCGCACTGTTGGCTCATATTCAGCTTGCGATCTACAAAATAGGGTCCTGTGTATTGAAACATTCCAAGGACGATTATGCCAGATCATGTCCATGTAAGGCTATCCATCTGCATAACCCCCGCCACGGATCTGACCAAGGTAGGTCCATCTAGCCTAGCATCCTGTTTCCAACAGTGGACAGACGGAAGCCCCCAAGTAGGGCAAGAAAGACAACAGGCAGCAACGTTTTACACCCGCCAATGTTGCGGACCCACATGAAGCCATTGGGGCAAAAGTGAGTTTTCTTGTTTAAAAAGTGCTGGAAAGAAGAGGCTGCATGAGAGATGAAGCTTGGCGAACAAGAAGCATGTTATCTTCTGGGGCCTGCGCTGATGACTACCTTGGGATTATTTATTTATTTTAATTACGGTTAACATTTATATACCGCCTCATCTGCTGAACAAGCCATCACGGCCCCGTGCAATAATTCTCCTTGCTGGCCTTCAAATTTCTTCCCAAAGCATACGTTCGCCATGAAATGTATTTTCCACGGGCAAAAATATCTAATGCCCTGTGAAAACCGGAAGGCTTTCAAAATAAGGTCAGACAGGGGTACTTCTCGGGGATGCTTTAGGCCAGACTGGTTAGCACATTTTTAATAAAACGTGGCTGCCTCTATTCTATGTTAACCAAAATGCGCACGCACTCACACAGACACACGTTCATCTAGCTCTGTATTGACTACACCACCAGCCTCCCCCAATCCAGGGACTAAAATTCACATCTTTCCTGACTGTTGGCCATTCTGGCAGGGGCTGATGGGAACTGTGGTCCAAAGCATCTGGAGGGCATCAGGCTGGGGAAAGGTGGTCTTCACTGAGTTGCAGTGGCGCTTTCAGACAGAAGACTTCCCCAGCCATACTTGAAGATATCGGGGGACAGAAGCGAGGACCTTTCTGAATGCAAAACAAGTGCCCTGCTGGTGAGCAACAGCCCCTTCTCAATGCTTGGAGGCAAGTCTTACTCAACACAGGCTATCTATAATCTTGATCATCCCACCCTGGGAGAGTGGATGTCAAGATCCTTGAAGACACCTCTTCAGGTTTGGAATCCACTGCCAACCCTGACGACACGGGAGACCCGGAGAAACTGGCAGCAGCCAAAAGGCAGCCTGTGGTTGCCGCAGTCTCCCTGCTCCTGTCTTCTCTGACATCATCCCGAACTCTGTTGACTCACCTCCCTCCTCCCGTGGGTCTCCCAGGTAAAGGCAGCAGCAGACCTAGTAGCAAATGTTGAACTGTTGGGGAAGCATCCATATCTGGCCGCCTGATGGCTCTATTACCAGGAGACTACTCAGGAGGAGAGGGCTACTCAGGAGTAGGAAGCAGACTACGTTGTGAACGCTAAACGAGGATCTGGAAGAAGAGGAGCGGATGGGGTGCATATAAAGCCCTCCTCCTCCTCTGGACCTTGGCTGGGGGTTAACAACTCCCCTTCTCCAGCTTCCATACCAGGTGTGGGGGCACAAACTGTGCTTTGGAGGAGAGAATTCATAAATCCCTTCAACCGTTCTGGGCTGGTTCACATATACGATTTCTCCCCATGTCCTGACTGGTAGCTAAAAGTTCCGAGTGTAATTGTAAATTGTCGTGAGTCACAGGCTCTTCTAAATAAGCAATTTATTGCACGGTCGTGATTGGCCACTCACGGAATTTTGAGGGTCTTTTACACGACGTCTCCAACAACCGGGACGTATCCTGCAGTATGCCCTGGAAATTCTGCCATGGAAAAAAAAAAAAAACTTTTTAAGTGGTAATGTCCTGAAAAAAGTGGGTTCTTCGGCCACTAAATGGCGCTGTCTCACTGAAGTGAAAGGAGGGGAGAACTCAATTCATGTGGTCACCCATCTCCGCCTGTGTAATGCAACCCATAACAATTGTGCCAAAAAGCAGGTAGTACAAAAGCCCCGGGCAAGCAATGCGATTCCCGTTAATGCCGAGGCGCTCTCTGTCTCTCTCCACACTACGTCCCACAAAGTGGGGGCTAAAGACTCAGACGATGGGGTTCCTGAAGCATCGCGGGAGACAATCGGTGAAGCAGCCTCCTTGGTAGAAACTTCCATGGGGGAGGAACCTCAGGAGACAGGAAGGCCTCCATTTTCTGCTCCGTGTTTCTAAAGGTCGGAGCTCCTGATCACACGGAAACTGAGCTGGTCTCTCTCTTTACCCTCTCGCAAAAAAAAAAGAAAAGAAAAAAGAGACCTCTTATAGATGCAGAAGGATGCTTAAGGTTTTATACATAATTCTGTGTTGAGCCTTCAATACATTTCGAATAATCAGGATGCAGTGTGCCAGATCAGAGCGTCTTCTGTACAAATAAATATATACATGTTTATAAAACACAGCACGTTTTATAAAATATTACAGCACTTCTCGTCCACTGGCCTCTGGCAATGGGGACGGCCTACACAGAGGCGCTGCAGCGTGCTTGTGTCTGACGGGCTTCTACCGGCCTCTCAACCGCCTTCTGATTTGCAGGGAACCGTTTCTTTGGGGTCGCCGTCTGCAGAAGACAGAGGAGGGAAGACGTGTCACAAAACGTGGCTGTGAGAATCTGTACACATGGATATTTTAGCAGCAACAACGCATACGGTGAAAGAACATGTAAACCAGCCTTCTTCAACCTTTCTTCCTCCTGATGTATTGGACTGCGGCTGGGAATGATGGAAATTGCAGTCCAAGACATCAGGAGGGCGCCGGGCTGTTGTAAACTAATGCTGGGCCAAAGGTTTGACTTTTTGCCGGTTTTGAGGGATGGCAGAAGGGGAAGGAAAAGGGGAGAGAAATGTTGCAGAAGCCGTTTGTTGTACGGAAGGGAGGAGATTTAAGCCAGAAGCTACTAAATCCTCTTATTTATTTATTATTGCATTTATATCCCGCCCTTTTTCCTCCAAGGAACCCAAGGCGGCGTACATAATCCTCCTCCTCCTCTCCATGTTATCCTCACAACAACCACCCTGTGAGGTAGGCTGGGCCCAAAGTCACTCAGTGGGTTTCCATGGCCGAGTGGGGATGAGAACCCGGATCTCCCGACTCCCAGTCCAACACTCTAACCACTACACCACACTCTTTCCCCTTCCTTTGCTGTTGCTGCCGCCTGTTTTGCAGTGCTGGAGGCAGCTTTGCTCCCAATGGCTTCCATCTCCCATTCTCCCCACCCCCAAAGAACAGCACTGGCAGTTCTGGCGTGTGGGGTGGTGGTGGTGGAGCAGTTACCACGAATGTCCACCCCTGAAAAATCACCAAAATGGCTTCATCTGCCACCCGCAAGTGGGGTGTGTGTCATTTTGGGGAGGGGGGGACACTTACTGGGGCAGTGTGATATCCCTTGCAGCAATTCCCCCATTTTTTCCCCGAAGATGAAAGCTCCCATTTCAGCTCAGCACTCGAGTAAATACATGTTCGAGCCCTCGCATGTAAGACGTGGCTGCCACATCGATGGGCAAGAGTGAAGGTCTTTTATTTCCCTGCTCGGCTTCGTCCATTCTCTTCTGCTGCCCCTTACGCCTGGAACGCTCTTCCAGAACATTTGAGAACTACAAGTTCAACCGCAGCTTTTAAAGCTCAACTAAAAACTTTTCTTTTTCCTAAAGCTTTTAAAACTTGATGTTGTGCAGACTTCTACTGTTACTTTCTACTGTTAGTTTTACCCTACCCTGTGCCTGCTTACCCTACCCTGTACCTGTTTGCATTCTCTTCCCCTCCTTATTGTTTTACTATGATTTTATTAGATTGTAAGCCTATGCGGCAGGGTCTTGCTATTTACTGTTTTACTCTGTACAGCACCATGTACACTGATGGTGCTATATAAATAAATAATAATAATAAGAAGAAGAAATTCTCCAAAACCCAGCTCAGCTCCATTATAGCGCCTGACCAGCACTCTTGGGCCGTTCGCCTGCCCCAGTTTTCCTGCCAAGAGTATTATTTATTGCTTTAGTATCCGGTTTTTCTACTCGAAAGCTCAAGGAGGCATATGCCGGGAGGGTCCCTTACAGTCTCGCATCAAGCGGGTGACGGGACCCAGCCCTGCTGAGCTTACAGTGTGGCTCCATCTGCCACAGCGACGGGAACCAGAGAGTTCTGAAATCAGGCGCCCGTCTGACCTATCAATCCGGCCCTCCTTAGAAAGCAAAAGAAGAACTCGGGGTGTTTGAAGGCTTTCCCCATTAGTTTCGAGGACACCACAACTATCTGCAGGAGCCACGGGATCATTAGCAACCGTTGCAGGCAGGCAATAGCAGATGGGTAAATCCTCACAACAGGGAGTTGAGGTGACTGAATGGTGAACAGGGACTGCTTAAAAACACAGACACCAATTTGCTTTAAATCAGGAAAGTCCCTGATCATCGGGCCCTTCTCCACTCCCAATATTTGTGCCTCACTGTACTAACGAGAACTTTACTAAACTGACCAGGCATTTTCCTACCTTCCTATCCTTGAATTTCTGAGTACAGCCACACCATGACGGAATCTCACTCCTCTTCTCCTCTAAATTATTCTAGGGAAGAACAGCAGGAAAAACGGCAAGTCTGTCTTTGGGCACTCCGGAGCACCCTCCCCACCCCTCAACAGCTAAAACACAACACAGCCCTTCCTTTATGCAGTGAAATGCCTATGCACACCACCACCCGCCCCATCCCAGAGTGCAGGACATGGACTAATGGGCTCAAGTTGCAGACCAGTGGGCCAGCAGATTCGTAGAATCATAGAATAGTAGAGTTGGAAGGGGCCTACAAGGCCATCGAGTCGAACCCCCTGCTCAATGCAGAAATCCACCCTAAAGCATCCCTGACAGATGCTTGTCCAGCTACCTCTTGAAGGCCTCTAGTGCGGGAGAGACCACCACCTCCCTAGGTCACTGATTCCATTGTCGTACTGCTCTAACAGTCAGGAAGTTTTTCCTGATGTTCAGCTGGAATCTGGCTTCCTGTCACTTCAGCCCGTTATTCCGTGTCCTGCACTCTGGGAGGATCGAGAAGAGATCCTGGCCCTCCTCTGTGTGACAACCTTTCAAGTCTTTGAAGAGTGTGCTATCATGTCTCCCCTCAATCTTCTCTTCTCCAGGCTAAACATGCCCAGTTCTTTCAGTCTCTTTTCATAGGGCTTTGTTTCCAGACCCCTGATCATCCTGGCTGCCCTTCTCTGAACACGCTCCAGGTTGTCTGCATCCTTCTTGAATTGTGGAGCCCAGAACTGGATGCAACACTCTAGATGAGGCCTAACCAGGGCCGAATAGAGAGGAACCAGTACCTCACGCGATTTGGAAGCTATACTTCTATTAATGCAGCCCAAAATAGCATTTGCCTTTCTTGCAGCCCTATCGCACTGTTGGCTCATATTCAGCTTGTGATCTACAACAATTCCAAGATCCTTCTCGTTTGTAGTATTGCTGAGCCAAGTATCCCTCATCCTGTAACTGTGCCTTTGGTTTCTATTTCCTAGATGTAGAACTTGGCATTTATCCCTATTAAATTTCATCCTGTTGTTTTCAGCCCAGCGCTCCAGCCTATCAAGATCACTTTGAAGTTTGTTTCTGTCTCCCAGGGTATTAGCTATCCTTTCCCCCGAACGGCGGTACTGTGGGGAAGGGTCTCTCCGTCGCTTTCTGGTAAACAAAAGGGAATCAGGGAGTCCAAGAAGGGAATAGGGCGGCTCTGCTTGATTTGGGCCAAACTCCCCATGTGGACACGACTCTCTCTGTCCCTTGTGCATCTCTCTCTCTTCCTGCTGGGTCAGATGATCACATCCTGCTGCCTTTCTCCTCTAAGAATGTATCTGAGATGGCTTCTCTCTTTGTGACTGTGATCGTCTTTCATGATCGGTCCCCTAAGGCAGCCTTCCTCAACCTGGGGCGCTCCAGATGTGTTGGACTACAACTCCCAGAATGCCCCAGCCAGCTGGCTGGGGCATTCTGGGAGTTGTAGTCCAACACATCTGGAGCGCCCCAGGTTGAGGAAGGCTGCCCTAAGGGAATAACACATCCCCAATCGCCAGCCATTTCCTCCCAAGGGGACGAGCAAAACGCAAGCACAGCAGCTCCGGAGACTCTGCCACACGGGCGACGCTGCCAAGCAACACCTGCCAAAATGCAGAGGTTGCTAAATGGCCTTCCAATCTGCAGTGCAGCTGAGCAGAGATCTGGCAATGCTCCCGTGGATCCTGGCCACACTGTTTTACCTCGCCTCTCCCGGCTGCTCAAGGCCGCGCCTACCTTTTGCTGTTTATAAGCCCTGCTCAACCTCTTCTCCTGGGTCAGCTGAAATTTCGTCCTCTCCAGAGCTTCCTTCAGCAAAGCCTTCTCTTCAGCTTCTCGGTAGATCCTGTCGGATAACTTGGCCATCTCGGACTGGCAGGCTTGCAGAGTCTGCTTGTTGGTCCTGTACGATGCAAGAGAGAGGACCCGGAGTGGCTTTGTGGCAAGCTATGTTTTAAGATAGGAAAACTTCCCCCCTGACATTTGTGACAACCGAGCTTTGCTAATAAGAACACAAATATTGTGGCATAAGAATGGACCGAAAAAAGGGAAGAAGCAAAGCTTAGAATTTTCAAAACCTCTCCTGCTCACTTATCTGCAGGCATTCATTACTTATTTATTATTTATTTATTTAGAATATTTATATACTGCTCCCCATTGAAAAATTTCGGAGCGGTGTACAAGATAAAATGAAAATAAAAACAGAATAAAATAGTTAAAACAAGATTTAAAAGAAGCAAAACCAGAGACTCAAGGCTGCATATTAAGGAAAGGCTTCTTGGAATAAAGATGTTTTCAGGAGGTGCCGAAAGGAGTACAAGGTTGGAGCCTGCCTGACCTCCAGAGGCAGGGAGTTCCACAGGAGGGGGGCCACCACGCTGAAGGCTCTTCCCCTGGTGGATTCCAATCGGAGGATGGGTCTATGTGGAATCCAGAGGCATGTGGCTATTTACAAACCGGTGATAAACTCCGGACGGGGAGGGAGAGCGCCTGTCAGTCAGTCAGCCTGGCGGATGTTTCCTTTCATGCCATGTCGAAGGGTCTTTGAAATTCCAGACATCTTCCTCTCCCAATCATAATGAGTCAACCATTAACAACAAGAAAAGATGCTTCCCTTAAGGTCTGTGTCCTTTTGACATCGAACACAGGCCTAGCAGGGGCCTCTGATCATCAATGGTCTCCCAGGCTCCTCTTCCTAAGTCCACTTGCTCCCTCTTTATGGGCTTCTCCTGCTTCAATCTCCTCCAGCATTCAGGCTCCATCACAGCTAACTCCATCCACCCGAGGTTGCTGTCCCGGAAGCTGGAATCCAAGCATCCTCCTCCTAGTGCTCCAGAGTTTCCTCTTCCTGCCCCCTTTCCCCCACACACCATACAGGGGGAGGGCCTTTGGCAGGTTCTGCTCTAAAATGGCCGCATGTCGCTGCTCCTAGTAAAATCAGGGTAAACTCTGCGAGCACCACGGCACTGCAGGAGGAGATTGTTTGCTGCACTGTGAGAAACTTTAGTTAAGGCCGACACTCCCAGAATAAGAACATTGTGGCTGAGGAAGTCCTTTGGCATCCACCAGGTTTGTGAAAATGGAAACAGGCAAGGACACAGAATAACAGGCTCAAGTTAAAGGAAGCCAGATTCCAGCTGGACATCAGGAAAAAACTTCCTGACTGTTAGAGCAGTACCACAATGGAATCAGTTACCTAGGGAGGTTGTGGGCTCTCCCACCCTAGAGGCCTTCAAGAGGCAGCTGGACAACCACCTATCAGGGATGCTTTAGGGAGGATTCCTGCATTGGGCAGGGGGTTGGACTAGATGGCCTTGTAGGCCCCTTCCAACTCTGCTCTTCTATGATTCTATGATTTCACATTGTAAGAACATAACAGGAGTCCTGCTGGATCAGACGAAGGGTCCATCTAGTCCACCAGTGGCCAACCAGCTGCCCATGGGAAACCCACAAGGAGGACACAGGTGCGATAGCACCCTCCCACCCATGTTCCCCAGCAACTGGTGCACACTGGCTTATTGCCTCGGATACTGGAGGTAGCACATAACCACCAGGGCTAATAGCCATTCATAGCCTTCTCCTCCTCCAGGAATTTATCCAACCCCCTTTTAAAGCCATCCCAATTGGTGGCCATCACCACATCCTGTGGTAGTGAGTTCCATAGTTTAACTCTGCGCTGTGTGAAGAAGTCCTTCCTTTGATCTGTCCTGAATCTCCCACCAATCTGCTTCATGGGATGACCCCATTGGGTTCTAGCATTTTGAGAGAAGGAGAAAAACGTCTCCCTGTCTTCTTTCTCCATGCCACGTATACTTTTGTATACCTCTATCATGCTTCTCCTCACTGCTGTCCCAGTCCTTTTAAGCTCTTCATGTAGGGGAGATGCTGCAGCCCCTTGACCGTTTTACTTGCCCTTTCCCCCCCTTAAACCGTATCACAAGTATGGTTCCGCAGTAGATTTTTGTAAGGGCAGTATGATATTGGCGGCTGTATTTTCCTAATTATGCCTAACATGGCATTTGCCTTTTCCACAGCAGATGCACACTAGGTTGACATTTTCACCAAGCTGTTCACAATCCCAAGATTTCTTTCTCAGTCAGACCCCTCTAGCTTATATGTGAAGTTGAGATTGTTTTGCCCCAATGTGCATCACTTTACACTTACTTATATTGAATTGCACTGGCCATTTGGATGCCCACTCTCCCAGTTTGGAGAGATCCTTTTGTTTTAACCGTCCTAAATCAGTGGGTGCCGTCAGCAGATGTGGCCACTTCACTGGTCACTCCTAATTCCAGTTCATTTATAAATAAGCTGAAAAGCAATGGTCCCAATACAGATCCCTGTGGGACTCCACTATTTTCTTCCCCCCTTTGGGAGAACTTACCAGTTATTCCTACTTTCTGTTCCTTAACCAGTTACTGATCCATGAGAAGACCTCTCCTCTTATTCCATGTCTGCTAAGTTTGTTGAGGAGTCTTTGGTGAGAGACTCTGTCAAAAGCCTTTTGGAAGTCCAAGTAAGCAACGTCTAAGATGTGGGTTCTCAACAAGGAGGGAATTCCCTCCAGGGGGAGAATTTTAGGGTTCCGGGGGGGGGGGATTGGGACCACTATTCAGCAAAGTATGATGTCCTATAGATCAGGGGTCCCCAACCCCCGGGCCACAGACTGGTCCCGGTCCGTGGCCTGTTAGGAACCGGGCCGCGCAGGTGAGCTGCTTTCACCCACCCATTTCCGGGTACGCCGTTCTGAAGCCGCCCGCCCGCCCCAGCGTCCTGGCTTCGCCGAAACAAAGCCAGGACGCTTGAGTGGGGGGGGGGGGGCGCTCTTAGAGCCGCTGTGGGAGAGTGGCTTCTGGGTGCGGTGGCGAGGGTGGGGAGGCTGCCGCTCCGCTCCTCCCTCTCAGGGACCAGGCGGGCACGACCCTGGCCTCTGCCACCGCAGCTTGCAGGCAGGGACCCAGCCTCCTCCCCTGGTCCCACCCCCCGGGGCGGCTCTCTCTGCACCTCTTCTCCAGGCCGGCCGCCTGGAGGTAGTTCCCGCCCATATCTCCGCGAGCGCAACAACAGCGAGCAGCGGCCTGGCTGCTTGTTTTCTTTTATTTGAACAAAATGAAAAATGTTTCCCGTGATATTTTTCATCTTCAAAACACACTTTTTTTCCCAATTATCATTGAGAGTCGAGCTGCACTTCCTGTTTCTAATACAAAAACCAGGTATTAAAGGGGGTTGATTACGTGAAGGCATCCCCTCAACCCACCCACCCCAAGTGGAAAAACTGTCTTCCACAAAGCCGGTCCCTGGTGCCCAAAAGGTTGGGGACCGCTGCTGTAGATTACGTCTTCCTACCCATGTTATTAAAAACGTCCCAGAAAAGTGTCCTGTCGTCTGCAAAAGCCAGGCCTTTGCTCTCTTTTCCCTCCCTCCCTCCCTCGCAATCCTCGAAGTTTCAAGCTTCCCATTTAAAGGGGCAACACAAAGCAGGGGAGCTGAGAATGTAAAAGGGGCCATGCTTTGCGTGGCCCCTTTAAATGGGACTAATATAGAACAAAATAAAAGGTTTTGAATATTATATGCATATTATTTTGAATGCACTTTTTGAGTTAGACTATCTTGGGAAGGGGGGAATTATATTCTGAACAATGGTGAAAGGGGGGAATGGAGCAAAAATGGTTGAGAACCACTGGTCTAAGAGATCATCCCTGACCACATGGTGTTGACATTAAAAGAACTCTAAAGGGTTAGTAAGACAGAATTGACCTTTGCGGAAGCCATGTTGTTTCTTTTCAGCAGGGCTTGTCCTTCTAAATGCTGACTAATTTTATCTTTACTAATGTTTTAATTTACCCGGAGCAGACATTAAGCGAACTAACCTGCAATTTCCTGGATCACCCTTGGATCCATTGGTCATTCTCCAGTCCTCTGGTATAGAGGCTGATCTTAGGGACCTGTCACATATTTCTGTTAGAACAGCAATTTCACACTTGAGTTCTTTAAGAATTCTACAACGAATACCATCTGGGCTCAATGATTAACCATCAATTTGTCAGGAAGGTTCAGAACTTCAACTTTTGTCACCACTATTTGACTCAGTTCCTCAAACTCACTTCCTGAAAGCATCTGTTCAGGCACAGGAATTTGTCCTACGCTTTCTGCAGTGAAGGCTTCCAAAGCAGCCCTTGGTGCTGGCCAAACGGCTTGGGTCTCTCCCCCGGCCGGGGTGGGGGAAGTTGGGTTTGTACCTGAACTGCCCAATGTCTCTCTCGTACTCTTTCAGCAGAGACTCTTTCCTTTCGAGCCGATTCTTTAGCTTGGTGATCTTGTCGAACAGCAGCTCCAGGTCCTTCTGCCGCAGCGTCCCCACTTTCTCCCTTTTGTCCTGGGGAAGGTGCTTCACGGTGTGCATGCCCGCCAGCTCCTTCACGTCCATTAGGCTGGCAAGATTCTGAATCAAGCGGAGATACTGGGAAAAGAACAGGGAATGGTGTGAAGGGCCAATTTCCCCTACTTGTAAGTAGGGCTGTGCTCCGCTTCGGTTCTTAGAACCGATAGCGAAGCGGCCTGATTCGCCTCCGGCAAAGGCGGAGACGGATCGGGGGAGCTGCGGATTGAGACGAAGCAGATCAAGACAAAGCAGATCCTTCGCCTCGATCCGGAGCTCCGAAGAAAAGGTAAGTGTGGCGGGAGGGGGGCCTTATGAAGGGGGGCCTTACCTGGCGCCACCGCTGCGGAGCTCTGATTCGGATCCGGTGCCCCGCAACGGATCGGATTGGAGCATAGGCGGATCGGGGCGGACCTGATCCGGAAGTTGCAGATCGGGATCCAGAGCGGATCGGGGGGGTCCGTGCACAGCCCTACTTGTAAGCAGGCACAATTTGTGACATTGCACATCACGATTGATCACGGGGCACCTCAGACAACCTTCCAATTCCCTGGGCGTTGTGGCGTTTGGACCGACGTGAGATATAGCCTTAGCTTCTGGTCTTTTAAACCGGCATGTATTTTGATGATTGAATAAATGTTGTAAATAAATAAGTATATGTGGGAGGCAATGACGCACCCCCGCCTTCACACGGAGCCAACCCTGATGCAAGCACATGGCAATAATAACTGTACTCATGGATGTGAAACGGAAGCACATCTCTGCCCACTTCAGGTTCAGACCACGGAAAGTCTGTGTGCAGGGAAGTTCTCCCCAACGTCAGCTCTACTCCCCTCACACACATCCAAGTAACCCATTCATTCCCATACCATGTTCTCACTGAGGTCCAAAGCATCGGCCATTTCCAGCTTTGCCGTCCTCTCTATCGTCACGTTGGGATCCACGCTGGGAACACCACTTTGAAGCTGAAATAAAAGGAAATAAAATAATATATTCTGAAACATTCTGAATACATTAGCGTGTAGAGCAGCCGCTAAAAAGATCTCCCCCCGCCCTCTTTGTTCTCCCACATGACATATTTTCTAAAGAAAGTACAGCCAAGATACCGTGGGGAATTCAGTTTACCTTATTAGCATCCACTGCTGTCACCAGTGCTGTCACTTGTTCTTCCTCTGTTTTTCGAACTCTCTGCTCCGCCGGGCCTTTTTTTAGGACTATAAGTTGCTCTGCAGTCTTCTCTTCAAAACCTAAGAGAACAATGGGAGTTGCGGTACTGCTGCATGTTCAAGTTTACATAAAACTCAAAGTGAGCACGTTTTAAATGGGAAAGAGGGCGGAGAGATGGGACGGTCGCCTTTCTTGGACTAGAGGTGCTTCCAGACAACGCTATTCCTGTGCAATTGCCCTGCCTTACTCATGGAACTTTATGGGGGTGTCCAGACAATGTTGTCACCCACTCGTAAACCTCCTGAAAAATCTGTTAAAGAAGAAAAGATGAAACAGCTACACAATGCCTTCTTGTTTGCTAGTGCTAGGATGCTTCCGTCTGGAAGCACCTTAGGGCAGGGGAAATCCAGGTTTCGTCTCATTCAGCAATTTTTTTTGTTTCGGGTCTATTGGACTCTGCAACGCCTTTGCAATAAGGGTCTGTCTAACTTACACAATTGCTGGAGTTCTAATGCACCTAATGCTTCTTTAATTCACATGTTTTGGCAATGCTCAGTAGTTGCCTCCTTTTGGGAGGAGGTTATAATAAGGATAAACTTTGTATTGGAACAGTCTTTAATATGGAACAATGCGCAATGTCCCACTAAACTACCTAGCGGTTTCTTTACATGGTCAGTGCAAATAGATCTTCAGAGCCCTTATGACAGCTAAAAGACTTGTATTATCACATTGGAAGGATAAATGCTCACCTCCCAGAATGCAAGGACTTAAAAATATACAGCCATTAACTTGCAATTGGATAATGTGTGTGGATATTTGGTCTGCTTTTCTTGAAACCTATGCATAAATCTCTCCCTTTTTTAAAAAAATAATAATTAATGGTATATCTGATGAAAAATGAGGATATTCCTGTATATTTAATGAATTTCCTTTTTGCTTTCACAATGTTTTTTGGTTCTGTTTTGTTGATATTCGCAAAAAAGATGAAGAAACAGCTGCACAATGCCTTCTTGTTCGTTAGAGCTAGGATCATGCTTCCGTCTGGAAGCACCTTAGGGCAGGGGAAATCCAGGGCTAGTCACTTGCTCACAGCTGCTCTACATCACAGGAGACTCCATGTTTGATGTGCTGGGCAAGGGTTTGTTTAACCGGTTTCCTTTTTGGCTCTTCCTTCCAAGCCCGCTGCTAACTTTACACAGGTTCACGCAAAAAGTAGGTCTCTCAAAAGCAAGTAGCAATAAATGGAACCTCCAGACCCAGAAGCTGCCTGCCACTGTGCACATGTTGGATGGGGGTGGGTGGGTTACTGCTTTCGTGGCCTGCTTGTCAAGTTCCTAGAGGCATCTGGCTGGCCAGTGTGAGAAGCAGGATGCTGGCCCACCTTGGTCAGATTTAAGTCCTTATTAACTCGAGGATGGGGGTGGGAATACAAAACAGAAGAAAGAATTCAGCAAACCCTTTCCAAGGCTTCTGCTTTGCTGCTCCTCTTCATTACTGCTGATCAAATTCAAAGCCTTCTGCATCTATTTTACAGATCGAGGGATAACGTGTGGTTTGGCCCTCTGTTTACTTCTCAGAGTGCCAGCCAGCTGCTGCGTAATTTAAATTCCATGAAATGGAACCTCCCCAAATCGCTAGCCACTTGCGTGGCAACTGCATGCAAGAGAGATGGCTAATGGGTTCAGGATTTCCCCTTCCAAAAAATGAGATGCTGACACTTCCTACTTCAAATGCCGGACTCTGTGCTCTGTGGTGCAACTGCAGTCTGGCCTGTTTCTCACCTCTCTGCTTGTACCTGTGCTGTAAAGTACAACAATAATTGCAGTCCTGCTCTGGGACCAGTTACGTACTTTATGCCAGGCCTGGGCAGAACTCCGCGGGGACACAGACCTTGGGACAATGCTCAACTCTTTAAAGCTGTTTCTCAACTCTGCAAACAGGTACCCAACTCACAACTGGCTGGCCCACAAGCTTTCCAGTCAATGCAGCGCTCACCCAAAGGCCGAGCCTTTTCTAGCAATTTGACTCTTTGCCGCAACTCAGCCAGGGCGTCTCTTTGGCGATGGATGGTTTCCTCATGTCTGCAGCCTTTGCATCTCGCTCCCAGATCAGCCAGGTCCAAAGACGATACCTGAAGAAGAGGCTCAGATTAATATTTTATTTCAAAGTAGCAAGGTGAAGGAGACCTCCTTTGGACAACTCACTTCCATGTGGACTCCACTATATAGCAACTACAGAAGCTGCTATGTGGAGGGGAAGGAGGTCACCCCAAAATCTTTCCCTTTTCAAACGGGGAAGCAGCTCTGCTGCATCAGAAGCCTCGACAATGTTCCGCCTCACAGGACAGGGAGAAGGGTCCGTTTCACTGAAGACGCCAGGGAAGACTTTCTGCATGCAAGCATGTGCGTTTCCATTGCACTGCCATTCCTATGCATGATCACTGCTTAGGATGCCTGTGATCAGACGTCATGTTAGCCTTTGCCCGATTCTGAGGGCTTCTCTAAACAAGTGATTTATAGCACACTAGTGGTTGGCCACTCACAGAAGTTTGTGGGTGGATTTCATGACGTCGTAAACAGCCAGGACATCTCGCAAGCTTTCCCTCCCTTATGCCGTTTTCAAAAAGATCGGAGATAAGCTGGAATAAACTTTTAATGGCACGAGATCAGCATTGTGTAAAGCTGGCATTGTGCTATGCGTTAAGGAGAGCAGATAGACTGTGCTGGGTAGAGGACAAATGGGTGGTGTAGTTGGGAAAGGGTAGTTCCGCCTGGCGCCTACTCTAAACTCCTTTCGTCGCCAGCTGAAGACCTTTTTATTCACTCAGTATTTTAACACTTAATTTTAACTTAAATTTAAATTATACTGTTTTAACTCTGTATTTTAACCTTATATCAATTTTGCTGCGTGGTTTTATCCTGGTTGTGCTTTTTATATTGTGTTTTGTATTTGTATTTTTAACTTGTTGGTTGTTTTATGATGGTTTTAATTTTTGTGAACCGCCCAGAGAGCTTCGGCTATTGGGCGGTATAAAAATGTAATAAATAAATAAATAAATAAATAAATAAATAGTTTTAGTTTGGTATTACTATGCACAAATTCGAAATGACAAAGACTTTGACGCCAGGAAGACGCTTCTTATCCTCTTCAATGCTGTGAGTCATCTCAGAGGCTAAAGGAGGTGTGAGGCGAAGGTAATAGTCTGAGGAAGGAAGGCGAGATAAAACAGGAGAAAAAGTATATAGTTGGGGACCCGCCCCAAACTCCCTGCCTTGTCTTTGCCAAAGGATGTGGAGAGAACCATAGTGGAGAGGCAAGGCCCTGCTTATGAGTGAGTAGTCACAGTTAAGATTTTATGGTTTTATCCGTTACTGGGTTTTTATGCTATGCATGTTTCAAGTTACTTTTAGGCATTCTTCCCATGTATCTACCCTACCTTTAGTCTTAATCATAGAATCATAGAATAGCAGAGTTGGAAGGGGCCTACAAGGCCATCAAGTCCACCCTAAAGCATCCCTGACAGATGGCTATCCAGCTGCCTCTTGAAGGCCTCTAGTGTGGGAGAGCCCACAACCTCCCTAGGTAACTGATTCCATTGTGGTACTGCTCTAACAGTCAGGAAGTTTTTCCTGATGTCCAGCTGGAATCTGGCTTCCTTTAACTTGAGCCCGTTATTCTGTGTCCTGCACTCTGGGAGAATCGAGAAGAGATAAATTCTTCTACCTCACAATTTGTGAGCCCCTTTTGTCTCGGCTTGGGTCTGGGCTAAATCCGGTGGTACAGGTCATGGAAAGACTTGCTCAACCTTTACACTATGACCTTGTTGACGAAGGACTTTCCGTGTCCGTGATTGGAGGGAGAACAGAGAAAAATGCCTCCCTGGAACAAAGGCAGGCAGATCTGATCCCTCACCCCACCAAGAGCACCCCTTTAAGTTCAATGGGGTTTACTCCCAAGCAAGTGCGCCTAGCTTTGCAGACTTACAGCCCAACCTTACATCTACTCAGAAGTAAGGGGGTTACGAGGAAACAGTACAGCACAACTCAACTGACGAAACCATGGCTCCCTCCTCCTTTGTACAACTTCCAGGGGGGAGGGAGGCGCTCCCTCGATTCAAACCCCACGTGTCTGCCGTATAAAGGAGCCATGCTAATACTGCAAAGAACCGGAAAGCAGTAGTCTATGGTAAGGATGCGGGGTTTTGCTTAATGTAGAGACACCCTGAGTACTCATATGCATATTTATACATGAATTTTCACCCAGATTGTTTTTTTTTAAAAAAAGAAACTGCACATCATTGCAGAAACAGGATGGAACAGCAGGCGTATGAATGAACGCAAAACCGACAGGGAGCAAAAGCAAACAGTACAGCACAATTTAGTAGAGAAGGGTCTTTCCACATCACCTAATCATTTCTACTGGAGATGCCCAATGGGAACCTTCTCCTTGTAAAGAAGACAAACGCTGCCCTTGATTTCCGCAGCGGATGCGTGCGGAGAATGTCACTTGCCAATTCAGCCTGAGGACATATTCCATCCCAAACCAGAGTTGAATTACTGAGCCATTTCAGGGTGATGTGCTGGCAGCTGGAAGCAGTCCAGAATGGTCATGTTTCATTATCCTCGGAGTGGACTTTTCGTCAATAACTGACAACCTTTATTTGCGAAGCACCTGGAATTTTACGCCTCTTTGCCTCGTGTGCTTTTGTGCAGGAGTTCGCAAAGAAAATGGCAGGGTGGGAACGCATCACTCGCCCCCACTCCCTCCCACGATCTGCGTTCCGAACCCTAATGAGCAATTACAGCAACACTTAGCAGTTAGGAGACTTCACATTCGCGAAGTGCTATAGAAACATTTGCTAGCTACCTATCACAACATGCCAGGGCGATAGGAACATAGTGAGAATCTTGCTCAATTTACATGGGCTATATAAATGAAAGAAAATGCCTGCTGCCACTTGATTCCGGAGCAGTGATCAACAAGAGATAGAATGAACCCCCCAAAAAGAAGAAGGCAACACGATACTGAAATTATTCTTTAAAAGACAGCACGCCAATAAAACCGTGGATGGTCAACCAAGGAAGGCGTCCTGTTTTCAGGAGGCACCAAAAACAGCATAGAGGCAGGGAGTTCCATAGGAAGGGGGCCACCACACTGAAGGCTCTTCTCCTGGTAGACTCTAATCACGGCCTCAGATGACCTCAGTAACTGGGCAGGTTGGTAAGGGAGAAGGCGCTCTCTCAGGTATCTGGATCCCAGGTTGTTCAGGCCTTTATACACCAGTACCAAAGACTTAAACCTGGCATGGTAGTGAATAGGCAGCCAGTGCAGTTCCCTCAGTAAAGGAATTGCATGCTGAAAAGGGGCCGCTCCCGACAACGTAAACCGCCCAGAGAGCTTCGGCTATGGGGTGGTATATAAATATAATAAATAAATAAATAAATAAACGGCCAAGCTGCTGCATTCTGCACTGGTTCCAGCTTCCAGAGCAGCCATAAGGGCTTTAATTTTAGAAGCTCCCAGGTTCAATCCCAGCGTCTCCAAACAGGACTGGAAGAACTCTTGCTTGAAAGCCCTAGATCTGAAGGCCCACAAATGTCATTCTTAAGGCTAGAAAGAAGTGCTACTGGAGCTGCAGAGCCATTCGCCAATCACAGTGCCATTTTAACACAAAGGGGCGGCCCGTCTCTTGGAGGCCCTCCTCCGATGACCACTCAGAACTGGTCATCAGCCAGACGGGTGTTTCAAGGAAGTTTCCTGACCTGGAGTGTCCCAGTTCTTCTGCCTCCGGAGAAAGTGTCCCAAGCGCGCTGTGGGAAGGCAAACATTACGTAAGCAAGAGACCCCGGAGGTCAACTGGCTCCAAGCCGCTTCACTGCGTCCCCGGATTCATGAGCCACTTGCCTTCCTGGGTGCAGGGGTTTCGTCATCCGGCGAGGAGGCCTTCGTCTGCACGCTCTTGTGCTGCATCTCTCTCTTGGGCTCGCCTGCCTTTTCGTTCGACTCCGTCCTCAGCTCTTTCAGCTGCTTTCTGCTGTTCCTGCATCCATAGAGGGAGAAATTATTGCTAAATAGGGAATCATGGGTGGAGGAGACCAAAGGCTGCACCTGCTGTTCATGCAGCTGAAGTTGGCAAACACTGAGCCAAGACCAGACAAATGAACTGTGATTCGGGGCCGGATACAAGGAGCAGAGCTGGACCACTGGCTTGGCAATGTCTATTGAGACTGGCAGTAGCTCCTCATCAGCGTTCCCAGTGTTGCTACCTTCGTTTACCTGGGGAAATCAAGAGCTGAATGCGGAACCTTCCGCCTGTGATCTCTCACTGACATCTATTCTGACCATGGAGAGTTAAAACAACCACCACCATCGTTCAAAAGTGCAGCCTTACCCAGAGTGACCAATCCCTGCAAGCCACACTACGTTTGTGCTCACAGCAACAAGCTCGCTAGTGTACTGGTGTACTGGTTGGAGTTGGAACAGGACTACGGAGACCCGAGTTCAAATCCCTCACTCAACCAGGAAACACACTGGGTGACTTTGGGCCAGTGGCGATCTTTCGGCCTCATCTACCTCACAGGGTGGTCGGGAGGATAAACTTGGGGGTGGGGAGAGAATCACGCGCATCACCTTGAGCTCCTTGGAGGAAAGGCAGGATATGAATAAATAAAATAGGCAAGCCTTAGGCAAAATACACTACCAGCCTCACTGGCACCCCTTCTGCAATATGGGGATAAAAATATTGGCCTGCCTTACGGAACTGTTGTAACAGTTGCTGAGATAATGTATGTGAAATGCTTTGAACACTCCACGCGTGCAAAGTATTTTGGACCACCATTTATTTTTTTTAATTGATTCAGCTGCCTGATTAATTAATTAATCAGGCAGCTGAATCAATTAAAAAAATAAAACGGTGTCCCTTCAATTAATTGAAAACGTTAAGTAAATGTGGCAAAGGCATGAAGACTCAAAGGCCCCATGGGGGGAAAAAACAGGCCTTTAGCTTTCGCCAAAAAAGAGACACGCGTTACTGTAGACGAGGCCTTTCCTCTCCTCTCTTACACAGAAGGGAACCCACATCACCGAAAAACAAAGGAGCTCTGCTTTCTGCTACCTGATGATTGTTTTCATTGAATCGTAGAAGAGCAGAGTTGGAAGGGGCCTACAAGGCCATCGAGTCCAACCCCCTGCTCAAGGCAGGAATCCACCCTAGAGCAACAAGAATAGCTGCGCTCTCTGGGTCCTGATGGTGGGACTTGGAAGTGCCACAATAGCTTCTGGTCAGAAGTCTCCAGCCTGGGAGCCCAAAAACTATGTTAACGGCCAGGCTTGGATATGCGAAGAAGGATCTCCAGAGTGGTGTCGTGGCCCCTGAGAACGTCTCTGTACTGACCCTTGATGTTCTGTCCCATGAATCCCATAGTTAAAAGGGTGCTTCCCATTGCTCTGAGAGATCAGGCTGGGACTTCGGGGAGGAGGCAGTTTCATAGAATTCATAGAATAGCAGAGTTGGAAAGGGACTATAAGGCCATCGAGTCCAACCCCCTGCTCAATGCAGGAATCCACCCTAAAGCATCCCTGACAGAGGGTTGTCCAGCTGCCTCTTGAAGGCCTCTAGTGTGGGAGAGCCCACAACCTCCCTAGGTAACTGAAGCTAGCAACACCAGGGCCAAGGGGACTTAGAATCATAGAATAGCAGAGTAGGGAGGGGCCTACAAGGCCATCGAGTCCAACCCCCTGCTCAAGGCAGGAATCCACCCTAAAGCCTCCCTGACTCATAAGCACATGAGATTGAGCTTCGCTTGATGTCTATGTTGTGGTCTTCCAGTATCAGAGGCAGGATGCCAATGTATTACTTGTACATATCACTTGTGCATGAGGTGCTGTTGCCCTCATGTCCTGCTTGTGGGTTTTCCCGTGGGCAGCTGTCTGGCCGCTGTGGGAACAGAGTGCTGGGCTGGATGGACCCTTGGTCAGACCCAGCATCCGGGCTCTTCTGATGTTCTTATGTCTTTTTCGCTCCAGATGAAGAGCTTTTTCTTCTCCCAGGCATTTTAGTCCTTCAGCAGTTGTTGCTTTTAAATCTATCGTTGCATTTTCAGACCCTTACATTGCTGCTGGCTTTTATTTTGGTTTCATATTGAAGTTTTAAACTTTTAGAAGTTTCGTATTGGGCCGGTTCAGGCAACATGCAAAGCCATGGTTAGTCCGCTAAGCCTTTTACAGCAAATGGTTACTGAGCAAGTTTAAACCATATGAATGTAGCCACCATGGTTAGGAATGGTTCACACGACACGCTTAAGTCATGGTTCACGTGACATGCTAAGCCATAATGTTTAGCTCAAAATGCTTTAGCATGCCATCTGAACAGAGTCATTGTGTTTCATCATGTTGTCGTGTTTTATGGTTTTAACTTTTGTGAATCGCCCAGACAGCTTCTGCTACTGGGCAGTACAGAAATGTAATATAAATAAACAATTGATTAACTAACCAGTGCCCTTTGCAGTGAGGCTTACTCTCAGTAAGTTTGTATAGCACTGCAGTCCGAAATGTGTACAATTTAAATCAACTAAGATTTCTTTAATGGAGTGAAAGGCCCTGTTCAGAAGACACTCTAATACACGGTGGTTAAGCATTTTGAGCTAAACATTATGGCTTAGTGTGTCATGTGAATAATTCCTAACCAGGGTAGCTACATAACCATGGTTTAAAAATGCTCACTAACCATTTGCTGCAAAAGCGTTAGTGGCCTAACCATGGCTTAGCGTGTCGTTTGAACCGGCCTGAAGTCTTATAAGAATTGTCATCAGCATTTTAGTGCTCAATTGCAACATCCCCTGAAACATGTTGCTAAGGAGACACAGTTTTGTTTTTAAAAAGAAGGCATTTGTAAATGTTCCTTTAGAATCATAGAATAGTAGAGTTAGAAGGTGCCTATAAGGCCATCGAGTCCAACCCCCTGCTCAACGCAGGAATCCACCCTAAAGGATACCCGACACATGGCTGTCCAGCTGCCTCTTGAAGGCCTCTAGTGTGGGAGAGCCCACAACCTCCCCAGGTAACTGGTTCCATTGTCATCCTACTCTAACAGTCAGGAAGTTTTTCCTGATGTCCAGCCGGAATCTGGCTTCCTGTTAACTTGAGCCTACTATTCCGTGTCCTGCTCTCTGGGAGGATCGAGAAGAGATCCCGGCCCTCCTCTTTAGCTGCTTTCTTAATGAATTTTAGAAACTCCTTAGTGCTTTGGAGGTTGGATTACTGTGGCCCTCACCCACGCTGCTTTTTATACCTACCTTAACCCGTCGCTTGCTGTTTTGAGGTCTGCATCCTTCAGATCCACAAGCTTGGACATCTCAAACAGCTTCTCTCGGAGATGGTTAAGTTCGTGCGCCTGGCTGTGGACAAGGCTTCGCTTCTGCTCCAGCTCCATCTTCTGCTTTTCACTCAGTTCTCCTGCTCAAAGAGAGTCCCTGAGTGGTTTCGGGCTGCTTTAGCAATGGAGCCGGTAATGCAAAGGGCTTCTTCAATTCTACCTCGCAAGTTTTTGGCGTATGTCAGGAAATAGGCAGGGTTATTTCACACACCCAAGAACAGAAGAAGGGGGAAAAACTTAACCTAACCCTGACCTTGGCCAAACACACCTAAAAGATGTTCATCTCCATAGCAACCACTCCTCTCTCGCCTGAAAGGTGGGCTAGGGGGAACTTCCCACATCACCCCGAAGGCCAGAAATGATTGTTGGAACCCTACTGAATATGGCCTGGTGATAAATCCAAACCAATCGCCCTACTTGGTGGTAGCGGGACCACTCTGTGGCGAAGGAGAATTCAAAAGCAAGGAAAATTCTCCATTCTCTCTACATGACACCATCCAATGGTCCGCACACCGGGGCATAACAAAGCAGTCTGCGTCACACACATAAGGGTTGGGTGGGGAGGTATGGTCTGAATGTTCTTTTGGATACACTTCCTGGTGACCTTAAGGTCGCTCTTTAGAAATCTGTCTTCTCTTAAGAACTTTTAAGGCCATTTCCAGGAAACAAGGACAGTCGTCCAGTTCTAGGACACTTGACAGGAAAGGATGCATGGTAACGCCTGTCAGAAGCTCAAAGGAAAAACTTGTAGGATAGCCTTCAGCACACCCCATCTAGCCGCCAGTGTATAAACTCAAGACAATCTGTTGTAAATAATTTCCGCAGACATCGTTACAAGTGAATATCTAAGATTTTAGCTGATTTAGATTATTGAAATATATGCAGAGGCCTTACTTGCAATGTGCCCCATGAACTTTTTATATGCAATATTGAAATTGTTTTATTGTTTACATGCAAAGGTCGTGCTTGCAATGTGATTTTCCGAATATATATATATATATATATATATATATATATATATATATATATAGTTCTGTGTTGACTCACTCCTAATTTTTATGTATGTATCGTTACAGACCCTTGAAGGCGTAACAAAAAGCAAGAGGCTGAAACGCGTCGGCCTTTTGCACAATAAATTCGTCTATGGCATCCTGAGACTTTTCTCCCTCGTCTTGAATACTCACCCACGTTGCACCCCAGCAAAAAAGAGTAACACCCACTTTTGCAGGCACTGCCACTTTCTAGTCTCTAAGGCAGTCTCCCCCAACCCAGGGCTCTGCAGCGGCATTGGGATTATAACTCCCATCATCCCCAGGCTGGGGATGGTGGGAGTTGTAGTCCAACACATCCGGAGGGCACCAGGTTGGGGGAGTCCGATCTAATGTTTTATGGAGGGAAGGTACTAGAAATGTATTTGTTAAGTCACACGATGCCGCTTCACTAACCAATCACGTCGGACACGCGGGCTCTGGCTTCCGAAAGTTCTCTCTTTAAATCCAAAACGGCGGCCTGGTTGGACAGGATTTCACGCTTCGCGGCTGCTAATTCTTCCCTAAAATTAATGACGCAAAAATAAAACTCAAAAATTCAATTTTGTTAACCGAGCCTGAGGTGCTCCTTCTTGGATGAGTTTAAAACCTCTGAAGTCCAACTATCAGAAATAAGGTTCACAAATCGCCCCACCCCACCCTAGTTTTGATCACGGCCAACGAGTGCTCATGTTCTAGGCGTGGGTGGTGGAGCGCATCTCGGGAACCCACTGCTGCCATGTTTCTTCAACTTTCATCACCAAACGAAGAGACCAATTTGACAAAAACCCAAAGAATGTTATAATAAACATAGAATCATAGAATGGCAGAGTTGGAAGGGGCCTACAAGGCCATCTAGTCCAACCCCCTGCTCAATGCAGGAATCCACCCTAAAGCATCCCTGACAGATGGTTGTCCAGCTGCCTCTTGTAGGAGAGCCCCCAATCAGAAGAATGGATCCCTCCTCCCATTTAGGTCTGTCCGCAAGCAGAACAATGTTGCTTTTTTAGACTTTTACCGTTTGCAGCTTTTGATGCTGTAAAAGAGAATAAACACTCAGCTGCTTACTTCAAGAGAACGTGGGACTCTTCCGCACGAGGGGCCTCTTGTGAACAGGCTGGCGACAACTTGAAAGGCTCCCTCTGCATTTCTGGGGGGAAAGAAAACGCCCAAGAACACCAAAAACGATTAGGGACACTGGCTGATTCTGAAAACAAATCTGAAAGAATTTCAGCTTTCATGTCTGGGTCAGAGCTCAAAAGATTTTGGGGGAGGCGACTGGTATAGCTGAGATCAGTCTTTACTTGACTGATCAGTTAGGTTAACTGATTAAGAACAGTTTGATTCTCAAAAAAGACACCCTCCCCCAATTAATCAGGAAGCAGATTAAAACGTTTTAAGAATTGTTTTCTAATACAAATACTTCAGAACATTCAAGTGCATGATTTTTATTTTTAAAAGAGGCCTTTCCCTGCCCTCATCTCCCTAGAGATGACTTCCTTCTTCCTCTGGAGAGTTGGTCCTACTGCCAGCCAAAACAGGGGCCTCTCTGCCTGGCGTGCTTACATCTCCTTGCCAGGAACTGGCCCAGGAGCTAGACCCCCCTCTTTGCAGCCAATTCCAGTTTTCTCCTTCATGGGACATCCATCAGATACGCAACAGAAGGTTACATTTACACGGCCTGGGACCACAATACCTGATGGAACACCTCTCCCGACGTGAATATACCCGGTCAACATCTAAGGTCCTCCTCCGGGTGCCTACTCTGAGAGAGGCTCTGAGTGTGGCAACGAGGGACAGGGCCTTTTCGGTGGTGGCCCCCAGACTGTGGAATGATCTCCCTGACAAGGCTCGCCTGGCGCCAACGCTGCTATCTTTCTGGCACCAGGTTAAGACTTTCCTCTTTGCCCATGCATATGGCGGCACATCTTAATCACCCACATGTTTAGTTTTTTAACGGTTTTTAATGCTTTATGTGTGTATGTTCTGTGTTTAAAATTTTAAATTTTGTATACTTGTTTTTATCTCAATTTTAGAATTTCTGTAAACCGCCCAGAGAGCCCTGGCTATGGGGGTGGTATATAAATGTAATAAATAAATAAATAAATAAATAGAAGGTTCCCTTGTCACAGTAGACTCAGGGCTCCATCACATATAATTTCCACCCCCCTGTGTTATCTCCACGGTTTTTACCTCCAATGCTCTTTCGCTCCTTTGCTCTTCTACACCTTCTCTTTCTCCCTCCAGTTCATTGGTTGCTCCTCCACCCCCCTTGAACAAGACAGGTCCTCTCAGACCTTCTCCTCACCTCTCATTCTCTCTTACTGTCAACGATGTCACGCTTACTCCGGTCAAGGAAACTCGTAGCCTTGGCTTTATATTTGATTCCTCGCTCTCCTTTATTCCTCATATCGAGGCAGTAGCTAAATCTTGTCGTTTCTTCCTGTATAATATTGCCAGGATTCGACCATTTTTGTCTGTCTCTTCTGCCAAGACTCTCGTTCACGCACTGGTTATCTCTCGGTTGGACTACTGCAACCTCCTCCTCTCTGGCCTCCCCTCGTCTCACATCAGTCCGCTGGTCTCTGTCCACCACTCTGCCGCTAAGATCATCTTCCTGGCCCGCCGCTCTGACCATGTCACTCCGCTTCTGAAATCTCTTCATTGGCTCCCAATTCATTCCAGAATCCAATATAAACTTCTCCTGTTGACCTTCAAAGCTCTTCACGGTCTAGCTCCTGCCTATCTCTCCTCTCTCATCTCACACTATTGCCCCGCTCGTGCTCTTCGCTCCTCTGATGCCATGCTTCTTGCCTGCCCAAGGGTCTCTACTTCCCTTGCTCGGCTTCGTCCATTTTCCTCTGCTGCCCCTCATGCCTGGAATGCTCTTCCAGAACACCTGAGAACTACCAACTCAATCACAGCTTTTAAAACACAGCTAAAAACTTTTCTTTTCCCTATAGCTTTTAAACTTTGAGTTTGTTCTGACTCTATACTGTTAGCTTCACCCTTCCCGGTGCCTGTTTACACTTCCCTGTGCCTGTTTGCATTCTCTTTCCCTTCTTATTGTTTACTACAACTTTACTAGATTGTAAGCCTATGCGGCAGGGTCTTGCTATTTACTGTGTTATCTGTACAGCACCATGTACATCGATGGTGCTATATAAATAAATAATAATAATAATAATAATAACCCAACCACCTTTCTGCCCGGCAAAAATTGAGGCTTGGAGCCAGCTGCTGGGAGAGATCGCTTCACCCTGCCAGGACCTGATGGAATCCATTCAAGCTAACAGCAAGGCTCCCATCACAGCACACACCCCCAACGAACGAAAATGCTCAGGGAAAATAATCCAGACTTTAGGCGTTCTGGGAAAAGACGGAAAGGGCTGGGGAAGAGGCGGGGTTGTCAGCAGGACAGGCACGGCATCCTGCGAGGACCCTACTGCAAATCCGCACACCAGGCATGGCGAGCGCGCACTAAATTGATGGTGTGACAGAGCTCGAAATCACCAAGCAAATATTGAATCCAACTGCTAACAGGATACAGAAGGTTGAGAGAACGAGAGCTCTGTGAAAACCCTGTAACTTGGAAGAAGGCAGGGCTGGAACAGGGAGAGGCTCCTCCCACTGAAGGGGGCAACGCATGACGTCATTTGCCAGAGCCCTAAATCTGGAGCGAGTGGCAGAAGGGACCTGCTCCTGGACAACCTCCACCGTTCAAGGAAAAAGGGGAAGGGTCTCTCTCAGGCCGAGGCCTGCTGCAGCGCACGTGTGCATCCCCCACAAAAGCCGTAAGGGCCAGGGTGTGCATGTGCGCGCAGAGTGCAGATTGGCATCCTAGGAGTTGTGGAGGCCGGCCATGTTAATGCATTACTTCTGAGAACTGTGGGTGGCCAGCTAGCTTTTCACCTGGGTCAGCCACAGCCGTTTCCGTTAGAGCGGCCGCCGGACGCCCACCTGCTGGATTGTGGGACACGGCCATTCCCCAGCAACCATGGAGCAAATACGTTCTGCTCGTTCGCATGAACTGGCCCCAAACGCGGCAGGGCAAGCTGAGCGCCTCAAGCAAGGGCAGGCCACCCTGTTCCCTCTTCTGACCTTCTATTTGCTTCTGGAGCTTTGCGTTTTCCTCCTTCACCTCCCCCACGTGCCGGGCTGTTTCCAAGAATTTGCTTTCCAGATCAACAATCGTCTTTGAGTGCTGCTTGACCTGTTCTTTATATTCCGCTACCTCCTCCCGATGTTTCCGCTTCAGTGTCTCGCTCCCGTTCTCAACCGTCTTCAGACGTTTCTCCCAGACGGTGACCTTCTCTTCTGCCACAGCCTGGAAAACACAACCTGTCCGCTTGGCAGGGGCCGGCTGCTCAGCAGGTGGGGCGGCTCGTTCAACCAACACCAGGGCTAGGGGGACTTAGAATCCTAGAATCGCAGAGTTGGAAGGGGCCTACAAGGCCATCCAGTCCAACCCCCTGCTCAATACAGGAATCCACCCTAAAGCATCCCTGACAGAGGGTTGTCCAGCTGCCTCTTGAAGGCCTCTAGTGTAGGAGAGCCCACAACCTCACCAGGCAACTGATTCCATTGTCGTACTGCTCTAACAGTCAGGATGTTTTTCCTGATGTCCAGCTGGAATCTGGCTTCCTGTAACTTGAGCCCGTTATTCCACGTCCTGCACTCTGTGACAGGACCGGTCTTGATATTTTCGCTGGGTTTTCATAGAATTGCAGAGTTGGAAGGGGCCTACAAGGCCATCGAGTCCAACCCCCTGCTCAATACAGGAATCCACCCTAAAGCATCCCTGACAGATGGTTGTCCAGCTGCCTCTTGAATACAGAATATAGACTTGAGGAGGTTAAACCAACAAAGCTTCAGGTTCAATCCCAAACATCTCTAGGTAGCAAGAAGGGGAAAAGATCCTGCCGCGTTTCTCAAAACCTCCCGCCTTCTTGGGAGACAATAATGAGGCCTGCCAAGTAATCCACAAAGCTTTATTCACGCAATAAACATCTCTTCCCACCTGAAGAGAGTCTAATCTCTAGGAACTTTCCCCCCTATGCAAAATAAGCGAGACAATTGTCCTTTCAAGAGGAATGGAAAGCCCTTTCCCAAGACGTGTTAACTTCAGAGGGGCTAGTTCTGAGGCGGCTTCTCATGAGATGCGAGCCGGGCAGACTTTCTCTCGCCTTCTTTTAGCTCCACCTGTTTTAGTCTACGGCATACTCTAGCCTTTGATGGTTAAACTCACTGGCACATTGTTTTAACTGCTTTTAAATGATATATTGTTTTAACTTGGATCATGGTTTAATTTGTTTTTAACTGTGTATATTTATTGTTTTATACTGTATGTTTTATCTGTACGCCGCCCTGAGATCTTATTGATATAGGGCGGGATATAAATGTTTTTAATAAATAAGTAAATCAAAATAAATAAATAAAATCTGCTAACCTGTCGGTGCTCTCTCCTTCGGAAGAACATTGGCTTCCCACTGACTGTGTATTATTTGCCCTTGATGAGATAAGCTCTAGAGAGGGTTTACTCCCAGCTGGTGAAGAGCCCGTGAGAGCTTCCTCCCCTGCTGGTCCAGGCTGGCCTGTGTCTGGCGCCAACTCCTCTACTTCAGAGTCTGATTCTGATTGATCACCTGAAACAACTTCTTCCAACCCAGGGGGAGCAGGGATAGACATCAGACCCCTTTCTCTGCCTCTGAGCACCCGGGGAGCTGTTATCATGAAGGGGTTTTCTGCAGGGGCCTAAGCCCCCCCCCCGATGGAATCCCAAGAGGCAGCACTGGCAGGACTGCAGTGCCCCATGGGCCACAGGCTCTGCACCCCCGGTCTAGAGGGTGGAGGAAAGACAGGAAGGGAACTGAAAACAAAGGCAAACTGTACACAGTGGGGACAAATCCATTCTCCCTGTTTGCAAAATACTGGAGGCTAAATTGGTCTCAAATTCTTTTTTGAAGCTGAAATGATCACTCACTTGAATGTGAAGGGTATTTCAGGGGGTGGGGGCTGCTCTGGAAAGTGGGAGGAGGGTGGGCCAAGGGCCTAGTCCTCATGCCTCCAAAGTGGCCTGTCAGCAAATCCTACAGCTGACTTTTACCTCTGAGTTGGCAATGGGGGTGGGGGCCCTTCAAGGGCCCAGATTCGGGCCAGGAACTTCTAGCTGCTGATCCTTCAAGCAGAGTCACTTCTTGCCTCCAGTGTCCCACAAGTTACCTTTCTCTTCTCAGCCACTTCTAGGCTCGCCAGCGTCTCCCTTATCTTGGCATTTAAAGCTTCTTCGGATTTTGTTTTATGTTCAATCGCCTACGAAGGAAAAATAAGCAAGAGGGGAGCGGAACAGACCAAGACGTAGTTTTTCTTAGGACAGCCTTCCTCAACCTGGGGCGCTCCAGATGTGTTGGACTGCATCTCCCAGAATGCCCCAGCCAGCTGGCTAGGGCATTCTGGGAGTTGCAGTCCAACTCATCTGGAGCGCCCCAGGTTGAGGAAGGCTGTCTTAGGAGGAATCATAGAATCATAGAATAGCAGAGTTGGAAGGGGCCTACAAGGCCATCGAGTCCAACCCCCTGCTCAATGCAGGAATCCACCCTAAAGCATCCCTGACAGATGGTTGTCCAGCTGCCTCTTGAAGGCCTCTAGTGTGGGAGAGGCCACAACCTCCCTAGGTAACTGATTCTATTGTTGTACTGCTCTAACAGTCAGGAAGTTTTTCCTGATGTCCAGCTGGAATCTGGCTTCCTTTAACTTGAGCCCGTTATTCCGTGTCCTGCACTCTGGGAGGATCGAGAAGAGATCCTGGCCCTCCTCTGTGGGACAACCTTTTAAGTAGGGCTATCATGTCTCCCCTCAATCTTCTCTTCTCCAGGCTAAACATGCCCAGTTCTTTCAGAAGTTCCGGCAGACCAGAGTTTAACGTGCCAAAACGATTTTGCCGGAGAGCAAAGAAGGGTCTCGGTTAGAGGCCCAGCTGAGAGAGGAAAAACACACTTTGCTGTATTTTTCTTTCACTCCTCCTTTGGTTCACATAGATTCCCACGCCGTGTCGAACACCCACAGTTTGTTTATACAGGGCTTTGGGTTGCCAAGCCGGGCATACAAGCCGTTGACAAACTGACAAGAACAAGCACAAAAACTGCCGCTAAACCTGATTGTGCCTTTAGGTTTACTCTAAACAAGACCATTTTCATCCACACTTGTCAAGACCCATCCTGGTCCAGGTTTGGAACCAGTGTAGGGCTTGACCTTCCCTTGTGTTTGGAACCATGCAGATGGCAACTTCCTATACCAGTTTGGAGGGCAAAGCACAAACTGTAGCGGCCAGTTCACATGTCTCAGGAAGCCACCGTTTGAGCCAGTGTAGTGGTTAAGGGTGTCAGATCAGGGCTGGGGGATCCAGGTTCAAATCTCCTGCTCAGCCATGAAGCTCACTGGGTGATTTGGGGCCAGTCACGCTCTTCCAGCCTGATCTGTCGTACAGGGTTGTTGGGAGGATATAATTGTAGTGGTGGGTGATCAGGTATGCCTTGAGCCCATTGAAAGGAAGGTGAGATGATGAAGATAATCATGATGATGATGATGATGATGATGACAGGAGGCGGGAATCAAAGCGAGGGAAGGTAAAGGGGGAGCCCACCACATTCCGGATCCCCCCAAAGTGATTTGGAGGATTAGGAACGTCGTATCTGAACTGAGCCAATGTACGCAAAATGCTCTGAGCACCGAAACGCTTCCTTCCTTCCTACTAGGAGAGATGGTGATAATATGAGACAGCTCAAGTTTCCACACACCTCATCCAGTCGTCTCATTTGAGCTTCCAAACCTTTGACCTTTTTCTTTTCTTCCTCCGTGGCTGCCTTCAGCTTTGCTTCCTCCAGGGCAGCCCTTGCCTCCAGAACCTGCGGAAGAGTTTTGATTCTTCGGTGAACATGTCTTAAACAAATGGGAGGCAAATCTGTGAGGCAGGAACAGGATGACAACAGATGAACAAATGAAAGTTAGGGTTACAGCGGGGGAGATCCTTCAAAAATAATTCGCTATCCTGGGCCCATGGATGGAAGGAGAATCAGAACGGGGAGAAGACATTGGGTAATTTTCTCTCTCTCTCTCTCTCTCTGCAAATCCGCTGTGCCTCTTTGAAAGCAGCCTGAGAATGTTGTCCCAACAAGTAAGTAGAACCGTGTGGGAAATAATCAGATTATTCATAAACCAGGACGTGCAACCATGATTTGAAGAGGGTTTGCGAACTCCATTTTGTGTTCACTACGGTTAAGTGTGAAACCATGGTTCAGGCAGTTTCCCTGCCTCTCTGCTTGAAAGGCGACAATGCAGGTTTTGCTGGTGTCTCCCTTTTGACACGCTGCTTGGGAACTTCACAAGCGTTAAGGCAAAAAACCATTGATAGTGCGATGCTAAGCATGGCTAAAATTTACGAGCTGGGCCATTTCCTGCATTGGGCCATTCACAGGGGCTGTCTTCATTGAGAATCCCAACGCAGAGGAAGGAGCACAGCTCTTCCCTTAGCTATCTGGCACCAGAGGCATCCCTGCCTTCTTCCTGGTGGAAGGTGACAAATTGCGGGTCGCCCACAGAGCGATGTCAAATGGCAGAAGAGCCGTACTGACGTCACTCCAATCGAAAAAGTTGGGGTAATTCCCCGACTTTTTCAATCCGCCGCTTCGCGGTAAGGCCCCACAGTGGCTGCGAAGTTGCGCTTGCGTTGTATAACTGACGCAGTGCGGATCCGTATAGACAGCCCCTCAGTCCTTCTTATGAAATTTCCGGATTTAAACATGACTAGAATGCCACGAGAAGGGACCCCCCAAAAATGACAGCTGCATCAATCCTACAACATTAAGAACTGGCGCTCGGTTTTCTTTTTATTAAGCCACAGACAGACATCTCTTTCTGCTTCCTTTCATTAAGACAGGATTTAATTTCTTACAGTCGTTTGACTTTTTTTTTTTTTTTTTGGCTAGTGGTGCTTGTCCCACTTTAAATCTACATCCTTTCCAGTTATTATTACGTGGGCCTAAAATGTCCCGGTTGCTACTTCAAATTTGACAAGGTGCATGAAGCTTTAAAAAGCATGTCCCTTTTACCTTTCTGCGTTCCTTCTCATCCTCCAAAAGCTCTTTCTCTTTGTCCTGAAATTCCTTCTCAAGTTTCTCTTTCAAGGCTTTCACCTCCTCCTGCAGGAGCGCGTGCCGAGACTCCTCGGACATCCTCAGTTTGCTCTGCAGTGAATGATTCGGACAATCAGACTGGCTTTGGGGCTTTGACTTAGGCAACAGAAGCGCTTCTCGGTTTTTACCTGCAAGGTCTGAAGCTGGCCCATGGTGTGACCATGTTGGTCCAGCAGTTTCTTCATGTAGGAGGCCATTCCTGACAAAGAAAGGAGAATCAAGGTGAGAGTCGTCTCTCCCCCATTTCCTGGAGATTGACCTGCTTTAACCAGAGGGTGCTTCAGACAGGGCTCACTGTGGTGTAGCGGACAATGCTGGGCTAGAACCAGGGAGACCCAGATTCAAATCCCTACTCATCCAGAAAGCTCACAAAGGAACTTTGGGCAGGTCACACTCCTTCACCCTCATCTACCTTTAAAGCCCTACATGGTTTGGGTCCAGGCTACCTAAGGGATCGCCTTCTCCCGTACAATCCGCCCCGCACACTCAGGTCCTCTGGGAAGAATCTACTTCAGTCAGTCAAAGTTAGGCTGACAGGTATTACCCAGAGGACCTTCTCTTCTGCTGCTCCCAGACTGTGGAACGGCCTGCCGGAGGAGACTCGTCAACTTGACAGTCTATTAGCATTCAAGAAAGCTGTCAAGACCGATCTCTTCTGGCAGTCCTATCCAGGGGAATTTTAGGACGTTTTTAGAATGTTTTAACAATGTATATTATGTTCTTAATTCAGTTCTATGTATTTTATATTTACTATTGTTCCCCACCTCAATGAAAATGGAGAGTTGGGTAAGAAATATTATTAATAATAATAATAACAATAATAGTTCAAGACGCTCATTTTGACCCATCAAAGTCATCCATGGCTTGGCAGCCTCCCCTGGACCTTAGATGATAGCACTCTTCAAATACTTGAAAGGTTGTCACACAGAGGAGGGCCAGGATCTCTTCTCGATCCTCCCAGAGTGCAGGACACGGAATAACGGGCTCAAGTGACAGGAAGCCAGATTCCAGCTGGACATCAGGAAAAACTTCCTGACTGTTAGAGCAGTACGACAATGGAATCAGTTGCCTGGTGAGATTGTGGGCTCTCCCACCCTAGAGGCCTTCAAGAGGCAGCTGGACAACCATCTGTCAGGGATGCTTTGAGGTGGATTCCTGCATTGAGCAGGGGGTTGGTCTCGATGGCCTTGTAGGCCCCTTCCAACTCAGCCATTCTATGAATTCTATGAAACTGCCTCCTCCCCGAAGTCCCAGCCTGATCTCTCAGAGCAATGGGAAGCACCCTTTTAACTATGGGATTCATGGGACAGAACATCAAGGGTCAGTACAGAGACGTTCTCAGGGGCCACGACACCACTCTGGAGATCCTTCTTCGCATATCCAAGCCTGGCCATTAGCATAGTTTTTGGGCTCCCAGGCTGGACTTCTGACCAGAAGCTATTGTGGCACTTCCAAGTCTCACCATCAGGACCCAGAGAGCGCAGCTATTCTTGTTGCTCCTGCACCAATCCCAGGCAAAAAAAGAAAAGGGCAACCAAAAATGATCAGGGGCTTGGGGCAACTCCCCTATGAGGAAAGGCTAAAGCAGCTGGGACTGCTTCAATTAAAATGGCAAGTGAGAGGGAATGAAACACAGAGAACGGCACAGAGAAAGCAGATAGGGAGGATCCCCCCGCCCCCCGCTCTTACAATATCAGAAATCCGGGTTCACCTACTGAAGTTGACAGCAGCAGATTCAGGACAGGACAAAAGGAAGCATTTCCATCACACAGCACATCATTTATGAAATTGCCAGAGGACGGGGCGAGGGCCATGAGAGCTTTATCATGAGATTGGACACATTCATGAAAGAGAGGGGCAAGGGTTAGCCATGAGAAATATCCAATATATTTCCATGTTCCGGTTGTGGATGGTTGGGAGGGTGACAGACTCCAGGTCCCCTCCAGGTCCTGCTCAGGAGTTTCCTAGAAGCATCAGACTGGCCACTGTGGCAATAGGATGGTGGACTAGGGAGACCCTTGAGCTGGACTAATTCAGCAGGGCTCTCCTGAGGTTCTTTAGAGCCAAACGGCAGCAGGGGCTGAGGGCGAGGACAGGGCAGCAGCGCCCTGGGGATCATCCTGTTCTTCGCTTCCTGGGAGAAAACCTCAGAGCATCCCAAGGCAAAAGAAAATGGATGCTCACATTTCCCTGGGGGGCTTCAGTCAGGGGCGCTGAAACTGGTTCCCATGTGCTCCGGGGGTCAGGCAGATTTAGCCCACTATTTACTTGAATGCTGTTTATATTCAAAATGTAGAGAACGTTATCTATCTATGTTTTTAATACGCATGAGAGACTGGTCAGCCAAGGATAAATTGTCCTTTCTCCTACGTGGTTCTAACTATTTTGTGACCCAGAGGGTTGCTCTTTTCGCTCTTAAAGCAGCCAGTATAAGGGAATTTTTTTTTAGAAAAAATGGATTAATTAATAAGTTTTTATCAAATGTTGTAATATATGTGGGGTCTTATTAACTGTTAGTCATATATAATGTATTAATTACGAACTGTATATTGTTTTAAAAATTTTAAATCATAAATTTTAAGTAATGTCCATTTGTTTTTAATGATATGTGATTTTTTGAAATGGTCAGAAGACTTATTCAATAAAGGTATTCATTCATTCATTCAGGCAGTATGATGAATGAATAAAACGAAATGGGGAAAAGCGAACCTTTTTCACAGCCGGCTACGTCGAGTCCCACATCTCGAAGGTGGCATTCCACTGCGTCCACCCAGCTCAGCACACTGCAGAGGGCTTCGGCTGCAGAGGCCTGGACCCCTGAGACAGGTGGGCTCAGGCACAGATTCTGAAGGTTACAGATCTCTTTCCTCAAGCTGTGGCTGCAGTAGGACGTTTTCAAGAAATCCTGACGAGGAAATAAGGAAAAAGGCAAAACAACCCAACCTTCCAAGCATGTATGATTAGGGTGACCATATGGAAAGGAGGACAGGGCTCCTGTATCTTTAAAGTTGTATAGAAAAGGGAATTTTCAGCAAGTGTCATTTGAATGCATGTAGCAGCTGGTGAAATTTTGTCTTCATCTTAAGAGTTAAAGCTGCAGGAGTCCTGCCCTCTTGACCAGATACAAAAGAGATGAGGGCACCTGCACCTTTAGCTATTGCTATGAAAAGGGAATTTCACCAGATGCTGTCTGCATACAAATGACACCTGCTGAAAATCCTTTTTCTCTACAACTGTTAAAGCTACAGGAGCCCTGTCCTCCTTTTCATATGGTCACCCTATGTATGATTGGCATGGCTCATTCATTTTCGCGATGCAGCTGCGAAAACGTCTCCTCCCCCATCACCATCAAATTCTGGGCTGTTTTTACAACAGCCGGTGAACCCAGTAATAAATCATTTCATGTCCTTGTTTCAACGGCCTTCGTATCTTCTTATAACAGCAAAGGGACTCTGAGAAAAGGCAACCATTTCTGGCTGGGCCCCCAAGACCCATTTCAACACCCCAGATAAATTACCCAGCCCAAATCAAGAAAAAACAAAACCACAATTCCCATGGAGATGTCTGAGGAATTGGTTAGCGGCAGAGGGACACTGATGGATTGCCTCTGAAGACATCTGAGCATTCTGGACTTATTTGGATGACCCGAGGCCCCGTTTTCTGCAAGTCGGCCAGAGAGAACTGTAGATGACAACACTCTCTCTCAGACAAATGCACAGGATTCAGCGAAAAGGTATCTAAGTAAGTGCAGGGTGCTAAAATGCCCTCCAAGTGCAGGTTTAAACATCCGAGTTTATTAACAAAATGCATATAAATAGGATACCTGAAATCCATCCAGTGATTTCTTCAGCAGCTCAATATTTCCAGACAGGCCCTCCATTTCAGAGTCCTTGAGGCGTATTTCGTCTCTCAGCGACGTCTCTATCTGACAATACTCCTTGTTGGATGCCTGCATTTGTTTTATCTTCTCAACAATCTGATGTACCGGGGGGGGGGGGGGGGTTTGAAGAAAGAAAGAGTCATTGTTTTGCCTGTTGGCTCATAGGATTTATGCCTTGCAGCTTCCCAGCTGAGGCTCCTGACAGAAAGAAATGGCAAATTTATTTCCACATTAAATAGCAAAATTACATTTGTTAGCCCTTTTTCTTTGTGCAACGCTGGAATCTGCTGGAATCCCACAATACACCTCCACCCCACATAGCAGTGTGTGGTGTGTGAGCGCACACATGTAGGTGTGAGCAGGAGCGAGAAACTCTTAAGGCGCAATCCTACGCATGTTTAGACAGGGAAAAGGTGCTGGTTTTAACCTATAAATATTTATTTATTTATTTATTTATTTATTTATTTATAACATTTCTGGCATCGAGGCGCTTCACAATAACATATAAAACAATTCCATTAAAACCCTCAACCCACATTAAGACAATTCCATTTAAAACCCTCACCCTCAAACCATTAAAAGCCCTCAACCCCAATTTAAACCACCCCCCTCCCCAAACTCTTGGGAAAATAAAAACGCCTTACGAAGGCGTTTGAAGCAACTGAGAGTGGGAGCCTGTCTAATCTCCAGTGGCACATTGTTCCATAACCGGGGGCCAGCCACTGAAAAAACCCTGGCCCCGGCACGTTCCAATTTGTAGCGGGGGACCGTCAGGGCACCCTGCTCCTGAGAGCGAGTCTGCCAATGGTGAGGCACAGGAGAGAGGTGAGTGCTCAGGTATCCAGGACCCAAGCAATGCAGGGCTTTATACATGGTCAACAAGACCTTGTAGCGCACCCTAGCAGCCACCGGCAGCCAATGGAGCTCTTGAAGCACCAAAGTGATGGAAGACCACTTTGGGAGGCCCTTGACCAACCTGGCTGCTGCGTTTTGTACAGCCTGTAAGCGTTGGATTTGCTTCAAGAGAAGCCCTGTATACAACAGGTTGCAATAGTCCAGTCTGGAAAGAACCAGGGCCTGGACTGCGGTGGTAAGATCAGCCTCTGACAGAAAGGGGTGAACTTGGCGGAGCACATGGAGTTGATAAAAGCAACTCTGAGCCACGGCCCCCACCTGTGATGACATAGTTAGGGACTGGTCAAGAATAACACCCAGGTCCCGCGCCTCAGTCACAATCCTCGGTCGGATTCCTGAAATAGGCAGATTTACGAGCTCCTGCCTCAAATCTGCCAGCCGCTGACCTCGGCCAATCACCATCAGCTCAGTCTTCAAACCTTACACGGCTCAAACCTTACACTGCTTGGGACCACAATACCTGATGGAACGCCTCTCCCGACATGAACCCACGCGAACACTGCGCTCAACATCTAAGGATCTCTTCCGAGGGAAGCTCGGAGGATGGCAACAAGGGAGAGGGCCTTTTCAGTGGTGGCCCCCCAACTAGGGAACGATCTCCCCGACGAGGCTTGCCTGGCGCAACATTGCTCTCTTTTTGGCACCAGGTCAAGACTTTTCTCTTCTCCTTTGTTTTTAACTGTGCATATTTATTGTTTTATACTGAATGCTTTTATCTGTACGCCGCTCTGAGATCTTAATGATATAGGGCGGGATATAAATGTTTTAAATAAATAAATAGGCATTTAACAGCATATGTTGAGTTTTTTAACTGACCCCTGGATAGTTGGTGTGTGGTCTGCTTTTATGCTGTTTATGGTTATAAATTTTGTATATTAGCTTTTAGATGTTCAATGTTTTTAACCTTTGTAAACCGCCCAGAGAGCTTTGGCTATAGGGGAGTATATAAATGTAATAATAAATAAATAAATAAATACTAATAATACAGCTCGCAGCATGCCCCAGCCAGCTGTGAGCTGTAGGCCTTTTTTCTGTCTAAACATGCATAGGATTGTGGCCTTAATGATACTGACTTATATGGAGTCAGACTCCTTCTATTCCTTCTATTTCTGCACTGTCTACACCGACGGGCAAGCATCTCTCCAGCGTTCTAGACAGTTGTTCCTCACAGCCCTATCTGGAGATGTTGAGGATTGAACCGGGGACACGCTGCATGCAAAAGCAGCTGTTCTGCCACCGAGTGACAGGCCTTGCGCGGCCTTACAAAAAGCTAACCTTCATTAATGCCAAGGGGTTTTATTTAGTGAGTTTTATTCGTTCTGTTTCAATCCCATCCTTCTTCCGCGGAGCTCAGGATGTTGTTCCCTCACTTTCTTTCTTTTTAACCCTCTTTCTTTTTCATCTTTAGCCCTGTGAAGTAGGTTAGGCTGAGAGATACTGAGAGGCCCACGGTGAACCGTTGGACTCCGTGGCGGAGCGAGGATTTTGAACCTGGCTCTCCTCGGGCCTCGTGCAACACAAATCCACCACTGCACCGGAAGGAAATGGAGGAGGGCGGAGTACAGAAACGGGTGGTGAGGCCCAAGAGTCAGAACTTGGAAATGTTGGTCGTAATATCTGGCTACTTTAAAAAAAAATAAGAGGCAGAGAAGCAAGTTGCTAGTAAGGCGGGCGGCAGTGCTAGTTCTAAGCCCAAACCGCGTCAGTTCTCCTTTCTCTGTTCAAATCCCAAACCGCTTCGTTTCCAGGTCCTTTCTCCCACAAACCCCACGCTCAGGCTGGACAAATCAGTGGCACAAAACCCCCTTCTGTCAGGGCCTGTTAACGGCCCTGACAGGAGGCCCTGGCTGAGGGAGAGAGATGTACTGGCTTAACGAGCGGCGGGTGGCCCACGGCATAATATGAATCTCCTTCCGTCAAAAGGCACCAGCCCTAGAAAGACCGCACCTGCTGATCCGTGACTGACTTCTCTGGAAGCAGAGGGAAGAGAGTTTCAACGACTTGGTTTCGAAAGCACTGCACCTAACGGGAGAAAAGAAGCGTGGAAAACGGCCGAGGGTGGATTTTAATTGCAGAGATACAGTGGGCTGGGAAGACACATTACTCCCACTTCCCACGCCAATCCATGCCTGTGGAAGCGTGGGGTGGGGCTGCAACTTTCTACACGTGCAGAGTGCGCTCTACCTCTCTCGCCTGCAGTGCAGCCCCATAAACTGCCGTTTCAGCTGCTCCTACCTGAGAGGCTGTGAGCTCCATGTCCGACTTCAGGAGGCGCTCCCTGCGCCCCATCTCTTGCAATTGCTGGGATCTCTTCTCGAACTCTTTCTTCAGGTCCCCTTCAGCCTAAAACAATGGAAGCCTGGGAATAGGTGGGCTGTACAAGAAAATACGGTGCGAGGGATTTTCACTCCATGCCCAAGGAAAGGTGCTGCACGGAGGCCGTGACTCAGTACGGAATTTAGCACAAATCTCAAGACCTCTTCCTTTGTCTGGAAACAAGACCCTATGAAGAGAGACTGAAACAACTGGGCATGTTTAGCCTGGAGAAGAGAAGAATGAGGGGAGACATGAGAGCACTCTTCAAGTACTTGAAAGGTTGTCACACAGAGGAGGGCCAGGATCTCTTCTCGATCCTCCCAGAGTGCAGGACACGGAATAATCAGCTCAAGTGACAGGAAGCCAGATTCCGGCTGGACGTCAGGAAAAACTTCCTGACTGTTAGAGCAGTATGACAATGGAATCAGTGACCTAGGGAGGTGGTGGGCTCTCCCACCCTAGAGGCATTGAAGATGCAGCTGGACAGCCATCCATCAGGGATGCTTTAGACCTTCAAGAGGCAGCTGGACAGCCATCTGTCAGGGATGCTTTAGGGAGGATTCCTGCATTGAGCAGGGGGTTGGACTCCATGGCCTTAGAGGCCCCTTCCAACTCTACTCTTCTAGGAAAATATCTCTGCTGGCAGAAAACACGCCTCACATTTTGTAAGGTCACTGCACACCGCTTTGCAGGCTTACCTTGTGCCCCTCCCGGAGGGTCAGCATTTCAGTTTTTCCATAGAGCTCTTTTCCTTAGATTTCTCCTGAGGTTCCCCCTCCCCCTTCTACTGGGCTTTTAATGGTTTTGATTGCAATTGCTTCTGGCTTTAGTACGTGTGTGTGTGACGTATGTTTTATTATTGCCACTGGCTTTTATTAATTACGAGGCATACTGTTGCATTGTTTTTATCTTGTGAGCCTTTTAGCTTTGTGCCCTAAGAGTTGGACTAAAAATATTTCAAATAAAAGAAGAATAAATAATGCACTGTGATGGGAATTCTGTTGCCCTGGGAGCAATTAGTGCAATGAATTCCAAGTAAAAACTGGCTGAAGATGGTTACGTGGCCCCACCTCTGTATCTGTGGTCCGGCCACTACCAGAGTGCGGTGTCGTGACTAGTGTTGGACTTAGATCGGGGAGGCCCAGGTTCAAATCCCAACCCAGTCATGAAGCTCACTGGGTGGCCAGTTGCTGTCAGCCTGATCTACCTCCCAGGGGAGTTGTGACGGTAAGACTTGGGTAGGGTGACCCTATGAAAAGGAGGACAGGGCTCCTATATCTTTAACAGTTGCACAGAAAAGGGAATTTCAGCAGGTGTCATTTGTACATATGGAGAACCTGGTGAAATCCCCTCTTCATCACAACAGTTAAAGCTGCAGGAGCTATACTAGAGTGACCAGATTTAAAAGAGGGCAGCTTTAACTGTTGTGATGAAGAGGGAATTTCACCAGGTTCCCCATATATACAAATGACACCTGCAGAAATTCCCTTTTCTATGCAACTGTTAAAGATACAGGAGCCCTGTCCTCCTTTTCATAGGGTCACCCTAGACTGGGGGAGACCATGATATACGACCCTGAGCTTCCTGGATAACGGCTGGGATAAAACAGCGATAAATAAATCAAATGCAGCTTGCAGGACAGCTGAGGTGGGGTTGGGCAACTGTTGACAGGAGAAGACCCAGAAGCATGTGGAAGAGGAACACGCGGTGAAGTCTCCAGACCCTGTTTCCAGGTGTAACGTTAGGCCTTTATATTTTATTCTTTCAGCAGCTCAATTTTATTTATTTATTTATTACATTTTTATACCGCCCAATAGCTGAAGCTCTCTGGGCAGTTCACAAAAATGGGGGGCATGAAAGAGACACCGCAGGCTTTCTGGGCCAATCTAAGAGCAAGCAGCCCGCCATAACGTAGGTCTTTCCCTTTCACCTGTCGAAAACTCCTTCTCTAATCCACCGAACTCTCTCTGCATCACTGGGGTTGGAATGTGCCTTTCTGGGCTGACCCAGCCTCTGGGGTGGGATAAAGTCACAGCCTGCCCATTCATTCATTCGTGACTATTTCGCCATCTGGTGGTGAGAAAGTCCACTTCTGGTGGCACGTGGGCAGTGATAAACTCACCGCCAGGACTTATTATTTATTTCTGATTTTCTTTACCGAGTGCTGTGCATGCATGGCTTACTGCAGTGTTCAGTTCCTTCCATCAGTCTGAATCTCTCCTCCCCACCACCACACCCACAATTTCTACATCACTAATGTGCACACGTGATAGGTAAAACATTGCCCCCACCCCAAAAGCAAACTTGTTACAATACAGTCGCATTTTGCGATTCCTTCTGTGTAGCGTTTCATCCGTGCAAAGAAGCACGCGTGTGCATCAATAAAAGGCTGCTCCCCCCCCAAAGGCTCTTGATGCGATCGAGAGAGAGAGAGAGAGGGAAATGTGGTATAGTGGTTAGAGTGTTGGACTGGGAGTCGGGAGATCTGGGTTCTAGGCCCCACTCGGCCATGGAAACCCACTGGGTGACTTTGGGCCAGTCACGGACTCTCAGCCCAGCCCACCTCACAGGGTTGTTGTTGTGAGGATAAAATGGAGAGGAGGAGGATTATGTATGCCGCCTTGGGTTCCTTGGAGGGAAAAAAGGCAGGACATAAATGTAATAAAGAAATAAATGCGTCTACGTGCGTCTTAGGCCCACCCACTGCCACCTTATTCACTGTTAACCCCACCTACTCATGCGGCACCTGAAAGGTTCTGCAGGGGCCGATTTGGCCGATAAACTCAAAAGGTTGCCCGCCCCTGGCCCAGCGTGACTCTTATAATACATACGAGTTTTCTACTTCCTTGTTAAACCAAGCCACTGCTGGCTCCAGAGCCCTTGGGCGAGACGTCTTGAGCACGGCCCTCATCCTCCTCACTGCTGTTCCTTCTGTTGCCCGTCCACTTGCCCTCTCCTTCTGGGCCCAATCCACACTACCACCCACAGGGCAACGTAAGGGGAAGGGGCTGCTCCACTCCCTGCTCACTTGCTCGGGGCGGGTGGAGAGGCAGCGACAGCAAGGAGAAGGAGCAAGAGGGCCACAGGTGCTCAGGAGGTCTGGAAGAAGAGCCCCTGCTGGCATGTGGGCCCTGGCAGGTGCCCGGCCATGCCAAACCTCTGGCGCTGGACCTGAACAAGACAAAACTTCCACTCCCCTGCTCCTTATTTATTTTTATTTATTATTGCATTTGTATCTCGCCTTTTTCCTCCAAGGAACCCAAGGCGGGGTACATAATCCTCCTCCTCCTCTCCATGTTATCCTCACAACAACCACCCTGTGAGGTAGGTTGGGCTGAGAGTCCGTGACTGGCCCAGAGTCACCCAGTGGGTTTCCATGGCCGAGTGGGGACTAGAACCCGGATCTCCCGACTCCCAGTCTGACATTTTAGCCATTACACCACACTGGCTCTCCTTCAAAGTGTCATTTGTGAAATCACAGGTAAAAAGGAAAAGGAATAAATCCTTCCCATCTTTTTATTTGCAGATGGGGGATGTGTGGCCGCAGGTGCTCACTCCCAGGGTCGCAAGCCTTGCGTTGGAGGACGAGGACGCCTTTGCTAAAACTGGAAGAAAACGGGCATTTACCTTCGTTTTTTCAACAAGCCTTTTGGATAAGGTTTCCTGCTCTGCCCGGTGCTTCTTTATTTCGTCTTCGGATCTCTTCACTTGCAGCTCCAGCTCGGAGATTTGCTGCAAAGGCACCCGGGAAAGCATGATCAGTTGGCAGACCATCACGGCAGCCCTTCCGCCAGGGATTAGAGTTAGTGTGTGAGAAATGCATGCAGAGCTGCTCTGGGTCGGGCGATAGTCACAGCTTCCAAATTCTACGGAAGCAACGTTTCTCCTAACAGCCATGCAGTTAGTTGCTTTCAAGATGCAATTTCTATGTCAATAACAGTGAAATTCTACCCAATCTTTAATCACTCCTTCTAATTGCGAACTCAGGTGGTGAGTGCCGACAGGACGGTAGCCATAACCCGGCCGCTGAGAAACAGGAGGGAGGAGAAGAGGATGTACTGCAACATCGTGTTGCAGGCCCCACTTGTAATGCTTATTACTAAAATAAATCCAAGGTTAAACTGCCAGTAAATTCTTCTTTCATTCAAAACCTGCAGCTGAGCATGCTAATAACTGAGGTAACTGGAGGCTAACTCACATTCTGATAGGCATTTACGTCTCTCTCTCTGAGTTCGCGCTTCGTTTCCTCTTTAATTCTAGAGCACTGCAACAAACAGCAACGAAGGAAGACATGGTCAAGCAGGAAAGATGTCTATTGTATTCTCACTGGCGCTAGTGGAACACACAATGGTGCCTTATTGGCACTCTGGCGATCTAAGGACAAGGCTCTAACTGCACAATTCCAAAATTTTAAAAAAACAAAAGAAAAATCCAATCAAAATGCTGGCAACAGCAACCAGTTTCAGGCTTCTATATATTCCAGAACTCTGCAACAGCCTCACACCCAAGTCGGGGTGGTTGGGAACGACCACTGTATCACAGAGCTATAACAGGATGGACTCAAAATGCCAGTTATCCACCAGCTCAAGGCAGCCTTCCTTCCTTGGGGAAAGCCTCCGAAGGAGAGACCTTCTTTCTCTCTTCTTTAGAGACCCTCCTCATGTGGCACAGAGCGGTAAAGCAGCAGTTTCTGCAGCCGAAACTCTCCCCACGGCCTGAGTTGTGGGCTCTCCCACACTAGAGGCATTCAAGAGGCAGCTGGACAAGCATCCGTCGGGGATGCTTTAGGGTGGATTCCTGCATTGAGCAGGGGGTTGGACTCGATGGCCTTGTAGGCCCCTTCCAACTCTGCTATTCTATGATTCTATGAGAGAAGATGCCCCAGAACTGCCACCGACAGCAGTAGCAGGAATTACTGCAGGCCTGGCATTTCCTCAGTGGTAACTAATTACACATCTGCTAATTAGCTAGTAAGGTAAACACACTTTAGTTAAACACTCCTCGCTAGTCACTCCTCCTGGAATAGCATCACCCTACTGGAGGGTAGGCAGAGGTGGCATTCGAACTCAAGAAGGTACGACAATTCGAACTCAAGAGCAGTACAACAATGAGCCAGTGACCTAGGGAGGTTGTGGGCTCTCCCACACTAGAGTCATTCAAGAGGCAGCTGGACAAGCATCTGTCAGTGATGCTTTAGGGTGGATTCCTGCATTGAGCAGGGGGTTCGACTCGGTGGCCTTGTAGGCCCCTTCCAACTCTGCTATTCTATGATACTATGATTCTAGCTGCCTGGCCCACACATACCTATGCTATTTAGGGCATTTGTGGCCTGAAAGAAAAAATAAAATAAAAAGAACTAAAGATTTTAAAGGTTCTTGCTTGCAAACTGAGCATTTCTGTGACAAATCTTGTTTTTTAATTTATGTTTCATTAAAGAATTGTTTTACATAGATCATGTATAATACCTGACATTGTGGTGACTAATTATAAAGAGAAACAAAAAACAAATACTTAAAAAAAGCAGTTAAAATCAGGCTGCGATCATATACCCACTTTCCTGGGAGTAAGCCCCACAGAACTCAGCAGGACTTACTTTTGAGTAGGCCTGTAATAGGATTGTGGTATGGAGTGTTAATTGGTGATTAACAGTGCAAGGCTATACGTGTCTACTCTGAAATACGCCCCATTTTCAATGTGACTTGACTCCCAGGTAAATTGTATAGCAGACTTCCTCAACCTGGTGCACTAAGGATCTGGTGAACTACAATACCCATCGTTCCCAGGCGACATGGATCATGACCATGCTGGCTCAGGGTGCTGGGAACTGTGATCCAACACATCCAGAGGGCACCAAATTAGGGAAGGCTGATATAGGATTATAGTAAACCTAAATAAATTTACCTGAGAAGTCCCAATGAACTCAATAGGACTTACTTCTGAGTCAGCACACATAGGACTGCATTGTCAGTCTATGATGGCCACCAATTTGGATGGCTTTAAAAGGGGGTTGGATAAATCCCTGGAGGAGAAGGCTATTCATGGCTACTAGTCCTGAGGGCTATGTGCTACCTCCAGTATCAAGAGACAGTAAGCCTGTGTGCACCAGTTGCTGGGGAACATGGGCGGGAGGGTGCTGTTGCACCATGTCCTGCTTTGTGGGTCCCTGGTTGGCCCCTGTGTGAACAGAAGGCTGGACTAGATGGACCCGTGTTCTGATCCAGCATCAGGGCTCTTCCTAAGTTCTTATATTACATTTACTACGTTTCAAAGAAATCTTTTTTAAAAAACCTAGTTCCACCTCATTTCCCCCACACTTTTCAGCTTTATGATAAAGAGAGAAAGGAGATACATTTCGGAAGTCCAAAACGCTCCACATGAGTATATCAGAGTATTTCACAGAAGTGTACATACTTTATCACAGAAACCAATACTATATAAAGATTTAACTTAATAAAAATTTATCCGAACCATTAATCATTCATCATCAAGTCCTACTTATTCAGGAAAGCAAGACTAAAATCAATTTCTTCCTAATCCATTAAATCCAGCCAATTCTTAAATTATGATTTTTCTCCCAATACTTTAAATTACCTTGGCACCTTCACTAAGATTAATTTTCTCTTCTCTAAATTACATTCTATATATTAATTTCATGGCACCTCATAACCAACTAGCGTTTTTTTCCCCCCCCCCAAAGCCATTTAGATGGAATCTTCTTCTAGTATAGTGCTACTAAAACTCTACTTTCATTACCAAGGGGGAAATTAATTATTCCTCACAGCCTGGATGGTTGCAAGAAAGGCAAATGCTATTTTGGGCTGCATTAATAGAAGTATAGCTTCCAAATCACGTGAGGTACTAGTTCCTCTCTATTCGGCCCTGGTTAGGCCTCATCTAGAGTATTGCGTCCAGTTCTGGGCTCCACAATTCAAGAAGGATGCAGACAAGCTGGAGCGTGTTCAGAGGAGGGCAACCAGGATGATCAGGGGTCAGGAAACAAAGCCCTATGAAGAGAGACTGAAAGAACTGGGCCTGTTTAGCCTGGCGTAGAGGAGATTGAAGGGAGACATGAGAGCACTCTTCAAAGACTTAAAAGGTTGTCACACAGAGGAGGGCCAGGATCTCTTCTTGATCCTCCCAGAGTGCAGGACACGGAATAATGGGCTCAAGTTAAAGGAAGCCAGATTCCAGCTGGACATCAGGAAAAACTTCCTGACTGTTAGAGCAGTATGACAATGGAATCAGTGACCTAGGGAGGTTGTGGGCTCTCCCACACTAGAGTCATTCAAGAGGCAGCTGGACAAGCATCTGTCGGGGATGCTTTAGGGTGGATTCCTGCATTGAGCAGGGGGTTTGATGGCCTTGTAGGCCCCTTCCAACTCTGCTATTCTATGAATGATTCTATGGGGGGAAAAAACACTCTTTAAAATATGCTAAAATCAAAACCAATGGTTCGAGGGACTGCAACACCTATAATCGTCAACATTTTTTCTTGCCAATATATCTGAAAACGTGGACATCCAATTCCCAGATCACTTTTATAATTACCCTGGCCCGTGGGGTGTGGGCACTGCTGGGAGCTGGGTGGCTGCTCGGTTCTGATTGGCTGCCACGTTGCAACTCCCTCAATGTCATGTCGAGCAGGGAGTTCTGAGGGTTGTAACATGGCGTCTGTACCAGGTAAGCCCATCCAGGAGGGGCGTGTGGTTGGCGACTGCGGTCCTGCTAGGGCCAGCACCTGTACCGCTAGGAGGTGCACTTGCAATGGACTCCAGCAGCAACGGCAGCAGGGACCCGACATCCTCTTCCAGAACTGTTTCTGCCATTCCTATAAGATGGCAGCTCAAGCAAAGGGGCACGGGGGGTGGACGGTGGCAGAAGTGGTTCCAGAGTACAACAGGAACAGAACCCCGGATAGAACTGTAGAAGCTGGCTCAGACTGTGAACTCGGATTTAAGAAAATGGTAGCAATCCTGCAGGTTGGTAAGACCAATGACCCCAGCACTGGCTTCACAGCAACTGATGGTGGAATCCTACTGGGAACTCCAACTCCTCAAGTGCTGGTTTCTTCTGGGCGGTGAGAATCTGGAGAGCAAGAAGCTAGCTGGGGAATGCTCCTCAGGGCCTCCCTGCTCCCTGGGGGAATCCGAGGCCCACTCCTTGGGAGTCAGAGGGGATCGAAAGGACCAAGGTGGATCCAATCATACTTGTGAAGGTCTGCGCACTGGTTCGGACCCTTCCTCTTCCTCCGTGTCAGCAGAAACCTCAGCCTTAGAGGGCTGGGACACCCTGCTTGTTTGGGAGGGGGTGGGGGCTAGTTATTGGGGCCACAAGGGATCCAATCAGTAGCACTATGCCAAGGTCTTGCTCAAACTTGATTTCTGTTAAGCACAACTGACAAAAGCATTATGGGGCACTGGGAAGCCAAGCTTCCGCCCTAGGCCAATCAAATGCAGTGAAGCCTCTGTTGAAGGCACGTCTGTATGCACCTTGAGGGCACATCTGAAAGCAGGGAATTGAGAGACATGAAGTGTTCACCTGGGCCGATACATGGGCAAGCTGCTTGTCCTTCTCCCTGCTCTCTGTTCTTAACTTCTCAGCATCCATCTTCAACTGCTGTATTTTCTGGTCCTTTGATGTAAGGTCTTTTTGCAAACTGGTCACCAGCCCTGTGATAACAAACAATAAAAAATGTATCATTATTTTAAACCAAAACAAACCATGGAGGGGGTGGTGGATCTTCACAATGATGTCTCAAAACTTTTTGTAAATGTCTGTGAAAGAAGATTCAGGATTTGTCTGACTGAGAGCTATGATCTATCTATTTATTTAGATTTCTTCTCTGCCTCATGATCCAGAAGGAGCTTGAAGGGAATCATAGAATAGCAGAGTTGGAAGGGGCCTACAAGGCCATCGAGTCCAACGCCCTGCTCAAGGCAGGAATCCACCCTAAAGCATCCCTGACAGATGGTTGTCCAGCTGCCTCTTGAAGGCCTCTAGTGTGGGAGAGCCCGCAACCTCCCTAGAGGTTGTCGTACTGCTAACATTGTCGTACTGCTCTAACAGTCGGGAAGTTTTTCCTGATGTCCAGCCAGAATCTGGCTTCCTTTAACTTGAGCCCGTTATTCCGTGTCCTGCACTCTGGGAGGATTGAGAAGAGATCCTAGCCCTCCTCTGTGTGACAACCTTTCAAGTATTTGAAGAGTGCTCTCATGTCTCCCCTCAATCTTATCTTCTCCAGGCTAAACATGCCCAGTTCTTTCAGTCTCTCTTCATAGGGCTTTGTTTCTAGACCTCTGATCATCCTGGTTGCCCTCTTCTGAACACGCTCCAGCTTGTCTGCGTCCTTCTTGAATTGTGGAGCCCAGAACTGGACGCAATACTCTAGATGAGGCCTAACCAGGGCCGAATAGAGAGGAACCAGGACCTCACGTCTGCAGTCTCCTCAGAGAGGTGAGTGGCAGATGTAGATATATTGAATGATGCCTGATCAACTGCTCTACTCTTTGACTATTAATGCTAAGCAGTCTTAGCCTGCAATTCTGACCTTCACAAAGAAAGGTCAGAAAGTATAAAAGCAGATAAACGAGCACATAAACCGAGAGACCTGAAACTCAACAAAAGAAGCATCCAGAAAAGACATTGCTGCTTAGACAAAATATACCCATTGTAAGAGAATAATTCTTCTTCAGCGTCTCATTCTCTTGCTTCCAGTGTGCAATTTGTAGGTCTCGTTCAGAAAGGGAATGGCACAAGACTTCGCTGGTGTTTTGCTGCAAATTGTTGATCTGTTGCGAAAAGGGTAGTAGAAACAAGAGAGAAACTCAGCGGATTTTCACGCCGATTCGGATTACGTGACACATTTCTGTTGCATGCATACAAAACACTAGACAGGCTGGATATAAGGATTAAAAGACGGATGCAAGAACCATTTTAAGCATCGCAGGTGAAAACACGGGAAGAGCCGGTTCAGACTTAAACAGCCAAACAGGGTTGTGCTTCCTCCTCCACCCACATACTCCAATTCCCTCTTTGACCTCCGGATTTATGGCAAACTATAGTTTGCTGTTATGTCCATACTGGGAAAACGATGCCACAATCAGGAAGTCAGAGGAAATTAGAGGAGAAGGAATCAGAAAGAGAAAGCACGCGAGCCTTGGACATGACAGCCTGGCTTCAGTTGTCCATGCTCTGGTAACCTCCAAGTTAGATTACTGCAATGCCCTCTACGCAGGGCTTCCTTTGAAGACGGTTCGAAAGCTGCAGCTCGTGCAAAATGCAGCGGCCAGATTGATTTTGGGAACCAGAAGGTTTGACCATATAACACCTGCTCTGGTCCGCTTGCGCTGGCTGCCTGTATGTTTCCGAGCCCAATTCAAGGTGCTGGTTCTGACCTATAAAGCCTTACACAGCTTGGGACCACAATACCTGACGGAACGTCTCTCCTGACGTGAATATACCCGGTCACTACGTTCAACATCTAAGGTCCTCCTCTGGGTGCCTACTCCGAGAGAGGCTCTGAGTGTGGCAACGAGGGATAGGGCCTTTTCGGTGGTGGCCCCCAGACTGTGGAATGATCTCCCTGACGAGGCTCACCTGGCACCAACGCTGCTATCTTTCTGGCACCAGGTTAAGACTTTCCTGTTTGCCCAGGCATATGGCGGCACATCTTAATCACCCACATGTTTAGTTTTTAACCGTTTTTAATGCTTTATGTGTGTATGTTCTGTGTTTTAGAATTTTAAATTTTGTATACTCGTTTTTATCTTAATTTTAGAATTTCTGTAAACCGCCCAGAGAGCCCCGGCTATGGGAGCGGTATATAAGTGAAATAAATAAATAAATAAATAAATAAAACCATGCTTTGACTATGAGCACCAAGAGCACATATTCTACGTGCAAAAGTCCTGGGTTCAATCCCTGGCATATCCAGGTAGGTGTGATACCCTGGAATACCCTGCCGGTCAGCGTAGGCAATTCTTAGCCAATGGTCTGATTCAGTATAAGGCAGCTTCCTATGTTTCTAAGCCTCAGGACCCCATCAGTACAGAGGGTAGCGCCCTACCTGCTCTCTCAGGGCTTTCATCTCTTCTGTCTTTGCACCCACGTCTTGCTCAAGAGCCGCCAGCTTCTGACGAAACTCAGCCTCTTTCTTGGCAAGCGTGACTGTTCCCTTCTCTGCCATTGCTGTGATCTCGCTCTGAAGATTTGCTATCACCGCGTCTTTGCGATCGTACTCGCTTTCAAAGCTGGAGAGGCGACTGATTTCATTTCCCATTTTCAAAATCACCTCGTCCTGCGCGCAGAAATACAGCTGCTTGTGATGTCATAGGCGACTCGTTCCCCAACAGGCCGCCATTCCCCCCCCCCGTTTTCCTCAAGAACACGAACCCTCGTTTTCTATGAAATGCCAGAGCTCTTATTCTAGTCAATATTCATTTTACGTCATTGCACGAGACGAGCCAGGTGTTTGCATGAGGTTTTTCACATGCCCCAATTAAACCCTTAAATCCACCATGTAGCAAAATTCTTATCAAACCAATATTCAAGCACTCTCTAACTGAAATACATAAATACATATTGAAATGGCTGGTTTGGACTTCAAAAGCCCTCTACAGCTTGGGACCAAGGATGAACGGTTCTCACTTGTTCCTGCCTGATCTCTAAAACATTTTCCAAGTGCCCCAGCCAGGTGCAGTGTGGCAGGTAACTAGTGCAATGAAAGGGCCTTTTGAGTGATGGCACCCTGGCTACAGAGTGTTCTTCTCAGAGAGGCTTGCCTGGCACCTACTCCGACATCATTTCAGTGCCAGGTAAAGACCTTTTTTAATTTTCCCGAGGTCTTTTCACATTTTAGCTTTTAACTGATGGATCATCGGTGCTGAATTAGTTTCATGCTGCTTTCATATATCTAATTGTTGATAAGTTTTCTTATATGCATTTAAAAATTGTTTTTCACCTTGCCCTTGAGGCATCCTAAGAAACTTGCAAAAGGATGGGTAGAAATACCAAGAAGAAATAAACACTTCTTCCATTTCCCTCCCCTCCTGCCGTTGCCTCCTCCATGTTAAATTTAGATTGTACACTCCTTGGGGCAGGGACCTATCCTCTTGTGCATTGCAAAGTTTTAGTACGTTGCAAAGACTCTAGTTTTAAGAGTCCTGTTCCAGCACTGCTGATTCTTTGCAGTCTGGAGCACATGAGGCCTCAGCCTGTGTTTATCACCAGTAGCCTTCCCCACTGAGCAAGAAAGGATGATCGAGGAGAATGCATCAGCCTCTCTCCAGAACACCAAAAAGAAACGGGGGAAACTTTAGCTGGCACAAATCCTGGAAGAGTATTTCCCCACTGGGCCTTAGAGGGCTCTTTGGCGGCCTACGAAACCGGCTTCAAGGCCCATCTCTCAGAGGTATTGTACACTTCCACACAGGCACCTCACCCTCTCCTTGAAAAGCGCGTCCCCTTGATGAGTGCTTGTAGCAGCTCCATCTCCTGGAATAGAACAGACGGTCAAACAGTTAACACCACGCAAGGAAAGACAGACTGAGCTTAACGGTACTTGTTAATTACTCCGCACGATTGCGCTTCTCTGCAACTCAGTTTCAAGCACTTTTTTTTTTTTTTTTTTTTTAAATTTTTATTCATTTTCAACACTATATAAACATAGATAAACATTAGCAAAATATAACTGAAACAAAACACAATAAGAAAAAAAAACATCAAATATCTGCTGCATACATATTGAATGATTGTTGAGTACAAATATCAAAAACTATTACATATACCTTATCATACTACAACATCTTCGTTCTTAACATAAAAGTGCACCCCCCACCTCGGGATCATTCTTGAGTCCAAAATCTAATCGTTTCTTCTGCTGGTGGTTTCCCACTTCCCTTAGTAAACACAAACACTAGGAACTGTTTCCAAATTCCTTCGAACTCATTTATTTTAGTTACGCCTTTTCTCCACTTAATATTACATGTCAGTTTATCATTAATGGCTATATCCCATACTTCTTTGTACCATTCCTCAATAGTATATTCCCCTTGGACCTTCCAGTTCCTAGCTACCATCAGTCGTGCTGCAACCAACAAATTCGATATCAGCTCTATAGTTCCTTTTCCACACTTTATATCTTCAAATAGTGACAGCAATGCTATTTTTGGTGTTTGTTCTATTTTCATTCCCACTATTTCTTCAATTTCTGAGAACACCATCTTCCATAATCTTTGTACATATTTGCATTGCCACCACATATGTAAATACGTTCCTTTTTCCCCACAACCTCTCCAACAATTTGCTGAATGTTGATCACTTATCTTATTCAATCTAACCGGGGTTAGGTACCACCTCCATAGGATTTTAAAATAATTCTCCTTTATTCTTACTGATAAACTTCTCAACACTCTTTGTTTCCATAGTCCCTCCCAGCTCTGTCGCCCTATTTGTATCTTCAAATCTGATTCCCAAACCATTTTCTCTGTATTCTCTCTAAACTCCTTCTCTAACAATATTTTATATATTTCACTCATTAATCCTTTTGAAACTATACTCCCTCCTTTCCCTTCCTCCTTACTTACTACTAATTCTTCAAACCTCGTCATCTTTCTGCACATTCTATTATCTTTAATCCACTTTTTATTCCATTGCTCTAATTGACCATATTCTAGCCAAGATAGCTTCTTCTCCTTTAACAAATTTTCCATATCCTCTCTTGTTTTAATATCTCTTACCCAATCCTTTAATCTTATTTTATTTTTCTCTTTTAGTATTTTACATAATCTACCCTTTAGATCCTCTGGGAAATTCTTTAACATTATTATCGGTGCTAAGGGAGAGTTGCTCGGAAGCAGCTTCCCTTTAAATTTACTCCAAATTTCCCATTGAGTCCTCAGGAGTGGATTATCTATACTTCCAACCCACTTTCTTCCTCCGTCTTTAAAAAAAACATTCTCCAAATTCATCTCTACCTTATTTATGGTTTTTTCTTCCATCCAATATAAATCTCCTACTCCCATAATTGCTTCTACAACATGTCTTAATCTATTTGCTACGTAGTATAATTTTATGTTTGGGAGACCCATTCCCCCCTTTTTTTGGCTTAGGTACCAATTATTTTTATTCACTCTTGCTCTCTTTTCTCCATTACAATATTTATTAATAATATTTTGCCAACTTTTTATCTCGGTTTCTGATATTTTTATAGGTAACATTCTAAATACAAAATTAATTTTAGCTAATATCTTCATTTTTATTAAGGCTATTCTTCCGAACCAAGATAAATTTAATCTTTTATATTTCTCCAATTTCTCTAATACCTCTTTCTTTAACCTCGTTAAATTTTCCTTTTCAAGATTCTCTACATTTTTTGTAATTTTAATTCCCAAATATTTAATCTCATTCTTAACTTTCAATTCCATTCCCTTAAATTCCCCATCCTTTTCTTCCTTCTTGGTATAGTTAAACAACATCATCTCTGATTTAGACCAATTTATTTTTAACCCTGTAATTTCCTCAAATTCCCTCAACTGATGTTTAATTCTTTCTAATTTTCTTAATGGATTCTTAATGGTCAATAAAGTGTCATCCGCAAACATGTTTAACTTTATTTCCCTTACCTCTCCAATTCCTTCTAACTCTTCATCCTCCCTTAGTGCCTTCGCCAAAACTTCCATAACCATTACAAACAGGACCGGCGAGAGCGGACATCCTTGTCTTGTTCCTCTGGCTAGTCGTATCTTTTCAGTAAGTCCGTCATTTACCACCACTACCGCCGTATTTTGGGAATATAGCTGTTCTATTACATTTTTAAATTTATTTCCAAATCCCAATTTATCTATAATACTCTTTAGTGCCTGCCAGCTCACACAATCAAAAGCTTTAAAAATATCTAATGCCATAATACCTGCCTTAATATTTGCTTTTTTTATTACATTTATTACATTTAAAACTCTACCCACTAAATTATGCATATGCCTTCCTACCACAAACCCACATTGATCTGCTCCTATATATTCTGCCAAAAATATATAACGAGCCATCCTCGCCCCTGATTACCAGCAGTGGGGGCCAGGGGCGGGAGCGGAACACGGCATTGTTATTTCTCATCATTTTTTATTTGTAAAAGTGCTTAAAACATAAAATACGTAAAACTAAAACACGGCAGCAACTGTAGCTGGCACCTTTCAAGTTCATGGGGGCTAAATGCTGGTTTTGTCAATGACACTCAAATCTGAAAATATGTGCCCACTGCTGCTACAGGCTGAAATCGAGTGTGTCACGATAACTTACAAGATGCCACCTCTCTCTCTCTCTCTCACCTGCTCCTCAAAATCCCTCTCTTCTCTTCACCCCTCCGTTCTCATTCCCACCCATCATGAAGCCACCCACCCCATCCAATCTGGACTCTCCCCCTCTACTGGTTGTTCTCCTTCTTTCTCCCTCTTCTCCCTGTTTTCTCCTTCATGGTTGACATTTAGATTGTAAGCTCCTTGAGGACAGGGACCTGTTTTTATTTATGATCCTCTACAGAGTGCCATGAGGTCATTGTGTATGTTGGGGTGGGAACCCTTTTTCTGTTAAGGGTCGCATTCCTTCACAGGGAAACTTTTCCCTCTCTCTCTCTGACATGCCTCTTTCTTTCTTTCTTTTTCTGCCACCTCCTTGTCTATCCCCACCACCTGGGAAGCAACAGACTGCTGTTGTCAGAGGTCTGAATGGATTACTTGCAGAGGGATTCTGAAATTAGGCCAAGGGCTCACAGGTTCCCCACAGGATAAGTCATCATGGTTTCTTAGAAAAGCCATAATGAACTTCCTGGCAATTAGAGTAGAGTCGCTTTCCCTGTCCCTCCCTGCACCAGACCATGCTGGGAGAGAAAATAACAGCAACCTTTTGGGAAAGTGAGAGAATTTCTCCTCACTTACTTTCCATAAGGTAGTTAAAGGTGCTTTTCCCCCTACTTTAAAACAAAGCTAGCTCGCTTCTCCAGCTGTTGAACACTTTGCTGATGTGGTCAGAATATCCCATCGGTATTATTATTATTTATTTATTTATTTATTTATATAGCACCATCAATGTACATGGTGCTGTACAGAGTAGAACAGTAAATAGCAAGACCCTGCCGCATAGGCTTACATTCTAATAAAATCATAATGAAACAATAAGGAGGGGAAGAGAATGCAAACAGGCACAGGGTAGGGTAAACAGGCACTGGGTAGGGTAAAACTAACAGTATAAAGTCAGAACAAAATCAAGTTTTAAAAGCTTTAGGAAAAAGAAAAGTTTTTAGCTGAGCTTTAAAAGCTGCGGTTGAACTTGGTATGATATTATGTAATGACACAGCATCGTTACCAGTGGTATTATTGCCTCTCAAATTACCTCAATGAAAAGAAGAAGAAAAACTCTCAGGCCAATGCATCAAAATCAAGCCCATTGCCCAAACTTCTGTTCCCCCGAACTTCAGACTGGTTCCCCCACCCCCATCCCCACAAAAATGGTGAAAAGGCAATAAGATGAAAAGGCTGTGTAATACCTGATACAACTGCAGGCGACCTGCCGAAAGGATCGGGAGAGAAGGAAGGAGACGGGACTGCCCTGCCCCAAGCATTGATGGGTCTCTTCCGGAGTGGCGGACGCGGCGAAGTCCCGCTTGCTCCGTAGGACCAGCTGCGGTTAATGGGCGGGGACCGTTGCGATGGCAGAGAAGGAAACTGAGCAGCAGCAGCGGCGGCTGGAGGAGTTTTTGTCTCTGTAAGTATCTGGAGCAGCCCCGGCCAAGCAGTGCGCCGACTCACCGGACGACAAGACACCTGTACGGGCAAAGTTTTATGCAATGGGAGAAACGTCATATGCACCCTAATTCCACCCCCACCCCCAAATCCAGGATGCAATGAGCCTGGAGGCAGCTGGACAGCCATCTGTCAGGGATGCTTTAAGGTAGACGCCTGCATTGAGCGGGTTGGACTCGATGGACTTGTAGGCTCCTTCCAATGTCGTATTGCTCTAACAGTCAGGAAGTTTTTCCTGATGTCTATCCATTTAAGTTGTATTTGCCTGTTGTTGAAGCTTAATCTGAGCAAATACAGAGTACTGTTAATCACTGTGTCAGTATACTATATTCTATTATTGTTTTATGCAAATCCATATTGTTTATTGTTGGAAGTTTATAATTAGTAAATTATTTGACTACACACTAGAGGCCTTCAAGAGGCAGCTGGACAACCATCTGTCAGGGATGCTTTAGGGTGGATTCCTGCATTGAGCAGGGGGTTGGACTCCATGGCCTTGTAGGCCCCTTCCAACTCTGCTGTTCTATGATTCTATTTTGCTTATTGTTCAGCTTTTCCAGTAGAGGTTCATTTGCTCATTGTCAAGTGCGACAATGGAATCAGTTACCTAGGGAGGTTGTGGGCTCTCCCACACTAGAGGCCTTCAAGAGGCAGCTGGACAAGCATCTGTCGGGGATGCTTCAGGGTGGATTCCTGCATTGAGCAGGGGGTTGGACTCCATGGCCTTGTAGGCCCCTTCCAACTCTGCTATTCTATGATTCTAAGTTCATACTGAGCAAAGACAGATTGATTGCCATATACATTGACGTTATATAGACATGTACACACATATTTTTGTCCATTTATGATAGTTAATTTCGCCTCTTGTTTTGTTCAACTTGCATTGACTGTTTCTTCATTAATTGCCTGAACGCATTTACATAGTTCACACGTCACATTTATAGGTCCTCTCCTTTTGCCTGGGCGAGAACTCCGCAATTCAGGGCCAGGCAAGCAGGAAGTTACTTAGTGGGTCCCACCGTTCAGTAGTCTCGTGTTAATAGCACAAAGCCCAAGGGCATGAGCAGTCCTGCTTTTTCTTTTTGCCCCTCAGTCCCCTCACCATAGAGAATCTTATGAAGAACGCAAATATGGCTCAGGCATAGTGACTCTACTGTCCTGCTGGCAGAAGGTCTGCCCTGCTTGTTTGGCGTGGAAGAAATTAATTGCTCTTAAAGCTGGAGCACTGGACATTTTTTTTGAACTTCCAGAATTTTCTGCAACGGCTGCACTGCACAAGCTTCAGTTAAATGAGCAAAATGATAGATCTCTAGTAATAAGTCTAACACCATCGCATTCTTATATAAGACTGCACTATTGGGATGGGGCAGGGATTTCTCAATTGTTTACGTTTGCCCCATGCCTCGTGGGCCTCCAACTTGCATTAAATACAATCCACATCTTTTTAATAAAGGGAGATTATCACATAGTGCAAAAGCTGGGTTGCAGTTAAACCTCAAAAAAACCAAGATTATGGCAACCAGCTTGATTGATAACTGGCAAATAGAAGGAGAAAACGTGGAGGCAGTGACAGACTTTGTATTTCTGGGCGCAAAGATTACTGCAGACGCTGACTGCAGCCAGGAAATCAGAAGACGTTGACGTCTTGTGAGGAGAGCAATGACCAATCTTGATCAAATAGTTAAGAGCAGAGACACCACACTGACAACAAAGGTCCGCATAGTTAAAGCAATGGTATTCCTCGAAGTAACCTATGGCTGCAAGAGCTGGACCATAAGGAAAGCTGAGCGAAGGAAGATAGATGCTTTTGAACTGTGGTGTTGGAGGAAAATTCTGAGAGTGCCTTGGACTGCAAGAAGATCAAACCAGTCCATACTCCAGGAAATAAAGCCAGACTGCTCACTTGCGGGAACGGTATTAAAGGCAAAACTGAAGTACTTTGGCCACATAATGAGAAGACAGGATACCCTGGAGAAGAGGCTGATGCTAGGGAAAGTGGAAGGCAAAAGGAAGAGGGGCCGACCGAGGGCGAGATGGATGGAGGATATTCTAGAGGTGACGGACTCGACCTTGGGGGAGCTGGGGGTGGCGACGGCCGACAGAAAGCTCTGGTGTGGGCTGGTCCATGAAGTCACGAAGAGTCGGAAGCGACTGAACGAATAAACAACAATCACATACTTTTACAAACATGGTGATATCGCCACCAATGGTTGAACAACGTTGACGGCAGTGGCCGCTCCACCACCAGCCCCATTTATTGCGTTTCTATCCCATCCATCCTCCAAGAAGCTCAGGAAAATGCACAGCCCTCCCCCACTTCTAGAATCGTAGAATAGTAGAGTTGGAAGGGGCCTATAAGGCCATCGAGTCCAACCCCCTGCTCTATCCTCATAACAACCCTGTGAGGGTGTTTAGATCCGATAGTGGCTAAGCCCAAGAGCAGCCAATGAGCTTCATGTGGAGTGTGTGAACCTGTTTTAAGTTCTCTCACATTGCGCTTGCTGCTGGCCCACAGGTACAGAGCTGGAACAGTTAATTTCTTCAAACTGCTTTGATGTGGACTCATTGCTCTCATTGCTCTCTGGGCAAAACAACCACTGTGGTGTAAATCCTGCATACATTGAAGGCTGGGGCGCCGGATGCAAGCAGTGGGAAAGAAAGAGGCCTAAGAAAAGCATTATGCAGTGACCTTACAAAGTTGATGATGTCACCTTTACCTGAGGAGCATTTTCGACCACAAGCTCAAACATCGGTCCATTGGAGCCAAATCGCAAAACGTCTCCAGGGCTCACTTTCACCGCTGCATTCTGGATATGGCAATCATTAACGAACGTTCCATGGGCGGAGTTGAAATCCCGAAGAATGAAGCTGTTTTCTGAATCGCTGAATTCAATGGCCGCATGGTGGTCTTCAATCCCTAGGGACTGAAAATTACATTTCGGAGCTCAAGAGCATAAAAACTGCCCAGAGACGCAGGCTGGAATGGAGCGTTCTGTCAGACTTTTATAACATTGCCGGTTGCTTTTATTGCCATTTCTGGGTAATGGTACAGCCCATTCTGTTTCATCGCAGTGGAATAATGCCATGCAAAACACCGGATGGTTTTCAGGTTTCGTATACATTTTAAAGACTTCCTGTGTTTTGCTTTATTTTTTGGTAAGTCAGATCAACCAGCAATTATCATTAGAAATAGCCTTGTTATCCTCACAAAGAGGAGAGAGAGGCAGGCAGATATAACATAAGATGCTGTAGCTGGGTTGCCTCTTCCCTATGTGTGGAAATTTCAGGGAGTAGATTTTGGGTAAACATTAGTAGAGAAACTTCCTAATGGGAAGGGCTCCTCGACTACTAAACAGACTGCCTTGAGAGGGGTGGGGTCTCCTTCACTGGAGGAGTTTAAACAGTGGCTGGACCACCATTTGTCAGCAATGCTGTAGTTGTATCTTGCATTGAGCGGGGGGGTGGACTAGATGACCTCTAAGCACCCGTCCAAGTCTATGATTCTACCAGAGGGCCAGATCACACCAACTTCCCTGTGGGAAGAAGCCCTGATGGAATTTATTTTGATACTGTCTTATTGCGATTTTAATTTTAATTCTGCATTTTGATTTCTATTCTGCCATAGAAGGATTTTTAATATAAATTTTATATCCTGAAAGCTGGGAGCTGTTTCCTTCTTTATAGACCCTTTCATGCCATTTTCTTCTTCACCATTTAGGAATGTGAAGTATGAGGGCCAAAGACCTGGGAGAGCTGTTGCTGATCAGGATATGCCAAATGCAGCCCAACAACAATATATGTGATGACAACATATTTTGGCTGGCAGGTGATCAAAAAGGCTCTTACTGTCCCACATGCTAATCCAGCCTTCCCCAACCGCGTGCTCTCCAGCTGTGTTGGACTCCAACTCCCAAAATCCCATAGTCAGGCTGCTGGGAATTGCATTCCAACACCTCTAGAGGGCACCAGGTTGGGGAAGGTTGCTGTAACCATGCCACCACACTGACAATTCAGAATAATGCTTTTAGAAAACATTATAAGACATTTAGGGCACAATCCTATGCATGTTTAGACAGAAAAAAAATTCCTACAACTCCCGGCCTTCCTGTAAGATTTCCCCCCCTGTCTAAACATGCATAGGATTGTGCCCTTAATGACCTTTTCACGGTCTAGCTCCTTCCTATCTCTCCTCTCTCATCTCACACTATTGCCCCGCTCGTGCTCTTCGCTCCTCTGATGCCATGTTTCTCGCCTGCCCAAGGGCCTCTCCTTCCCTTGCTCGGCTTCGTCCATTCTCTTCCGCTGCCCCTTACGCCTGGAACGCTCTTCCAGAACATTTGAGAACTACAAGCTCAACCGCAGTTTTTAAAGCTCAACTAAAAACTTTTCTTTTTCCTAAAGCTTTTAAAACTTGATTTTGTTCTGACTTTATACTGTTAGTTTTACCCTACCCTGTGCCTGCTTACCCTACCCTGTGCCTGTTTGCTTTCTCTTCCCCTCCTTATTGTTTTATCATGGTTTTATTAGAATGTAAGCCTATGCGGCAGGGTCTCGCTATTTACTGTTTTACTCTGTACAGCACCATGTACATTGATGGTGCTATATAAATAAATAATAATAATAATAATAATGATAAGGACAACATGCAGAAGACTTGTGCATTATGCTTATAGAATCACCTTAAGAAGAATGTCTGAATCTTCATGCCTTCCTATAGTGGTGATCTTTGGCCTCAGGGCCAAAATGCCATCAGAACCCTTTAGAAAAGCCTTCATCTTAGCTCCTGTAAAACATACGCAAGAAACAGGTTGGAGTATCTGAGAAGGTAGCCATTACTGTCAAGATTTGTTCCGCAGTTGCACCAAACATCGCAAACAAGGAACCATCTGTCAGGGGTGGATTCCTGCACTGAGCAGGGGGTTGGACTTGATGGCCTTATAGGCCCCTTCCAACTCTACTATTCTATGATTCTATGTCTGCTGTCTCCTCTATTCTTTAATACAACATTTGCTAGTCTGCCAGAATATAAAATCAATCAAAGTCAGAATGCTTAGGAATAAATATTAAAAACAGAGAGAACCAATATTATGCATGCCAAATGGGAAAATAATATTTATTTGGTAATAATGTTAACAGAAATGAATGATAATAACTTTAGTCACTTCAAAGTTGGACTGAAGGAAAGTTGTCACAGCTGGGCCTTATTGCAACAGTTAAGATGAATATACTTCCAAAGATTTTATTTTTAGTTTGGAACCTACCATAAGTACTACCAAGATTTTGCAATCCATTATCAATAAATTCAATTCAGATAGTCGTTCTTCTAAAGCTTTCTTAATAGCTGTACGTCGATGGTATCATCAGAAAAAGACAACTAAAACAATCAAGGGGCTGGAACATCTCCCCTACGAGGGAAGGTTACAACAGCTGGGATTATTTAGCTTCGAGAAAAGGAGGCTGAGGGGAGACAGGATAGAAGTGTACATGGCGTGGAGAATGTGGATAGAGAGACACTTTTCTCCCTCTCCCATAATACTAGAACCTGGGGTCAGCCCAAGCAGCTCATTGGTGGGAGATTCAAGACAAATAAAAGGAAGGACTTCTTCACATAGTGAACAGTGGAACAATGGGATTTGCCACAACATGGAGTGATGGCTAGGGTGACCATATGGAAAGGAGAACAAGGCTCCTGTATCTTCAAGAGTTGTGCAGAAGAGGGAATTTAGCAGGTGTCATTTGTATGCATGCAGCACCGCGTGAAATTCCCTCTTCATCACAACCGTTAAAGCTGCAGGAACTATACTAGAGTGAGCAGATACAAAAGAGGGCAGGGCTCCTGCAGCTTTAATGGTTGTGATGAAGAAAGGAATTTCACCTGGTGGTCTATGCATACAAATGACACCTGCTGAAACTCTTTTTTCAATTCAACTGTTAAAGATACAGAAGCCCTGTCCTCCATTACATATGGTCACCCTAGTGATGGCCACTGATTTGGATGTCTTTAAAAGAGGATTGGAAAAATTCCTGGAGAAGGCGATCAATGGCTATACGCTACCTCCAGTAAGAGGAAGTAAGCCTATAGACACCAGTTGCTGGGGAACATGGGCAGGAGGGTGCTCTTGCACCTGTGTCCTGCTTGTGGGTCCCTGGTCAACAGCTGGTTGGCCACTATGCGAAGAGAGAGGCATTCAAGAGGCAGCTGGACAACCATCTGTCAGGGATGCTTTTGGGTGGATTCCTGCACTGAGCAGGGGGTTGGACTTGTTGGCCTTGTAGGACCCTTCCAACTCTGCTATTCTATGATTCTATGAGATCTGGACTAGATGGACCCTTGGTCTGATCCAGCAGGGCTCTTCTTATGTTCTTAAATGCTAACAATGCGGTCATTGAACTACTGGGGGTCACAGTTAAATTAAATGAATTGGTATGGAAGAAGAACAGGGAACGCATAGACCAGCCTTCTCCAACTCGGCAATCCTCAAACAAGGTTATTATCTAAGATGTATAAATTGCTATCTGATGTTCCAGATGTTAAAGCAGGTATTAAGAATAGATGGTAAAATGTTTCAGATCAATATCTCAGAATGAGAATGGGAGGTAATTTGGCAGGAAGAGCCAAATTATACTGTGGAGATAGCTGCTAATGAGAATTTCTATAAAATCCTTCATGTATCATATTACACTCCCCACAGGTTACAAAGGATGTATCATTTGACACATCCTTACAGGTAAATATGCATGTATGATAAATTGGACTTTAAGCATATCTGGTGGGAGGGAGTGTAATCGTATTAGAAAGTTTTAGGCTGATGTTATTGGTATTACTGAAGAGATAACAGGATATAAATTACCATCTGACCCTCCTCTTAAGTGGATTTGCAAAAATACTACCAAATAAGGATGCAATCCTAAACAAGTTTAGACAGAAAAAAGAAATGCTGAGTGTTGTAGGCTTTTTTCCCATCTAAACATGCATTGGATTGTGCCTTAAGTTAGGTAAATTGGTAGGAAATTTGCTAATAGCTGCACATATTATCAATGCTAAGAATTGGAAGGAAAACCACCAGCACCATCATATATAGAAGATTGGGAGAAGAGAATTTGGCATAGATTAATGGATAAGTTGTTATGCAAAAAATGGGTGAGTCAACATTGGAAAAGGGCAGAAATCTATTGAATGAGATAAGTATGATTTCATATATAAATTTGGAATGAGAAGTGAATTTAGGAATATGTGTCTATGTCAAGCTGCTTTTCTTTTCTATTATTTACTTTATGTGTGTGTTTATATATGCCTGTGTCTGTTTTATATCTTCTCTAACCTATCACTCTTTCTCTAACGTTTGTAACTCATGTTTGTTTCTTTTTAAAAATCACCACTTAAACGTATGATTTTCCTTCTGATTTTCCACCACGTTGTTAGATCCCGTGCCCCCTCCCTGCCCCAACAGAAATGAAAACCATCCTTGCAAGTGAAAGATACATATCACGGATCTTTGCTTATTTGAGACATTATTTATAGAATCAGGATTTCAAGGCTATCATCCCAGGAAGGTTATTCTGAGATAAATAACAACTTGTCATCATAAACAATAAATTCTCAAGTGTTTTATTACCCACCTACCACCACCCCATTTTTTGACATGCACAGGTAACTACGTTTCCCTATAAACTCTCCACACATTATTAAAATAAATGACAGTTTACACAATACCTAAATAAAAGGCCTTGACATAGTGCCACACTCCAGTGTGACCAAGGGCCAAACTAGACATCCAGGAATTGCGTGTATCAGAAGCATGGGCTTTCATTGTTCACATATAAAGCTGGGGTGGAGAGAGGAGGTCTATTCATCATGCATAAAGGAGAATTTGGAGGAGGGAAGTGAAACACACACCCCTCCATCTTATCTCGCTGCACTCCGTAGATGTAGGCAACCTTCTTGGTGCCCTGCTCAGAACTGGGGTCCGATAGAGAGGGAACTGCTTAAGGATTAGCAGTGGAGGAAGAGTGTGTGTCCATCTCCCCGCTCTCATGTTTGTGCAACAAGCGGACCTCCTGCTTCCTGCTTTATAAGAGGACATGGCAAATACATGCTTAAGTTACATGCAACTCATCGAGTTTGACTCTAAGACGGGTGGGCAACCAGCAGCCTGCATGGAGCCCTCGGACACGATTCATGCAGCCCACACGGACACCCCCCTCCCACCGGTATTCCCCAGTGGAAAAGACCACGGTTCTTATTAGCAGCGCAAAAACAGCAACCCCAGTCTGGGTCACTGGGGGCCGGAGGAAGTTTCAGCCTCCCTTTCCCTCAGTGACCCTGAAGGGCTACTCAGATAAGAGGTAGGTTTGATTCTCAATGGTTTAGTTTACGAGGGGCAGATAGACGTCTTAGCCCTCACCCCAATATTGTTCCTGAGTACATTCTTGTACTTCTAACCATAAGTAAATAGTTGACATTTACCTGGTTCACATGTCACGGTGGCAAATCATAATCATCGATTTGCAGGAATGCATGCTGTGTGCTAGCCACTTCCAGTTTGCATAATAATCTACAATTGTAGGATGTTAGAATGACATCCGAACCCGGGAAACTCTTGAGTTGTTTATGGGTCAAACAACCCAGAGTTAACCTATGATTTGTTGTTAGGTTAACTCTGGGTTGTTTGACCCATAAACAACCCAGTGTCCAGGTTCGGATGTAATGCTAACAACCTACGGACGGGCCATTTGTACGTTGTTTCTGCAAATTGGAAGTGCACACAGCATGCATCTTGGCAAATTGTGGGATAATTAACAATTTTCTACTGTGGTCCATTGGCTCCTATGGGAAAGAAGTGAAAATGCTGAGGACACAGTTATGGTTGGAGCAAAGCCTGACTCTATATCTGGCAGAGGATAACCTGGCTCTGACATGTCACTTGACGCCCAGGAGTGCCCAATGTGCTTCAGCATAGATGCCCACCTTATTCCTTCCCTTGCTGTGTGGCTTTTCAATATAAATTTCCTCCTTCCACACACATCCAACCAGTCATAATGACAGGCTTTTTGCTAACTTAAGGATAAAAGGGAAGCAATTCTTGCCTGGAGTTTTTGAACTGCACCTGCCATTTGCTTCTTAAACATATGAAAAAAGCTGAGTTTGCTTCAAGAAACATTTTTGACATGATGGTGCTGTATGAATAATAAATTATTGGGTATGCGAAGCAAACGGGGGTTCGTGTCCATGGCAGTTATCTATTGCCGAGCAATATCTATCGGGGAGCAATGAACTTGCTCCCCGACAGATATGACAGATAGATATGACCTTGCTGTCAAAGGTCATAACCTGGGTTTGGAGGTGTGTCAACCAGTTCTGGATGGGGTTACACTCCACCTGAAAGACTGCTTTCGCAACTTGGGGGTGCTTCTGGATCCGTCGCTCCAAATGACAGCCCAGATAGATGTGACAGCCAGGAGTGCCTACTATCAGCTTCAGCTGATACGCCAGCTGCGCCCCTTCCTAGAGTCGGAAGACCTAAAGGCGTTTGTGCACGTTCTGGTAACTTCAAGGCTCAACTTCTGCAATGCACTCTACATAGGGCTACCTTTGTGCCTAGTCTGGAAACTTCAACTAGTTCAAAATAATGGCAAGCCAGGTTGGTCACCGGTAAACCTAGGGGTGACCACATTATACCAGTCTTAAAATCCCTTCAATGGCTGCCAATTAGTTTCCGGGCAAAGTATAAAGTGTTGGTTATCACCTTTAAAGCCCTACATGGTTTGGGTCCAGGCTCCCTGCGGTATCGCCTTCTCCCGTACAATCTGCTCTGCACACTCAGGTCCTCTGGGAAGCATTTACTCCAGCCAACAAAAACAAGGCTGACAACTATTACACAGAAAACCTTTTCTTCTGCTGCTCCCAGTTTGTGGAATGGCTTGCCGGGAGAGATTCGTCAACTTAACAGTCCTCCAGAATTTAAGAAAGCCATAAAGACTGATCTCTTCCGGCAGTCCTACCCAGCTGAATTTCAAGATGCCTTTTTTAATGGTGTGCTGCTTTTAATGATGCACTAGTTTTAAACGTTTGAATTAGTTTTATGTATTTTATGGTGTTTTTAATTGTGTTGTACCCCGCCTCGACCCAGAGGGAGAGGCGGGTAACAAATAAATAAATTTATTATTATTATTATTATTATTATTATTAGTAGTAGTAGTAGTAGTAGTAGTAGTGTTTATTCCAGGTAAGTTATTCAAGTGGAAAGCTTGTGTGCCTATAATAAGAGCCCTGCTGGATCAGGCCAAAGGTCTAACTAGCCCAGCATGCTGCTTCCCACAGTGGCTGGCCAGATGCCCCCAGGATACCAACAATAGCAGCCTCCACTACATTGCATTCCCAGGATCTGATGGGTATGCATTGCATCTGAACAGAGATTCCAGCCATCTCTCAGGCTGAAAGACCTGTCCAACCTGAGCATATGTAAATCCTATATAATAACATAAGAAGAGCCCTCCTGGATCAAACGAAAATCTAGAACAGCATCTGCCTTCCCACAGTGGCCAGAAAGATGCTTCAGGGCAGCAGATAAGTAGAAGAGAAAGGCAACAGCCCTCCTTTGCTGCCTGCTGCCAGCAATTGTATTTATTACATTTTTATACAGCTCAATAGCCGAAGCCCTCTGGGCGGTTCACAATCATTAAAACCATAAAATACAAGACAACAGAATACAGGCAATAAAGTCCAATATAAAAATTCAAAACTGGTATGCAATTGGTATGCAAAGGCATATGTCAGCCTTCCCCAACCTGCGAGGAGGACTGAAGCTGTAGCCTAACCCATCTGGAAGGCAGCAGGTGGGGGGAAACTGGCAGACAGCTTCTGAATCTGAGGAGTGTTGGGGAAGGGGAGAGGAATCACAACTGTACTTGCCTTGTTCTGGAAGTGGGCATTTCAGGAGCTGTGGGTTCAAAGACACCTGCCCCACCACCACGTTTCTTAAATAAGAAATCTGCTAACGTTTATCCGTGTGTATGTGTGTGTAATATATATTGTTCGTATTGGTTCAATATAGCTGTTGTTGTTCAGATGCAAACTTCAATACATAGTTTTATCCTGCTTTTCTGAGAGCAACAGAGAGGGTTACTTGCACTCCTGAGGCGTGCCCTTATTAACTCACTCCCATTCTCCTAGGTTCAATTTCAGACTCCACTTCTTTCTGCTTTAGAGGTCTCCAGGGCAAAATGTCCTCTGATGAATTTTCTCCTCCTTGTAAGCCCTGGCAAGTTTACAAGGCTAAAGTGGCAACACTGAACAAAGGAGTCTACCCATTATTTAAATTTCCCACAATGCCCTGGAGTGACATTAGGTCAGGGGCATTGTGGGAAGTTAAAAGAATAACTAAATCCAGCTGCCTGGCACAGCTTGGAGTGCAGTGCCAGAAAAAAAGGGGGGCTGGCAGGCATCAATAGTGGGTCTTGGCTGCTGCCCAAGCGTGCCTGCTGCTCATGTCAGCCTTGCCTGTTTTAAACAAAATCATCATAATCATCATCAGTTGGGGATCCAAGCCCTGTCACATCTCGCTTTGGCCTCCAAGAACATACCATCAAACATAATAATTTAAGAAAGCCATAAAGACTGATCTCTTCCGGCAGGCCTACCCAGTTGAATTTTAAGATGCTTTTTTTAATAATGTGCTGCTTTTAATAATGTCTTAGTTTTAAATGTTTTAATTAGTGATATGTATTTTATGGTGTTTGCATTTGTGTTGCACCCCGCCTCGATCCAGAGGGAGAGGCGGGTAACAAATAAAATTATTATTATTATTAATTATTATTATTAGCATTTTGCTAGTAAATAATAAACAGCAGTGTAGTTCCTGAGCTTTAGTGATGCAGAGGGTGTGTGTGTGTGAGTGTTTGTGTGTGGATTTGCTGGTGTCGCTTCTCATTCCAGGACAACAGCTGCAGAAATTCCTTCTTTCTTACACAGCTTCTAGCATTTTATTAGCATTGACCTTTTATTTTAAAAGCTGACCTGCTGGTTTTCAATTCTAACTTTAAATATTGGGTTTTTTCTCCTGCTGTTTATTGTTATTTTCTTTGTTATTAAGACCAACAAAGAAGCTTGTGGCATTTAAAGACTAACACATTTATTACAGCAGTCCAGAAAAGCTTGTTCCACAATAAATGTGTTAGTCTTTAAGGAGCACCAAGCTTCTTCGTGTATTTTGTTTGTTTTGCAACAGATTAACATGGCTACTGGAAATTATTTGTTGTAGTTTTAGATGCTTTAGCAGTATTTGATTCATTTAATGTTGTAAACAGCCCAGGAAATGAGTTAGTGGAAGGGCGGGAAATAAATCAGAAGAATAAATATTGAAAGCATCTGTATCTGACAGTTCTTGTTAAAAAATCTTGCTGCTTTTAATGTGTTGTTGTTGTTCGGGGTCTTGAATGCTCTGTTGGTAGAAAGGCTGCATATCCATTTCTTGAATGAATAAATGAATGAAAATGCAACACGTGAATTTCATATGATGAGAAACTTCAAAACAGAAACAAGGCCCAGATCTACACCAAGCAGGATATAACATTTTGAAAATGGTTTGAAAACGCTCTATGTAATGTGTCCCGGGCCCAAACAGTTGTCCAAACCTTTATAAACTGTTATAAAGCAGTAGTGTAGATCCTGCCAAAGAACCCACAAGAAAAATGGCCCCTTTACCTTTTTGAATTTTCAGTCTCCCCAGAACTGTTTCTAGAATTCACCAGCTCAAAATCAGTCTGGAATATCACTCCCACCCCTGAAAAAAGAATTAATAAAAATATTGGAATACCCTTCTCTTTAAATCTTCAATGTTGTGGATGGTGGGGGGGGGGGGGCGGGAGGGGGAGGAAATGTACTCTCTGCTTTATTGTCTGGACAAGGATAACCTAGCTTCAGTTGTCCATACTTTCACTGTCTAGCTCCTTCCTATCTCTCCTCTCTCATCTCACACTATTGCCCTGCTCGTGCTCTTCGCTCCTCTGATGCCATGTTTCTCGCCTGCCCAAGGGCCTCTACTTCCCTTGCTCGGCTTCGTCCATTTTCTTCTGCTGCCCCTTACGCCTGGAACGCTCTTCCAGAACATTTGAGAACTACAAGTTCAATCGCAGCTTTTAAAGCTCAGCTAAAAACCTTACTTTTTCCTAAAGCTTTTAAAACTTGATTTTGCTCTGACTTTATACTGTTAGTTTTACCCTACCCTGTGCCTGTTTGGTGCATTCTCTTCCCCTCCTTATTGTTTTATTATGATTTTATTAGAATGTAAGCCTATGCGGCAGGGTCTTGCTATTTATTGTTTTACTCTGTACAGCACCATGTACATTGATGGTGCTATATAAATAAATAAATAATAATAATAATAATACTTTGGTAACTTCCAAATTAGATTACTGCAATGCATTTGAGGGCCTTTTCGGTGGTGGCCCCCCGACTGTGGAATGATCTTCCCGATGAGACTCACCTGGCACCAACGTTGTTATCTTTTCGGCGCCAGGTCAAGACTTTTCTCTTCTCCCAGGCATTTTAACAGCATTTAACAACGTTAAGTTTGTTTTTAATGGACCCCAGAATTGTTGTTTTTAAATGGATACTGTTGTTTTTATACTGGTTTTATGTTTTTTAAATTTTTGTATGCTTTCAATGTTTACTATTTTTAATTGTTGTAAACCGCCCAGAGAGCTTCGGCTGTGGGGCGGTATATAAATGTAATTAAATAAATAAAATAATGTTCTCATTCTGGTGAGAAGAACAAAAATGCACTCTGCACGTGCTCAGGGGAGCTCTCATCTCTTCCTCATAAGATTGGAAAGCTGGCGTTAGAAAAATATACTGGAGCTTCTGAACCTTTGGAAGAAGTAGCCCTGAGAGAACACCCACCCGCCCACCTACCTACCCACCCACCCGTGGGTACAAGTGGCCATGGGGGAGGGGTGTAGTGTGGGGGAGGACCCCACTCCTGGATTACCTGGCCTCCCAAGGGGATGAGGTAGGGGTACTGATGGAAGGTGGGCCCTGCCTTGGCCACGCCGCGCCCGTCCCTCAACCAACCAACCTCCCGCTCGGTCCAGTCCTGTCCAGTCGTGCAGAGCCGCCGCCGCCGCCGCCTCAGGCCTGCGCGTGCTCCCGCCGGGGCCGTCTCCATGGCAACCGTGCTAGGCCGCAGCCTCCCGCTGGAGGAGCCGGAGCAGGAGAGGCGGAGCAAAGCCGCCGCGCCCCGGTCTCCGTGGCAACCGAGCAGGCCCAGCTAGGCCGCAGCCTCCGCCTGCAGTGAGCGCAGGACCGGCCGGCCTTTGTCACCATGGCAACCGGACAGGCCTGGCTAGGCCGCGGCCTACACCTGGGAGAACGCGCGTTGCTTTCCTCCAGCACCGGCCCGCCCTGCTGCTTCCCCCCCCCCCACCCAGATTTTGCTGCCCTCCTGACTCCCCACCCCCACCCCGCCATTTGAGGACACACACCGTTGCCATGAGGAAAATAGGGACACTCTGTAACACAGGGTGACCCTATGAAAAGGAGGACAGGGCTCCTGTGTCTTTAACAGTTGCATAGAAAAGGGAAATTCAGCAGGTGTCATTTGTATATATGGAGAACCTGGTGAAATCCCCTCTTCATCACAACAGTTAAAGCTGCAGGAGCTATACTAGAGTGAGCAGATTTGAAAGAGGGCAGCTTTAACTGTTGTGATTAGGGTGACCATATGAAAAGGAGGACAGGGCTCCTGTATCTTTAACAGTTGTATTGAAAAGGGAATTTCAGCAGGTGTCATTTGTATGCATTCAGCACCTGGTGAAATTCCCTCTCTATCACAACAGTTAAAGCTGCAGGTGCCCTGCCCTCTTTTAAATCTGGTCACTCTAGTATAGCTCCTGCAGCTTTAACTGTTGTGATGAAGAGGGAATGTCACCAGGTTCTCCATATATACAAATGACACCTGCTAAAATTCCCTTTTCTATGCAACTGTTAAAGATACAGGAGCCCTGTCCTCCTTTTCATAGGGTCACCCAAGTTGTGATGAAGAGGAAATTTCACCAAGTTCCCCATATATACAAATGACACCTGCTGAAATTCCCTTTTCAATACAACTGTTAAAGATACAGGAGCCCTGTCCTCCTTTTCATAGGGTCACCCTAGTTGTGATGAAGAGGAAATTTCACCAAGTTCCCCATATATACAAATGACACCTGCTGAAATTCCCTTTTCAATACAACTGTTAAAGATACAGGAGCCTGGTCCTCCTTTTCATAGGGTCACCCTAGTTGTGATGAAGAGGAAATTTCACCAAGTTCCCCATATATACAAATGACACCTGCTGAAATTCCCTTTTCAATACAACTGTTAAAGATGCAGGAGCCCTGCCCTCCTTTTCATAGGGTCACCCTAGTTGTGATGAAGAGGAAATTTCACCAAGTTCCCCATATATACAAATGACACCTGCTGAAATTCCCTTTTCAATACAACTGTTAAAGATGCAGGAGCCCGGTCCTCCTTTTCATAGGGTCACCCTATGTAGCAAATCTCATCACACAGTAGAGACTGCGCCCCCACCCCCAATGCGAAGGCTTTTTCCCCTGGCTAAACTAGGAAAACCTAGTTGTAATAGTATGGCCACTGGCTTCACCCTTTCCAGAAAGAACAACTGGCATTTGTCCTGAGATTATGCAGCTGGCTTCAGAGCAGATACATTGGCCTTGGCTACGGGCCACTGGGGGCCAGCTGGCCCTGTTTCCCAGAAAGAACAAGGGGAAGTCCAGCCTGGCCCCATCCATTGGCCAGAGGAGGAGGAACTGTAGGAACCATCGCTTCCCCCATCCCAGCAAGAATGCTTGCAAGAACATTGTAGCAAAGGACTACTGCCTGGGGTTGCTTTTTTCCTCCTCCTCCTCCTCCATCCCCTTTCCTCTTGTGTCATTTAAAACAAGGGCAGGCACTGTCTTATTTTTAATCTTCAAAAGCCACTTTGGGAGCCCTTTTTGCATTTGAAGAATGGGGTGAGAGTGCTTTTAATGAAGCGTAATCAATAGGGCAAAATGTACAGCTTCGGTGCAGGCTGTGAAGTGGCAGGCTGTGCGCAACCTGGTACCTTAATGCTCAGGCGCATGCATGCATTGGGACACATGTGCACAAGATGCAGTCTCTCCTTCCACTCCTTTTGAGATTTAACAGCTAGGAAAGGGAGAGGGCTCTATATCCGGAAAAATGACAACCCTGGCCACCAATACCAGTGAAATGGGAAAATACATAGCAGGGAGTAGGAAATAGAGACAGAGTTGGAGCAAGGATCTAAATAGACAGAGTTGGAGCAAGGATCTAAATAGACAGACGGTGGGTACAATGCCCCCATCCCTACCCCTCACAGGAAAATGGAAATACTAAGGCAGCTTAGCTTCCCATAGTGTTTCTGAGATACCATATGAGCTCAGCTCAGCTCTATAGCTTCTGGCGTTTTGCCTGGAAGTGGCATGTTATGGGTGGGGAGAATGTACCACAGAAGAGAAGCAGCAACTACTATTATCTACTGGAGTGGAAATCCAGTGCTAATAGCTGCCCAGCAATAACAAATTCTGCGTGTTGCCCATCTCGTAAAAGGGCATTTCTCACCCTTTCTCTCAGCAAGAAGGGAATATTTTCATTCAAATCTTGCAAATCTTTTCTCGATCCCCCCAGAGTGTAGGACATGGAATAATGGACTGAAGTTACAGGAAGCCAGATTCCAGCTGGACATCAGGAAAAACCTCTTGACTGTTAGAGCAGTATGACAATGGAACCAGTTACCTAGGGAGGTGGTGGGCTCTCCCATACTAGAGGCATTCAAGAGGCAGCTGGACAACCATCTGTCAGGTATGTTTTGAGGTGGATTCCTGCATTGAGCAGGGGGTTGGACTCGATGGCCTTGTGGGCCCCTTCCAACTCTACTGTTCTATGATTCTATGATTCAAGCACACCTTGGATACTCCATTTACAGGACACAAATCCCACACATCTATTTAATATTTTTTTTAAAAAACGTTTTTTTCGTCACAGCATCCCAACTCTGATTTTAAAATGTTACATATTCTTGAAAATGTTTCATATTTATAGTACAGTGGCTGCAAAATCCAGGAGGATTGCACGTTAGAAAACAGACTGTACTCTTCATTTGGAACCCCCCAAAGTGTCTTTTTTGGGGGACTTTCAGTCCTACAATTGCTTCTGCACGGAAAACTGGTGTTTGATTTAGCCAATATCCACCGGATTTTGAAAGTTCTCTTTTCTCAGCTTCTGTAATATTTCTTCATTATGGACGGTTGCATAAGGCATTTGTGCTTCTTCCACATCCTCTAAAAGCCACATCCGGTGTGGAAAAATAAAGTAAACTATACCCAATCCCAGCAAAGAGAAACAACAACAAAATGAAGAAGTTACCATGACAAACATAACAATCTGTTAGTTTAGAAAAACAAAATGCCAAAGAGGCATATAAAAGGTGTCATAATTTAGGGGGGTGGGAGGAGGGAGGGAAGCCACACATAAAAAGATTCATATTGCAAAGATTCTATCAAACACACCCTAGTGTTTATCTGAATTCCATTTATACAGGACTTGGCAGAATTCAACTGGGCTTAGTTCTCCCTGGAGGCAGCAAATCTGTATCTGGCATCATTACAAGCAATGGCTCCCAGAAGTGTGATTTCATCCTGCCTCTGCTAGTTTTCTATATGCAAGGATTTCATTTATTATTATTACATTAATGGAGAAGCATCCAATGAAAGACCCACAATGTTATCCAAAGTGCAAAAGCCCAGACATTGATTTGCCCAACCCATTTAGAACTAGGCCTTAATCCCTTTAGGAAAAAAGATTCACCCCCCTCAAAAAAAGGTGTATCCCAGCTCCTTTTAAAGCCTAAAACAGGACTTCACCCCCAGAAATCAAGCGTTTAATAGTGTTTTACAGTTGCCTTAAGGCTGTGCCTGGCTATCTGAAAGTTTGCTGGGAACTTCGTCGTACTGTGGAGGAGGGGTCAGAGGCTCAATCGTTACGCGACCCGAGCTATTTCCTTCGGGAAGGTTTACTCGGATATTTTTTAGGTGGAGCTTTTCGGACTTTATTCTCCGGACTTTCAAGGGTTTGAGTCTTTTGCTCAGACGGGAACTGTGCCTGCTCGGCTGGCGTTCTACGTTGGGTCTTCCTTCCGTGGCGTCAGCTGGGGGTCTGGTCGGCGTGTTTTCGTCAAGCCCCGTGAGAGACTCGTACGAGGGGAGAGACATACTGATTCTGGCACCTCCGTCCGTGTCTCTCACCTGAGGATAGTCCGCATTCACAACCTCTTCATAACTGGGCACATAGTAGCGAGAGACCGTGTCGCTGTCATCTTCTTGACTGCAGAGAGAGAATTTTGAAAGTTTCATCTGCAAGTTTACAGTACCACCGAGCAAACCACAGCCAAAGCCCCATGAAGAGAGACTGAAAGAACTGGGCATGTTTAGCCAAGAGAAGAGAAGAATGAAGGGAGACACGATAGCACTCTTCCAATACTTGAAGGGTTGTCACACAGAGGAGGGCTAGGATCTCTTCTCGATCCTCCCAGAGTGCAGGACATGGAATAACGGGCTCAAGTTACAGGAAGCCAGATTCCGGCCGAACAGCAGGAAAAATTTCCTGACGGTTAGAGCAGTACAACAATGGAATCAGTGACCTAGGGAGGTTGTGGGCTCTCCCACACTGGAGGCCTTCAAGCTGCAGCTGGACAGCCATCTGTCAGGGGTGCTTTAACGTGCCCCTTTCCAACTCTACTATTCTATGATTCTATGATCTGATTGGGTATTATCTATTTTATTTATTTTCTATCTAGCCCATTTCGTAAAAATATGCAAGGTGGTTAACAAATATACGAAATAGATTACAAACCGATATGAAACGTCTCATTACAAGAAATAAACTGAGGGCTATACTGCATGTTAAGTCTGGATTTGGTTTTAGGTTTGTACTGTTAAATAGCAGCTTTCCTCCCACAGCAAATAGCAGTTTATGAAGGTGCCTGTTCATCAAGATTGCAGCGGGAGGGGAAATGGTTAACCCCCCTCTCCCTGCATGTTGCAGTCCTGAACAGGATCGGGATCCCCAAGGTGATTTAAACAAAACACAAACGTAAGACACATTGCAATCACACATTTAGTGTGATGTTTTGTTAGGCCCTAAGAGTGGCAAAAAAAGTCCAATACGAAACCTCTTAGAAGATCAGGCACCGCGGGGGTTCCATACTTAACACTAAACCTTGGTTTAGCCCCACGTACATGAGCAGAAAAGAGCCCAGATGAAGCCTCGGGTTTGCATGCCCCCCTCCTTCTCCCTTGTAGCCAGGAGAGAAATAAACCAAGATTCGGCTTTTCACTTATGTGTGAAACCAGGAATCGTGCATGTAAATACAAACCAGGAATTGGCTAAAGGGGAACGGAATCCTGGTTTGCTGATTCCTCCTCCCAGAGAGGGGAACTCCTGAGCGCAGCGCTTTGCACGGGATTCCTTTCTACTCATGCATGTAATGCTAAACTATGGTTAGCGCTATGTGCTAACGCAGCACCAAAACATGGCCGTCAGCCTGCTCCATCCCACATGTCTTCTGCAATAAGAAGTTGTTCGTGCAGTGCCAGAATGCAGCTGGAGAGCAATTATTAGTGATGATGGTGATGTCAATCCACTTATGTTCTATCCTGGCTTTTTATATATACGTCCACAGAGAGAGATTCTCCCTCTCTCTTTCTATACACACACAAAGTTAAACTTCGTAAGGGAAAGCAAAAGCTAACTAAGTAATATCAGGGTCACCGGCCAAGCTGGCCAGGGGCTCTTCCGTGATCCGCCGGAAGGGCTCCTACAACTGGAGTTCCACGCAGCGCTTAACAGAGTGCCGTGCTCCTCATCACGACCACACAGTCCCTGTTCCCAGGGTGAAGGAAGAGGAGGAAATGCATGACCGTGTCAACCCAGCAATCCTAAGCAAAAATGTGTGCTAACCAGATCATTCTCACTCGATTTCTATCAGTGCTCACGTCATTTGCTTTACTTATAAATCAGTGCCCATTTACACCAGTGCACACAGGCATGAAAGAAACCCCCCCTCCCTTCAAGCCAGCAAGCCAGAGGCAGCTGCAAAGGTTGCTGGGTGCCTCCTCCCCTGTGTTTCTACGCGCCCACCCCACCCCACCTTTCCCATCTCCTCCTTCCAGATACCAGGTGCTCCTGCCTGCCTCTCCTCTTCTCACAGCTGACTTATTTACTGGTTCCATTTACTTATGATGCTGCAATTAGAGCTTCAACTACCTGGAAAGCAGCAAGACTTCTCAACGCTTTACGAGTGCATGAGATGGGATAAGAAGGATGACAGGGGGCTCAATTAGGGTGACCATATGAAAAGGAGGACAGGGCTCTTCTATCTTTAACAGTTGCATAGAAAAGGGAATTTCAGCAGGTGTCATTTGTATATATGGGGAACCTGGTGAAATTTGTATATATGGAGAACCTGGTGAAATTCCCTCTTCATCACAGCAGTTAAAGGTGTAAGAGCTATGCTAGAGTGACCAGATTTAAAAGAGGGCAGGGCACCTGCTGCTTTAACTGTTGTGATGAAGAGGGAATTTCACCAGGTTCCCCATATATACAAATGACACCTGCTGAAATACCCTTTTCAATACAATTGTTAAAGATACAAGAGCCCTGTCCTCCTTTTCATATGGTCACCCTAGCTCAATGCACCCCTCTGACACACTCACACACACTGCAGCTTCCTATTAAGAGAGGTCAAGCTACCTCCGTCTTTCATGTCTTTTCACTGCCTGAAGGGATGTACAGGTTTTGTTAAAACTGTCCTATTTATTTATTTATTACATTTTTATACCGCCCAATAGCTGAAGCTCTCTGGGCGGTTCACAAAAATTAAAACCATAATAAAACAACCAACAGGTTAAAAACACAAATACCCTATTTCTTCGATTCTAAGGCGCACTTTCCCCCCCATATAAACATCTCTAAAAATGCGGTGCGTCTTAGAATCGCGGGTGTCTCTTAGGGTTTTTCTTTTCTGTTGGTGGTACTGAAATTAGTGTGCATTTTACCATCGATGGCGTCTTACAATCGAAGAAACACGGTACAAAATACAGTATAAAAAGCACAACCAGGATAAAACCACGCAGCAGAAATTGATATAAGATTAAAATACAGAGTTAGAACAGTAAAATTTAAATTTCAGTTAAAATTAAGCGTTAAAATACTGAGAGAATAAAAAGGTCTTTAGCTGGCGACGAAAAGAGTACAGTGTAGGCGCCAGGCGGACCTCCTTAGGGAGCTCATTCTACAGCCAGGGTGCCACAGCGGAGAAGGCCCTCCTCCTAGTAGCCACCTGCCTCACTTCCTTTGGCAGGGGCTCACGGAGAAGGGCCCCTGTAGATGATCTTAAGGTCCGGGCAGGTACATATGGGACGAGGCGTTCCTTCAAATAACCAGGCCCCAAACCGTTTAGGGCTTTAAATGTCAATACCAGCACTTTGAATCGGGCCCGGACCTGGACTGGCAGCCAATGAAGTTGTAAAAGGACTGGCGTGATGTGATCTTGTCCTGTGTTTTGCCAGTTGTTAGGCGTCTTTCGTTCCACATCCGCTCACTGACGGAATCAGATTTTGTTTTTTTAGGGATGTACAAGAATTGTGTTTCATTTGCACTAGTGTACAAGAGCACTAAGATCAAATTTACACACACACACACACACACACACGTAAAAAATGGTCTGTAAATCCGCAGAATCCAAGCAACTTGGAAAAACCACAAAATCTGCCTGTCAGATTGACAGACTCATTTAAATCCATTGCGGATTTATTTGAAACCTCTAACTGGCAGGTAAAGGCATTTCTATCCAATCAGGATTTGGGCTTTTCAGCTGTTTGCTGGAGAAGGTTTTAATGGATGGGGCTGTTTATTTATCTTTTTCAGAGATGTGCTTTTAAGTGATTTGCTCATGCTTTAATTATAAATTTATATTTGAGTGTTATTAAGCACACCTGTAGAGGAAAGGGGGGATATAAATTTAATAAGTTAAGTAAATATTTGATGCTAGAGAAGACCCCCCATTTCTCCCTCGGGGGTGTGTAGTGGGGCAGCAGGTTTGCGGAAAGACCCAGATTTTAATTTATATAGTACCATCTAGTATATGGCCCAGAGGCTTACAATTTAAAACAGACCCAGGGAAACAACAGAGGAAGTGGAGGCACAGATAAACAGGGAAATTATTTGTATTTTGGCTTAGTTACAATAAGGCTGCAATTTTGTAAACCGCTCAGAGAACTTCGGCTACTGGGTGGTCTAGAAATGAAATGAATTTTTTTAAAAAATCAATAATAAAGGTATACGGACTGGGAGATGATCTAAAGCGGCCTTCCTCAACCTGGGGCGCTCCAGATGTGTTGGACTACAACTCCCAGAATGCCCCATGGGGCATTCTGGGAGATGCAGTCCAACACTTCTGGAGCGCCCCAGGTTGAGGAAGGCTGATCTAAAGGCTTCCCAGAAAAAGTGAGTTTACTTAGATAAGGGGGGTTGTTGCAGGGAGGTGTTCTGGGAGGCAGGTCCAGGCATATGGGTCAGCAAATTGGGAGAGTCGTTTCAGGGAACAGGAGACCACTGGATGATCTAGGATGATGGAGCCACCTGGTTATCCCTGAGTTCATTATTACAAACCCAGTATTATATCGATTCTATTTTTCCTTATGCAGGTAGAACTCATGACTTTAACTGATGTCTTCTCACCTGTCTTCCTGGCGCTGATGCTCAACTGAGACCTGCGGCTGTATCCGAGTCATCTCCCCATTTTGCCTTTGCTTCCTCCTGTCCCGGACATTTAAACAAATGGAAAACAGCAAGAGCAAGATCCCGGCTCCAACCAACACGTACGCCACTGAAAACGACTTGCTCTTGTGGAACCCTCCTCCACCGGTATCCATCTTGCTACTGTTTCCAGCAGAATGGGGCTTCGCTGTTAGACCAAATCCCGGGACCAAGTTCCAGACAGCCATGATGATCCCGAGAACAAGCATCCCCAATCCTATCGCTGTCAAAGCATAGTGCGATCCGTTGGACCTGGACTGGGCCATCCTGTAGCACGGCGAACCACTGGGTCCAGTGGTCACAGAAGCACCTTAGAACATGTCTTTCACAAACTAAGGCTAACATCCAGGTTAGGGCTCCTTCCAAGTACCCGAGTGTAAAATGAGACCTGTAAAAAGAAAGGAAGAACAGGGAGGGATTAAAATGACATTATTGAAAAATTGGGGGACATGCACCCAAAGGGAGCTAAGATTTGTCTGAAAAGCCTAATTCAAATTTTAAATTGCATGTTCCTTGGGGCAGGGAGCTATTCTCGTTTATAAAAGTGTCGTGCAGAGAAAGCGTGCGCATACGCGGTCTTCCCCCACCCACGACAATGTACAATGTACAGAGGACAAATGGGTTCTTCCCCAAGAAGCTTACAATCTAAAATTTGACACAGGAAGGACAAGAGGGCGGAAGGACACAGGAAGGATCATGGGCACATCTACACGGCCGCTTTACACCGAAGTAAATGCGCAGATTCGTGTTTTAGATTACACAACACAGCCGTCCATTCGCTGCAGCGGCGGCTTTTACCCACAATAATGTGCAGATCATAGAATCATAGCACAGCAGAGTTGGAAGGGGCCTACAAGGCCATCAAGTCCAACCCCGCATTTCCAATTTACCACGACTTTTAGGTTAACGTCCGATTTTGCATTGCATTATGGTTATGTGTCCTTGGGGGAGTTAAATCACATTTTGACATGTGGGCATAGCTTTGATGTGATTGGCCAATTTCCCGCCTTCCCACCTATCGGCTGTCTCGTTCCTTCCCACCGTTTTCACTTTCAATTTTACAACAAAGATGGCGAATGGGCAGTGAGCGAGCAGTCCCCCGCTCAGTTCCTCATCTCATCTTCTCAGGCCTCAGTGACAATTATTAAAAGTTTTATGTACATTTTACATAAGCAAGGTGGCTCTGCTGTTCCCATTGATAACATCAAGACTTGACCCACAGCCGGTGGGAGGAGGGGGCAGGGGAGAGAGACCCTTGGGGGGTAGTTTGGGTGCCGGGCTGCAACCCGGGCATGACTAGAGATGTAAAATTTCTGGAAATTTTGAAGCCATGGAAAAAAACCTGGTTTTTTTCCCAGGGGGATTCTGGAAAAAATGAAAATTTTGGGGAAAATTGAAATAATGCAATATTAGCACTTTTTACAGATTGAAAGTCACTTTGTTACTTTAGCAACATAAAATGTAATTATGTCCAAGTTGGTTTGGCATAAAATTATTACATTTGGTATATTAAAAGTACAGTGTATTCAAACAATTATTACAAATTTTATTTATTTATTTATTTATTTTATTTATTTAGAATATTTATATACCGCTCCCCATTGAAAAATTTCGGAGCAGTGTACAAGGTAAAATGAAAATAAAAACAGAATAAAACAGTTAAAACAAAATTTAAAAAGAAGCAAAAATCAGAAATCCAAGGCTGCATGTTAAAGAAAGGCTTCTTGGAATAAAGATGTTTTCAGGAGGCGCCGAAAGGAGTACAAGGTCAGAGCCTGCCTGACCTCCAGAGGCAGGGAGTTCCACAGGAGGGGGGCCACCACGCTGAAGGCTCTTCCCCTGGTGGATTCCAATCGGAGGATGGATCTAGGTGGAACCACCAGGAGCAGGCCCTCGGATGACCTCGGTGACTGGGCAGCTTGATAGGGGAGAAGGCGCTCTCTCAGGTATCCTGGTCCCAAGTTGTTTAGGGCTTTGTACACAAGTACAAATTTACTTTTTTACTTTTTATTAGTAACAAATGGAGCTACAAGCTCCTGAACTGTTAGGAACACCAGATCTGTAAGGAACTTCTTAGGTTCTGCCAGTTTATGATCAGGCAAAAAATAAATTTAAAACAACAACAGAAGAAATCACCAACATTAGTAACAGAGAAAATTATTTATGTTTCCGCTAGTTCTCCAGTGTCAAGACATAAAGCACTCATTCTCATAAAAAGAACTGAGAAAAAAGGGGGAACCAAAATTCAATGAATATGCATGAAATTTAATCAGACTCATTTTCTGACCTATAGCTATCACTATTAGTTTCAGACTCTGCTTCAATGGCAGTGCTGCCCCCTAGAGGCAGAAATGCATCTTGCTCTTGCATTTGAGAGTTGTAGTCTCAGTTTGCAACCTAGGACTTGCTTGTCCTTGGTCCACAGACATTGTAATAATCTGATACTGTACATAGTTTTTAGAAATCATTTGGAGAAGTAAATATCTGAACACCTTGTCTTAAACATTTTATTCATCATGCTAAAATAAAACATCCCGTAATCTGTTTTTTCTTCTTTTTTTCAATTTTTCCAATTTTGGGGGGGAAAAAACCAAAAGAGGCTTTGGAAAAAATGGGGAAAAAATTGTTTTTTTTCCGAATTTTTCTGGTTTTTTTCCAGGCATTCACATCTCTAGGCATGACGTTGCAGGGCAACACCACACTGGCCTCTCCTTTCAGCGATAATAGATATGCGGATCTACGCATATACAATTTATTGTTTTGCTCACCCCTCCGTTGCGGATGTGCGAATGTGCGCAGCATCAAGTACACTAATATATATATCGCTGTTGCTGCTGCAGTGTGACGTTTGTTGACTAATTCGAATCAGTTAAAAATCGGGTTAAAATTTAATAAGAAGCAATTCCACTGTCGTATAGACGAGGGCCATGACAGCGGTAGAATAAAGGGTTTTTATTTCAATTGCATGACGTTTGAGTTAGTTTCAGCAGGCAATAGGTATTAAGGGTTCATGCCAGTGGCTTTATGCAAAAAGTGGACTTTGAGGAGGGATCCTAAAGAAGTCAGAGAGGCAGGTCCTTTACCACGTCAGTTACCTAGGGAGGTTGTGGGCTCTCCCACACTAGAGGCATTCAAGAGGCAGCTGGACAAGCATCCGTCGGGGATGCTTTAGGGTGGATTCCTGCATTGAGCAGGGGGTTGGACTCGATGGCCTTGTAGGCCCCTTCCAACTCTGCTATTCTATGATTCTATGAGAGAAGATGCCCCAGAACTGCCACCGACAGCAGTAGCAGGAATTACTGCAGGCCTGGCATTTCCTCAGTGGTAACTAATTACACATCTGCTAATTAGCTAGTAAGGTAAACACACTTTAGTTAAACACCCCTCGAATAGCATCCTGGAATAGCATCACCCTACTGGAGGGTAGGCAGAGGTGGCATTCGAACTCAAGAAGGTACGACAATTCGAACTCAAGAGCAGTACGACAATGCAACAAGTTACCTAGGGCGGTTGTGGGCTCTCCCACACTAGAGGCCTTCAAGAGGCAGCTGGACAACCGTCTGTCAGGGATGCTTTAGGGAGGATTCCTGCACTGAGCAGGGGGTTGGACTCGATGGCCTTGTAGGCCCCTTCCAACTCTGCTATTCTATGATTCTATGATTCTATGATAGGACCCCACCGATAATATGAGTCTCGCTATTAATCTACCACAATCCACACTAGAACAATTCACCACAAGCACAAAGCAAGAATAATCTGCAGGACCCTTAACTCTCTGGGCGGTTTGCAAAAGTGAAAACCTCCAAATATAGTTGACACCATACATTATCAAGGAATTAAACATCTGAGACTTATTTCGGCTGGTACTCATCTTACAGATAGAGTACACTGATTAAATTTAATTGTCTATTGTTTTCTGTTAACACAAGTGAAAGTAAGCAGTAAATACTGTAAACGTGCACAACGTGCTAAACCAGGGCAAAAGCTACCTGGCTGAGCCCCAGGCGTAATAATACGCCAAAACCTAATAATATCCCAAAATTCTCCGTCTTGCATCTTCTGACTCCATCTTTCAAGATCCACCCTAAGCCAGCTGTATTAAAGGAGGCACCAAAGCAATCCGGGACTTTGAACTTGACCTCGCCAGTAATCATAATGTGCAAATGAGCTGGCAGGCTTTAAGGTGTCTTCTCCAACCTGGTTTGCTCCAGATGTTTGGACTTCAACCGCCATCAGCATGGCTAAAGGTCAGGAATGCTGGGATATGTCACCCCAAACATCTGGAAGGCTTCTATCATCAAATGCACAGTCCACGGCTTCTCGTGTTCTTTTCTTTTTTGCTTGGCTTCCCTCTGGCCTGATGAAGAGTTCTCAAAGCCTGAACAGGATTCCGTGACCTCTGAGTCAGCCGTAATAAAACTATGGTGCCATTTTGCATTTTAGCATTTTTCTTTTGGAATTTTTCACAGAACTAATTAGTCAGGGAGTTTAATAGAGAGACAAAGCAATGCACTCTGTAAAGCAAGAAGGGGAAGGTTTTTGCAAACCGCCCAGAGAGCTTTGGCTATGGGGCGGTATAAAAATGTAAGAAATAAATAAATAAAGAAAGAAAGAAAGATGACCGAGTCAGGATTCCAGAAAGATATTAGGTTGGACCCAGCTTTCGTCAGAGTAGACCCACTGAACTCAATGGGACATATGTCAGTTCATGGCTGACTTACGCCCCATTTATTTCAATGGGTGTACTCTAAAGCAGCGGTCCCCAACCTTTTTGGCACCAGGGACCGGTTTCGTGGAAGACAATTTTTCCATGGACTGGGGTGGGGTGGGGGGTTTGAGGGGATGGTTTTGGGAGGCCACACCTGCCCGCCCCCCCACTCCAGCGTCCTGGCTTGGGCACGCAGTTCTGAAGATTGTAAGCCTATGCGGCAGGGTCTTGCTATTTACTGTGTTATCTGTACAGCACCATGTACATCGATGGTGCTATATAAATAAATAATAATAATAATAATGAAGCCGCCCCAACCCCCAAGTGTCTTGGCTTCGCTTCGGATAGGCAGACAAGATGGTGCCCCGCGCCCAGGTACGCTGGGGTGGGGGTGGGGTGGGTGAAAGCAGCTCACCTGTGCGGCCCGGTTCCTAACAGGCCACGGACCACTACCGGTCCGTGGCCCGGGGGTTGGGGACCCCTGCTCTAAAGTAACACTAAATTTGGACCCAACCCACTATTTATTTGGACGACTAGTCTGCATTATCCTTTCAGGCTTGAGATTGGTTTGTAGTATTCAAACCACACCTATGCACAAATTATGTACTTATCTCACTTAATATTTTTCTATAAACTTCTACTGCACCTTATAATTAGAATTCCACCCCCCCCCCAGGTGACTTACAATGCCTCAATTATGTAAATAATATTAAAATAGATTCCACAAAAATCCACTTGAAAAGAACGGCCACAAGAACAATAAAAACATTTTTAAAAGTGTCAATTTTTTTAAAAAAAAAAACCCCTAAAAGCCCGGTCAAATGGGAAAAGAAAAGCCTTCTCTTATCACCCTAAAACTCATTTGTCCCAATGCTCTACTTCTGTAACTAAGGAAAAATGAATTTAACTGAAATAATTACATGTTATCCCCTTTTACCCATGCCTTTATTTGGCCTCACCTTTTCCGGTTGTCTCCCTTCTGCTTATTTTTGGACTAGAAGCCCCCTGAGGCAAAACCTGCCAAACCTGTTTTATTTGAAAAGTGTCATGTACACAAATAGCACTATATAAATATTTATTGGTTGTTATTCATGATTATTTCTTAAACTGGGTGCAACATGTGGAGACAATTCCTATGTCTGGGTGCCACCACAGGAGAAAAAGAAAAAGACTATGGAGCTGTTGACACAACACGCTAACCCACACTCAGTGGTTGACTGTGGGTTGTTTTGAGCCATGGGTTGTTTGTTGAACTGTGGGTTTGTGTGTTGTCTGAACGCAACACCCGTTCTGCAGGGGGAGTTATTGTGTTGTCTGAACGCAGCCAGGGTGTCTTGTTAACCATGCACTCAGAACAGCCCAGCAACATATCATGGGTTCTCAAGGTGCTTGCTCAAGAAAACAATCATTCCACAAATGGGGGGCCACCACAGAGAAGGACCTCTCCCTTTCTCGGTGGAGGCACTCAAAGGAGGGCCTTGGATGCAGAGTGTAGTATATGGGTCAGTTAATGGGTCAGAGGCTCTCCATCAGGGACTGTGGTCTTGAGCTGTGCAAGACTTTACAGGTCAAAACCAGCACCTTGAATTGGGCTCGGAAATATACAGGCAGCCAGTATTGAAGTTTGGTTTAGTTGCGGTACTCAAACATAAATTTCTGGGTTCGGATTTCCTTAATTCTAAGTGTAGCACCATACAAATATATGGTAAAGACTAAGAATTAAAAAAAAAGATTCCCCCCCACCCCAAACACACATTTGGGCTAAAAAAATTGGCAATTACTAATCAAAATGGCCAGCTGGATCTTGAAGTTCTAAAATCTTATTATATTCAGCGGTATATAAATATCACAAATGAATAATAAAAAACAGATCCTGCAAGGCTGAGATCTGCGCACCCCTCGCTTTAGATCCTCTGGCCCCAAACTGTGCAGGCTTTTAAAAGTCAAAAATCCAAAATGTTGAAGTGTGCTGAGTTGCTCCAATAAGGGCGTTATACGATCAGAAAACTGGATCCCTGTTAGCCATCTAGCTACTGCATTTTGCACTGCTGGGAGTTCCTGGAAGCTTCGCTAATGCTATATACAGCCTTAGCAACCTTCTCTCTCCTTCGGCTAGTGGAGGAAGGGGGGTTGCAATCCATCTATTTGTGAATCAGCCATTTCTACCCCATCCAGCACCCAACAAATCTTCCATCTTCCTTGGCTTCAACATCACATCCAGATCAACGAGGATGATCAGGAGTCTGGAAACAAAGCCCTACGAGGAGAGACTGAAAGAACTGGGCCTGTTTAGCCTTGGGGAGACATGATAGCAGTCTTCAAATACTTAAAAGGTCGTCACACAGAGGAGGGCCAGGATCTCTTCTCGATCCTCCCAGAGTGCAGGAAATGGATCAAGTGACAGGAAGCCAGATTCCAGCTGAACATCAGGAAAAACTTCCTAACTGTTAGAGCAGTACGACAATGGAACCAATTACCTAGAGAGGTGGTGGGCTCTCCCACACTAGAGGCATTCAAGAGGCAGCTGGACAAGCATCTGTCAGCGATGCTTTAGGGTGGATTCCTGCATTGAGCAGGGGGTTGGACTCGATGGCCTTGTGGGACCCTTCCAACTTTACTATTCTATGATTCTATGATTTTAGGGACCTCCACACTTTCACCTTACCCTGCATTTCCGGCGCTGTCAATAATTCACCCCATGGATCTGAAGCCATTAAGGAAGCCAAGCGAAACCTGCCCTTCGGACCAGTGACGTTGATTTGGCACAGCCCTTCGCCCGTAACTTTTCCCTCTCGCAACGATGGCTAAAGATATGCCGGCATGTGGGGAAACAGAAGCAAAAGTTGGCCTCCGTTTGCGCAATCTATGATTAACCCAGCAGAAGTTGAGAAAAGAATTGCACAGGCCGGCAGCGTCCAACGTACACTGTGTGTGTGTGCTTGGCTCCCTGGGTGTCTTCCTTTTCTTCTTCTCTCCTTGCTTCATATTAAGGTTCATATCACACATAGACTGAAACGCACCTCATGGTATCCATACAGCAAGATGAAGAAGGCACGCAAAGCTTGCGAGATGCTGAAAGCCAACCTGTTAAAAGAATCTGAACACGGAACAGCTTGGAACTGGCAGGCAAGCTGAGGTGCGTTTTGGAAAAGAACAAAACTCATTGAACTTTATGCTGGGCCTGACGTCAAACTTGCTCACTGCTGAACACTAGCTAACGGCCCATTGAATTTGATGGGAAGCGTGGGAGAGTACCGCTCCACACCTTTCCATCCATCACTTAGACGAGGGGACCCTGAGCTTTTTGGGTCATTGGGCACATTTGAAATGCTGAGAGAGTGTCATGGGCACTCTCACAAAATGGCTGCCATGGGAGCTTGCCCATTCATAAAATGGCAGCATGGTTGGTCAGGAACACCCCCCCAAATAAATAAATAAAACATTGGAGACCCGAGGCATTGACCAACCTTCCCAAAGTTGGTGCCTTTCAGATGATTTGGACCAAAACTCCCATCAGCACCAGCCAGCACGGCCAGTGGTAAAGAATTCTGGGTATTGTAGTATAAAGATCTAGAAGAAAACAGGTTGGGGAAAGCAGGAATAGGCGATTGCCTCTTTTTCCATGTCTCGCCTCGCTGCCTCCTGCTGAACTCCAGTATGACGTAGTCATCAGGGCAGCCTTTGGGCAAACGGATACCCGCCAGATGTATTGGTGTGTAGGACTACAACTCCCATAACCCCCCCGGCAGCATAGCTGGAAGTTGTAGTCCGACACATTTGGAGGCACTAGCTTGGATTCGATGGTTTAGGTCCAAATCCTCATTCATCAAGTGACCTTGGGCCAGTTGCTAACTCCCAGCTAGGCCTACCTCGCAGGATTATTGTGAGGAGAAAATGGAGGCGCCCTGTCTTGAACTCCTTGGAAGGAAGCTGAGATATAAATGCAATATATAATGACAACGCAACCTCAAGGCCCTGGGACGGTGAGGATCTGTTCTCCACTCGCCTCACCCCACTCAGAAGCTGGGATCGTTTACAAACTGGGTAGTTAGACTATTTATTTATTTATTTACAATATTTATATATCGCTCCCCATTCAAAAGATCTCCGAGCAGTGCACAAATAGAATAAAAACATCACATGAAAATTTACTATATTTAAGAGAACAAGGTTCTGATAAAACCTTTGACTATGCCAAAGAGTTCTGGGGAAAGGTGAGTTTTGCTGAAGGATTTGAAAGACGTAATATAACAGGGGCCAGCTCTCTTTCAGTGCATATGATCAGTCTCCCCAAATATGGGGCCCACCAGCTGTTTTGGACTGCAGTCCCCCATCAGCCCTGCCCATTGACTGGGCTGACAAAAGTTGGGGTCCAAAACACCTGGACGATGCCAGAAAAGGAGACGGTGGGGTTATATTCACTGAAAAAGCCCTACAGCTCCCCGCTGTGCTGTCTGGGGAATGCTGAGAGTTGTATGTTTCTGAGCCCGATTCAAGGTGCTGGTTTTAACCTATAAAGCCTTACATGGCTTGGGACCACAATACCTGACGGAACCCCTTTCCCGCCATGAACATACCCGAACACTACGTTCAACATCTAAGTTCCTCTTCAAGTGCCTACTCCGAGGGAACCTTGGAGGATGGCAACAAGAGACAGGGCCTTCTCTGTGGTGGCTCCCGCAACTGTGGAACAATCTCCCTGACGAGGCCTGCCTGGCGCCAGCATTGTTCTCTTTTCAAGACTTTTTTCTTCTCCCAGGCATTTAGCAAGAAGTGAGGAGCCTGGGTCTGTTAGTTTTTAGGCTCATCGTTTTTTAAAGTTGTTATAGCGGTTTTAAATGTATGTGTATATTGTACGTTTTTGCGTTTTTTAATTTTTGTATATTGTTTTTAATTGCCTTAATCTTATGTCAATCGCCCAGAGAGCTTCGGCTAATGCAATAAATAATAATAATAATAAATAATAATAAAACCAAATGCTGTCCGGGAAGAAGCTAGGCTCATGTATGTTGCATTAAGCCATGATTTAAAGGCACAACCCAATGCATGTTTAGACAGAAAAAACACTCCTACAACCCCCAGCATGCTCTAGCCAACACAGCTGGGAGCTGCAGGACATTTTTCTATCTAAACACGCAGAGGATTATGCCATTCATGTGACACCCTGACTTGGCCTCCATCTTTAATAGCATCACCTCCCAAATAAAATGAGCTAACGGAATCTCCAAGTTAACAGCACCCCAGATGTTTACAGTGGGGGGGGGGGGCAGTCTTGAAATACATCCCATTGAGACTTTGGGGTGGGGTTACATTTCCATTCAGCTAAGTGCCCTCAACTCATTTCCCACGCTAGTTGCATCTTGATAACCCATTCAGGGACTTTTAACCTAATAAAGGTAATTGATTTCATCTTTCCTCTGCTGCCTCGATTACCGCGAAAAAGCCAAGAGGTTCCAGCTGCTTTTAAAGTGGAGGAAGCGGTGGTGCGTGGGTTAATTTAGGGTGACCATATGACTGGATTTGTCCGGATTTGTCCGGTTTTTTGGTGTCAAATCCGGGAGGAGAAATCCGGATTTTTTTTCCAAAGAGCAGCTCTAATGGGAATTAACGAAAATGCTTATAACTCCGTCATTTTTTAAGATAAAGACATGAAATTTGGCACAATGGTAGCTCTTGGGAAGGCCTTTAGTCATACCAAATTTGAAACAGATCCGTTCATCCATTGATTTTTTAGGCATTTTTTAAAAAGTAAGGTTTTAAAATTATTATTTTTTAAATCGTCATTTTTAAAGATAAAGAGATGAAACTTTGCACCATGAAAAGATTTAGGTAGAGCTTTAGCCACACCAAATTTGAAACAGATCCGTTCATCCATTGATTTTTTTAGGAATTTTTTAAAAATTGAGCTTTTAAAATTATTATTTTTAAAATCGTCATTTTTTAAGATAAAGACATGAAATTTGGCACAATGGTAGCTCTTGGGAAGGCCTTTAGTCATACCAAATTTGAAACAGATCCGTTCATCCATTGATTTTTTAGGATTTTTTTTAAAAATGAGGTTTTAAAATTATTATTTTTTAAACTGTCATTTTTAAAGATAAAGAGCTGAAAGTTGGCACCATGATAGCTTTTAGGTAGAGCTTTAGCCACACCAAATTTGAAACAGATCTGGGGCCAGTAGCAAACCCTGTTAACAACAACAGCAGCTTGCAATGAGTGAAGATACAGTCAGGAAAGATATTTGAGGGAAGGGGAGAATGTAACACACAGAGTATAGCAAAAGCTTCAAAGTACAGCAAAACCTACAAAAGTAGGAGTGACTGAAGTTAATTTCAGATACATTGAATCTCTCACTTGTTCTTTATTTCAGTGATTTTAACATTAAGATGCTATGTAGAACAGATTTGTCTTAAACGTGTGCTGTAAAATCAGACATGTGACCAAGGCTATGTTCGGGTGGGCACGCCCCCTTGGTACTGGACATGCCCCCTTGGGGGCGACCATGTTGTCCTCCTTTTTGGTTTCCAAAATATGCTCACCCTATTTAATTACTCCCACTAAAAGCCTTTTTGCAGGAAGAGGGCTTGGATTTTACGGGATGAATTTGGTCCCACGTCCTTTCAACCTGTTATCTTCCATGTCGAAAGAAAAGCATTACGAATTGTCCTCGTTCCCACCTGCAAGAGATCTGAGATCTCCTCTCGGCCCAGGTCTCCAAGAGCCTGGCCCATATTCCGGGCAGCCACGGCTACACCTAGACAGCTGGCACAAAGAACTGGGCTGCTGGAGGATACATTCCAAGCCATCGCTCCTTTTAAAAGCGAACTCAGATGCCGAGAGCCGATAAGACCGAAGCTAAAGACAGGGCCGCCCAGAAACAAGAGGAAGACGATGAATGCTCAAGGGAACCGCGGGCTTCGCAGGTACGCTGCAACATTTTGTTGCGCGCCTCACAGATCGCTCAAGGCCTGGAGCAGGGGACAAACCCCTGAAAGCTCACAACCTGCGTAATTCAAGCGTGGAAGAGGACGCAAAATGTACAGCTAGATAGAAGGAAGAAGAAGAAAAAGACAACGAAATTACAGCATGACCTACCAAAAGATGCAAAATGTGTGTATGTGTGGTGGAGGGGGGAGGATGGAAGAGAGAGGGGGTGTTGGAATACACAGTCAGGAAAATGCAAACACAAGGGCAGGGCCCAGACACGATCATTTCTGACAACCCAGAATTAGCGAGACTCCATTCCGAGATGCTGGTCAAACATTATACAGTAGCTTTCCCCAACACCTTTCAGATGTGTTGGGACGACAACTCCCAACGTGGCCAGATGCTGACCGGGGCTGATGGGACCTATAATTCAACACATCTGGAAAATATTCAGTTCGGGAAAGCTGGTCTATGAATGACACATAAGAACGCCTAGTCCAGCACAGTGGGCAACCAGCTGTTGACTAGAGACACACAACTTGTCTAATGCCCAGAGAGCTTTGGCAGATGGGCAGTATAAAAACATAAATAAATAAATAGGACATGGTGCAACAGCACCCTCCCACCCATGTTCCCCAGCAATTGGTGTACATGGGCTTACTGCTTCCACTACTGGAGATAGCACATAGCCATCAGGACTAGTAGCCACGGATAGCCATCTCCTCCACAAATTTATCAACCGCCCTTTTAAAGCCATCCAAACTGGAGAAGAAGAAGAAGAAGAAGAAGAAGAAGAAGGAGAGGAGGAGGAGGAGGGAGAGGGAGAAGAAGGAGGAGGAGGAGGAGGAGAGGAGGAAGGGGAGAAGAAGAAGAAGAAGAGGAGGAGGAGGAGGAGGAGGAGGAGGAGGAGGAGGAGGGAGAAGAAGGAGAAGAACAACAAGAAGAGGACGAGGAGGAGGAGGAGTGAGGAGAAGAAGAAGAAGGAGAAGAAGAACAAGAAGAAGAAGAAGAGGAGGAGGAGGAAGAAGAAGAAGAAGAAGAAGAGTAGTATGAAGAAGAAGAAGAAGAAGAGGAGGAGGAGGGAGGAGGAGAAGAAGAAGAAGAAGAAGAAGAAGAGGAGGAGTAGTATGAAGAAGAAGAAGAAGAAGAAGAAGAAGAAGAAGAAGAAGAAGAAGAGGAGGAGGAGGAGGGAGAAGAAGGAGAAGAAGAACAACAAGAAGAAGAGGAGGAGGAGTGAGGAGGAGGAGGAGGAGGAGAAGAAGAAGAAGAAGGAGTGAGAAGTAGAAGAAGAAGAAGAGGAGTGAGAAGAAGAAGAAGAAGAAGAAGAAGAGGAGGAGGAGGAGGAGGAAGGAGGAGGAGGAGGAGGAGGAGGAGGAGGAGGAGGAGGAGGAGAAGAAGAAGAAGAAGAAGAAGAAGAAGAAGAAGAAGAAGAAGAAGAAGAAGAGGAAGAGAAGCGGAGGAGGAGGAGGGGGGAGAAGAAGGAGGAGGAGGAGGAGGAGGGGGAGAGGAGGAGGGAGAAGAAGGAGAAGGAGAAGGAGAAGGAGGAGAAGAAGAAGAAGAAGAAGAAGAAGAAGAAGAAGAAGAAGAAGAAGAAGAAGAAGAAGAAGAAGGAGAAGGAGAAGGAGAAGAGGAGGAGGAGGGAGAGGGAGAAGAAGAAGAAGGAGGAGGAGGAGGAGGAGGAGGAAGAGGAAGAGGAAGAGGAGGACCACCACCACCACCACCACCACCACCTCTTCTGGTTTGTTTGGTTTCTTGGAGGATCGCCGTAGAGGAACAGGCATTTACAAGGGTGTGTAGAGCTGGCTAATATTTTCCCCCAAATAGCACACATTTTGTATTACTGTCCTGCCCGTGGAAGGATTTTTGGAAATCAATTTCTATCTGCAAGAACTTGATTTTTGCAATGGGTTGACTTATGGTATGCAATCCTACAAACACTTACCAGGGACTATGTCCCATTTAACCCAGTGGGACTGACTTCTGAGTAGATGTGTATAGGATTGCACTGAAAGTTGATTAAGCGTAGCTCCAGTAGAAATAAAGGGTCAAGTTAATCATGACTTTGGCCCCACTGACCTTCAATGGGAATCAAGCTCAACCAACAGTACAGTCCTATGCATGCACTTATCTGAGACTAGAGATGTGAAGGCCCGGGGAAAAAACAACGGAAAAAATCGGGGAAAAGCCAGTTTTTTTTCAAAGCCTTTTTTGGGTTTTTTTCCGAAAAATTGAAAAAATTGAAGAAAAAACGGATTACGGGATGTTTTATTTTAGCACAATGAATAAAATGTTTAAGACAAGGTGTTCATATATTTACTTCTCCAAATGATTTCTAAAAACTGTACAGTATCAGATTATTACCATGTCTGTGCACCAAGGACAAGCAAGTCCTAGAGGTTGCAAACTGAGCCTACAACTCTCAAATGCAAAAGCAAGATGCATTTATGCCTCTAGGGGGCAGCACTGCCATTGAAGCAGAGTCTGAAACTAATACTGATAGCTGTAGGTCAGAAGATGAGTCTGATTAAATTGCATGCATATTCATAGAATCTTGGTGTCCCCCCACCATTTTTCTCAGTTCTTTTTATGGGAATGGGGGCTTTATGTCTTGACACTGGAGGACTAGCGGAGACATAAATAATTTTCTTTGTTACTAATGTTGGTGGTTTCTTCAGCTGTTGTTTTTAAAAATTGTTTTTTGCCTGCTCCTCATAAACTGGCAGAACCAAAGAGGTCCCTTACAGTTCAGGTGTTCCTAACAGTTCAGGAGCTTGTAGCTCCATTTGTTACCACCCCCCCCCACAAAAAAAGTTAAAAAAGTAAATTAAATTTGTAATAATTGTTTGAATACACTAGTTTTAATATACCAAATGTAATAATTTTATGTCAAACCAACTTGGACATAATTACATTTTATGTTCCTAAAGTAACAAAGTGACTTTCATTCTGTAAAAAGTGCTAATATTGCATTATTTCAGTTTTCCCGCAAATTTTCAGTTTTTTCCCGGAAAAAACGGGGGGGGGGAAGTTTTTTCCATAGCTTCAAAATTTCTGGAAATTTTAAATCTCTATCTGAGACTAAGTTCCACTGAAAGACATAAGGCTTATGTCAGACGAGGCATGTGCAAGATTGAACAGTTAATAAAACCAAGGTGAGTATTATAGCGGCTCTTACAACCGCTTCCAGAGGGCATGGTAATGGACTGGATGAGGGCTAACAAACTGAGACCCAATCCAGACAAGACGGAGGTACTGTTAGCGGGTGGTTCATCTCTCCGGCGAGGTGATGTTTGCCCTGTCCTGGACGGGGTTGCACTCTCCCTAAAGGATCGGGTCCGTAGTTTGGGGGTGCTCTTGGATCCAGAACTGTCACTTGAGGCACAGGTGAACTCAGTGGCAAAGAGCACCTTTTATCAGTTTAGGCTGATATACCAACTACGCCCTTATCTGGACAGAGATAGGCTAGCTACAGTTACCCATGCTCTGATAACCTCTCGTTTGGATTACTGCAATGCGTTATACGTGGGGCTGCCTTTGAAAACGGTCCGGAAACTTCGGCTGGTACAAAACAGGGCAGCCCGCCTACTAACAGGGACTGGTCGGCGAGATCACATTATGCCAGTCCTTTTACAACTTCATTGGCTGCCAGTCCAGGTCCGGGCCCGATTCAAAGTGCTGGTATTGACATTTAAAGCCCTAAACGGTTTGGGGCCAGGTTATTTGAAGGAACGCCTCCTCCCATATGTACCTGCCCGGACCTTAAGATCATCCATAGGGGTCCTTCTCCGTAAGCCCTTGCCAAAGGAAGTGAGGCAGGTGGCTACTAGGAGGAGGGCCTTCTCCGCTGCGGCACCCCGGTTGTAGAATGAGCTCCCCAGAGAGGTTCGTCTGGCGCCTACACTGTACTCTTTTCGTCGCCAGCTGAAGTCCTTTTTATTCTCTCAGTATTTTAACACTTAATTTTAACTTAAATTTAAATTTTACTGTACTAACTCTGTATTTTAATCTTACATCAATTTTGCTGCGTGGTTTTTATCCTGGTTGTGCTTTTTATACTGTATTTTGTATTTGTGTTTTTAACCTGTTGGCTGTTTTATTACGGTTTTAATTTTTGTGAACCGCCCAGAGAGCTTCGGCTATTGGGCGGTATAGAAATGTAATAAATAAATAAATAAAACGGTGGGGGGGGGGGGGATATAAGGGCCTTCTCAGTGTGGCACCCAGATTGTAGCATGCTTTTCCCCAGGAAGGCTCACTTGACACCAACTCTGATGCCCTTTTGGCACCAGGCAAAGACTGTTTTATTTTCTCCAGGCCTTTTAACTTCACTTACAGCGCAATCCCCTGGATGTCTACTCAGAAATACGTCCCACTGAATTCAATGCAGGTTACTCCCATGAAAGGAAGACCAGTTTGCAGCCTTTTACCCATTTTTATCCCCTGCTGATGACTTTTGCACAACTCTTGCAGATTCTGCGGCTTTAGCGTGCTTGATCGTACATTTCATCTGGTTGCGGTTTTTTCATTGTCTCTTTCATGTGCATGCTATAAGCTGCCCCCAAATTACTTGAAAGGCAGAGGAGACAGTTTTATAATCTCTACAATCCACATAGATCAAAGGAAATGTTGTAAGTCGATGGACTCAAAAGCTGTACGTCTAACTGTCATGAAACTTTTAGGATTTGTTCTACCTCTATCTGGGATGGTTTTAGGGCTAGGGGTGCCAGCAGGCATGCTTTCACTCTGTGTAAATTTGCTGGAAGGCTTCTCTGGATCAACCTATAGGCAATTCCAACCCCTGCAAAGCTGGATCCATTTACTAGTAAAATAATAAAGAAATAAAACAATAAATCTCCGGCTTCCTTGTTCTGAAATGCAGCGGGCAGGCAACAAGGGAGAAGGCCTTTTCTGCGGTGGCCCCCCCAACTACGGAACAATCTCCCCAATGAGGCCCACCTAGCGCCAACATGGTTATCTTTTCGGCGCCAGGTTAAGACTTTCTTTTTGTCCCAGGCATTCAGCAGCATATGCTGAGTTTTAATAGACTCCAGAACAATCTTTGGCCTGGCTGTCTGTTTAAAATTGTTTTTAAATGTTAGCTGCTTTTTGTGTGTGTGTGGTTTTAAATTTTGTAGATTTATTTTTAATCTTTGTAGACCGTTGAGAGAGCTTCGGCTATGAGGCGGTACATAAATGTACATCATCATCATCATCTTGACGCCATCCCTGCTTCTCCTCCCACGCACTTGTCCCTCATTACTTCCTCTTTCGAAAGAGGAAGTCAACAACATGCACGTGGCAGATGCAAGGGATTGTTTTGAGTGTGCTGCTTCTCTTGCTCACAGCAGGAGATAGCGGCTGCTTCCGTCTTCAAAAATAAGTCGGACTTACTGGGGTGGTGGGGGTTTTTTTGTCGTGAGAAAGGGCAGGAGGTGAGCGGGAGGCACATGTTATCGCGAGAGGGATCCGTGAGCGCCCAGTGACGGACATGGAATAAAACGCTCGTCTGGTGGAGCCCTAAAACTCATAGGACAGGCATTTCGACTTTTTAGAAGAGGGTTGAGGTGGGGAACTCTGCACAAAATCTGAGAAAACTCCGCATGATTGGTGACCAGGGAGAAGCGGGAGGGGCGGGGAAAGGCACGTGGCTATTGGGGGAACCCTCGAGGGCCGGAATGAGCCTCCAGAAGGGCTGGGTATACTAGCCCTCCGCCCTGATGTTCCTCACCCCTGGTATATGTGTTTCCTTGGGACAGTCCCATGAACGTAGTTATACACAGCTTTGACGACCCTGCCCAATGTGACGAATGCCACAGCCATCCATTAGAACGTGACCGGGCGGGGAACCGGACTTGCCGAAACAGAACATTTCCCATGGAGAAATGTATTTTTGCAGAGCGTGCAAGTCTCTGCAAATGAGCAGAATTAATTCAAGGTGGAAACCTCCAGGTAAACTTGATGCACAACACACCCGGCCCAGGCTTGTACGGACACGCTTCCTGGCAAATTGGACAACTGTTGTCACACCTCTGCACCTTCCACACCACACTGCATTCCACTTATCAACAGCTGCCCTGGAGAATTAGGTACCTCTAAGGCTGGTGTGCCAGTACTGGGAAGAGCCAGATTCGAATCCCCATCTAGCTATAAAGTTTACTGTATATTCCCAGGCCATCTACTCTCTCTCTCACACTCACTCTCTCTCTCTCAGCCTAACCTACCTCACAGGGTTGATGTGAGGATAAAATTGGGGGGGGGGTCCATGTCTTGCTTTCCTCAGCTTCTTTGCCACTTCTGGCCCTCCAGGTAAGGTTGGACTGCAGCTCCCATCAGCCCTAGCCAAGATAGACAATGGTGAGGCATGATGGGAGATGCAGTCCAGCAACATCTGGAGGTCTTAGAGAAAAGGTGGCCAGATTTGACCTGCCGGCGTTCGAGTTGCTCAGCCCCATCCTAAACCATCTTATAGAATCATAGAATAGTAGAGTTGGAAGGGGCCTACAAGGCCATCGAGTCCAACCCCCTGCTCAGTGCAGGAATCCACCTTAAAACATCCCTGACACATGGTTGTCCAGCTGCCTCTTGAAGGCCTCTAGTCTGGGAGAGCCCACCACCTCCCTAGGTAATTGGTTCCATTGTCGTACTGCTCTAACAGTCAGGAAGTTTTTCCTGATGTCCAGCCGGAATCTGGCTTCCTGTAACTTGAGCGCATTATTCTGTGTCCTGCACTCTGGGAGGATCGAGAAGAGATCCTGGCCCTCCTCTGTGGGACAACCTTTTAAGTATTTGAAGAGTGCTATCATGTCTCCCCTCTGTCTTCTCTTCTCCAGACTAAACCTGCTCAGTTCTTTCAGTCTCTCTTCATAGGGCTTTGTATCCAGACCCCTGATCATCCTGGTTGCCCTCCTCTGAACACGCTCCAGCTTGTCTGCATCCTTCTTGAAGTGTGGTGTCCAGAACCAGACACAGTACTCAAGATGAGGCCTAACCAGGGCCGAATAGAGGGGAACCAGTACCTCACGCAATTTGGAAGCTATACTTCTATTAATGCAACCCAAAATAGCATTTGCTTTTTTTGCCGCCACATCACACTGTTGGCTCATATTCAGCTTGAGATCTACAATTCCAAGATCCTTCTCGTTTGTAGTATTGTTGAGCCATGTATCCCCCATCTTGTAACTGTGCATTTGGTTTCTATTTCCTAGATATAGAACTTGGCATTTATCCCTATTCAATTCCATTCTGTTGTTTTCAGCCCAGCACTCCAGCCTATCCAGGTCACTTTGAACTTTGTTTCTGTCTTCCAGGGTATTAGCTATCCCACCCAATTTTGTGTCATCTGCAAATTTGATAAGCGTTCCCTGCACCTCCTCGTCCAAATCATTAATAAAAATGTTGAAGAGCGCTGGGCCCAGGACTGAGCCCTGCGGCACCCCACTCGTTGCCTCTCCCCAGTTTGAGAAGGTTCCATTGATAAGCACTCTTTGAGTCCGATCTTTAAGTTGATTCATCTTAAAAATGTGCATCCCACCTTTCTTTCGAAAATTAACGCAATGCAGTGTTCACACCCACACCCCAAAGCAAAGCAAAGCAAACATAACTGTCATTCCCAAAGCAACGCAATAAGAATGCAATAAGCAGAACCAACAACAGGACAGCAGCAGACACATAAGATATTAACAATAACAGTTAATTCAACGCTCAGAATAGCCTTCAAGGAACATCCTGAATCAATACCAAAAGCCTTCTGGGAAAGACAGGATTCCAACTGGCGTTTGGAAGCATACAGCCTCCCTGGCAAGGAGGTCGGGAACATTGACAGCACCACCAAGGAGGCCCTGCTCCGTCCGGGCAGAGTCCTACTAAACTTGCATAGATGGTGGTGACATCCACATGCTGAACAACTTCTGATGTTGAACAGAGCATATGATGGGTTGGTAACAACAAGGGAAAATATAGCTCACCCACATAGTTTATTATTATTATTTATTTATTTATATAGCACCATCAATGTACATGGTGCTGAACAGAGTAAAACAGTAAATAGCAAGGCCCTGCCGCATAGGCTTACATTCTAATAAAGTCATAGTAAAGCAATAAGGAGGGGGAGAGAATGCAAACAGGCACTGGGTAGGGTAAACAGGCACAGGGTAGGGAAAAACTAACAGTATAACTAACAATCTAAAGTCCGAGTAACATCAAGTTTTAAAAGCTTTAGGGAAAAGAAAAGTTTTTAGCTGAGCTTTAAAAGCTGAGATTGAACTTGTAGATCTCAGATGTTCTGGGAGAGCGTTCCAGGCGTAAGGGGCAGCAGAAGAGAATGGACGAAGCCGAGTTAAATCCAGATTTAGTCATATTTAGAGTAGACCCATGGAAGCCACTGGGACTTAACTGAGTCATGTCCCATTGATTTCAGTAGAATTTCAGTAGATCCATTGGGATTTTAGGATGCTTTTAGGATGTTTTTTTAAAAGGATGTTTTAACAATGTATACTATGTTTTTAATCAGTGTTTTATGTATTTTATACTTACTGCTGTTCCCCGCCTCGATCAAAATGGACAGGCAGGTAATAAATAAATAAAAAATTACTCTAAGAATGACAAAGTCTGGATCCATCCCCCACCCCTCAAATAATTTGTTTTGAAAATTAAGTTGGTTGCAGCCTTGCGCTTAGCAACCCACCTGGTCATCACAGGTGAAAAGAAATTTCATGCAGGTGAGCGAGCAGAGGCTGGCGGAGAGAAAGCATGGCTTTCACATTGGCCTCCACGGCTAGCTCAAAAACACAGCAGGCTGGCAGGAGAGAAAGGGCTCACTCCATCCCTCTCCCACTAGCCTGCTTGGCAGATTTTTTTAAAAAAAACCACTACCCTGTTAGTATGCTGCATTTCCATGGAGCAGGGGGTGCCCTTGTCCCTGCAACTAGCACAGAGATGCAGGCTAGTAGCCTCCCCTTAACAGGTTAGCAAAAAACCCTGCAGGTTATTCACATTTGTGGGCTTCTTTATAAGATTGCACCAAGACTCTCGGTATTTGTAAGACGAGAACGGGGAAAGCAGGGAACACCCGCCACAGTTCTAAACTAAGCCAATCCCCATTATGAGCAGTCAACAAGCCTGGATCGTAAACCATAGTTTAATCCTGGCTTGTGTGGGTTAATCATAGCTTAAACTAACCAGAATTCCTCCGTGTTCAGACACAACAGGGAATTTGGGGCCATTTAAAAGCAGAGGTGGGTGCTTCCAACGACCTCAGTGTGAGCGTGGCAGCGTCCATGAAGCTTAACATTCATGTCACGCTAAATCAGGGGTAGGTGCTCTCCTGATGTTTTGGACTACAACTCCCATAAGCCCCAGCCAGAATGGACAAAGGTCACAGATTATGGGAACTGTAGTCTAAAACAACCTAGAAGGCATCAGTTCCTTACGCCAGTGCTTAAACCATAATGAAGTGTTACTCCTCCAAAGGCCCAGAAGGGTGCAATCCTACGCACACAAAAAAGTCCTACAACTCGCCATGCCTCCTACAACTCCCAGCATGCCTCACGGTTGGCTGGAGCATGCTGGGAATTGTAGGACTCCCCCCCCCCCCCCGTCTAAACATGCATAGTTTTACAGCTTTAGTGTATTTGATTTGACTTTCATCCCTTGATAGCCCGGTCTTAAATCATCACAATTTTCCGATACAAACACGCCCCGTTCTGCCAGAACGGCAGGCTCACGCTCTGCATTTTTTTAATCATTATCGTCTTGCTTCATAAATGCTGCGCTTATACAACTGCACCCAGACACACCCCGATACAAAACTCCACCGTGGAGTTCTAAAGCCACCATTGAGAAACGTATTGTCTGAACTGAGCCAAAGACTCATCTATTTCAATAGAATTCAACTCCTAAGGTTGCTGGGGCACCTCCCGTTCTGCTGCTTCTTAGTTCCATTTTATACTGAGACATACAGAGACCTGCGTGCATTCTCTCCCGTACCTGCCAGGGATAATCACCTGAAAGACATGAATTACCACTTGGAATCTGCTTGCCCAATGCTGTATTTGCAATTAGCCTCCACTCATCGTTACTCACGAACTTGTGAAAGGGAAACCTTTCAAAGGATAGCTAAAGCACTGGAAACAAAATTCTGCTCCACATCACTGCTAAAAGGACACGGCACAAGAGGAAAAAGGGATAGGGAAAGAAGAAGAAAAGGAACGTGGGCTTTCAGCAGGTAGAATAGCTCTGCTGCCCCCTCCCCACGTTGCATGAATATTGGCAGCGGGTTGCATGAAAAACTACCAATCTGACACCCGTGCCAATTCAGAACTTTTGTCCATCTCGCCTGGTATGGTGTACTCTGAATGCAACAACTCCCCAGGGTTTGATGCAAAACAGAAGATGCCAGGGATTGAATGTGGGGCATTCTGCCTGCAAAACACGGACTCTTCCGCTGAGCTAAGGTCCCTCCCCCTTGATTTCCTCATTCTTATCTTAGGACACGTTGCTGGCTGCCATCCCCAACTGACTGCACCTATGTGAAAAATTCAGGACCTAAGATTTCACTCCAGGTCTGAGCAATAACTCCATTTAGGGCTCAAGAAAGGCTCTCCCCTGACCCATGCCAAATTGCAAGGAAGAACTCGGCTTTTCCCACCATATGCACTAAATTGGAGATAACAGCAGGGATTTCTACCAGCAGTGGGGCTTGGAAGCTTGACTTACTGGAGTTGGGAAGGGAGAGAGAGACACACACACACAGAGAGAGAAAATAACAGAGCCAGTGGCAGAGAGGTGGAGAGAGAGAGGAAGACAGCAAGACAGAGAGAAAGAATGCCAGATTGCTGAAAAAGAAAGAAAGCGAGAGAGAGAGAGAGAGAGAGAGAGAGAGAGAGAGTGAGTCACAGCTGTTAGATCTGGAGATCTGATTGAGAAGGCTGGACCAAGTACAGTAAGATATTGCTTGGCTAAAAGGACCTGGATAAAACAGGGACACTGTTTAGTTAGGTCAGCTGGACGTGTTTATCTCCAGTTGTTTTATTACCCTTTGTTGTTTGAAACTTTGTGGTGACTTTTTTTGTGGAGGAGTTCCCACCCTGTCTCTAATTGTCAACCCACACTACCTAAATTTTGTATACTTTTTAATGGTTACTGTTTTAACCTTTGTGAACCGCCCAGGGAGCTTCGGCTGTGGGGCGGTATATAAATGTAATAAATAAATAAATAAATATGCAGCCAGGCTCACTTGCTCGAGTGATTCGGAGGCTGTCTACACAGCGCCGCTATCCTTGCTGATCGCCCCCTAAACTCCGCAGCATCACAGTTGTGAAGTGACAACCTCCGCCAAACATGGACAGGACTGAACGTGGGATATCCTACCTCGAAACTTCGCAAGATCGGTTGCTTGGCTGTAATGCGCAGCAAAAAAGCGACTAATAACGGAGCTCTGAAAGTATTTTTTTCCTCTTCTGCCCAACTCTGTAGCAGTGAAAGGATGCCTCTGCGTGTCTATGCATCAACAGGCGCCCACCCTCTCTAAACTGTGCTCCTTCATAGCTGCCAAACTTTGAATCGACAGGCTTCCCCCTTCGCTCACATGCTCATGAAGTGAAATGGAGGCGTTATTACTGGGTAAACATGCAAACAGCCGCCCGCGCACCCCTCTCTTCACCGCCCCTAAGCCCGGTGAAGTAGGAAAGGCTGAAGGACCCTATACTGAAAGTACACAACTGCGAAGTAGTGCAGCAGTCAGGAGCGGAAAGGCAGCCAGTGAGCCCAAGTTTGCAACAGCGCAGTTTCAAGCAGCAGGGCTGGTTCCCCTATCCGGTCCTGTACTCAACAAAGTACAATCATAGAACAGCAGAGTTGGAAGGGGCCTACAAGGCCATTGAGTCCAACCCCTTGCTCAATGCAGGAATCCACCCTTAAGCATCCCTGACAGGTGGTTGTCCAGCTGCCTCTTGAAGGCCTCTAGCGTGGGAGAGCCCACAACCTCCCTAGGTAACTGATTCCATTGTTGTACTGCTCTAACAGGCAAGAAGGTTTTCCTGATGTCCAGCTGGAATCTGGCTTCCTTTAACTTGAGCCCGTTATTCCCTGTCTTGCACTCTGGGAGGACCTAGAAGAGATCCTGGCCCTCCTCTGTGTGACAACCTTTTACGTATTTGAAGAGTGCTATCATGTTTCCCTTCAATCTTCTCTTCTCCAGGCTAAGAAGGCCCAGTTCTTTCAGTCTCTCTTCATAGGGCTTTGTTTCCAGACCCCTGATCATCCTGGTTGCCCTCCTCTGAACATGCTCCACAATGGATGGCAATGAGTTACTGTGCCTAGTGGTCTCTGCCTTTGAACAGCGAGAAGAACCGGAACCACTTTTGGACACCTATTTGCCTGAGACACTGCCCTTCCACCAAGAAAACGGCGCTCAAAGCAGATAACAATTACAAAACAATATTTTTAAAAACAACAACACACAGTTAAAAGCAATAATGAGACAAATACGTTTGCAGTTCTTAACAAGCTCCCTGCACTTTTTTTTGCCTTGCAATGCAGTGATTAAATTATAGATCTGCTTTCCCCAACGGCCACGCTGCCTGGCAATGTTGGTGTTGCAGCCCAACACATCTGAAGGACACCAGGCCGGGGAATTCTGATAATATATGTAATGTCTGCTTCGTTTCTGCGCTGGTTCCCTCTAATGGGGGGCGGGGGCGGGGAGAGACATTAAATAGCTCTTGTGCTAAATTAAAAAGGATTCCCGGTCTCCATTTCTTTGCCCCAACTTCCTTTTCCGTTAAAGAATTAGTCACTCCAGCAGTCTCCAAGCAAAGACTTCCCTGCAACCAAGGGCAAGTAGAAGGCTGGTCTCTCACAGTGAGAGAGAGAGAGAGAGAGAGAGAGAGAGAGAGAGAAACTGGTTTTTCTACTCGGAATTGGGGGGCGGCGGGGGGGGGGGAGAGAGCCAAGTTTGTTTTTAATTAGTTTTTAAAGCAAGTGATCGTGAAAGGTGCTGCTAAAGGAATTCCACCAGGACCTTTGATATTAGTAACCAGTTCCACTTGTTCATTTGATTTTGATTTGCTAGCCAAAGAGCCGGTCATATCACCGATGCACTCTGCCCAAACGATGCGGGACAACCTTAATCACAATCCCCTTTGTGATCTGCGATTCCTCGTGTCGGCTTTTGTCCCCGGCATTCCCAACCGCCTTCATAGGCTGAAATCAGTGCGGCGGCCTGCTCCCTGTTCAAGAACATGTGCAGTCTTGAGCCTGAGGCATGACCAACGAGAAAGGAATTGTGGGGGTCACGTTGCACATGAAGGGACCATAGCTCCGTGCTTCTGTTTTGCCATTTGCTGGGTTGTCCAAATTCCAAACAACCTGCAGCCAAGCTTAACGATGGTTAGCGAAAACAAGCCAACATCAAACCATGATTTATGAAGCTGGCTTGTTTTCCTTTAATCCTGGTTAAGATTAGCCACTGTTTCAGATTCAGACAACGCACGAAACGGTGGTTCATCTAAAACGGAAATGGAAGCTTCCGATTCTTATAACATGACCCTATCCTTCAGGTTCCAAGAAAAATGGTCCCCTGCCATGTTGCATGTGGCTTCCGAGGAGAGTGAAGACGCGCAGCTACCCTTGACACAGGAGGAAATTCAAACAAATGCAATCATTGGGGATGCAACTGACGTGGAGCGAATGAACATAACCCTTGTGATCACAGCCATTAAGAAGCAAGATTTCAGATTCTCCTAAACATGCAGTCCTTTTACTCTTCACCTACATAGGAATTCACTCCTAGACACAGAGATGGTCACTAGCTTAGGCTGGCTTAAAAATACACACAACAGAATTAGACATATTCACGAAAAACAGCTACTGCAGCCCCTGGCATAGGGTCTTTTGAATCAGAAGATTTTCTGATGCCTTAAAGGCACAGTCTTCTGCGTGTTGCGACAGAAAAATGGCTGAAAACTCCCAGCATTCCCCTGGCTGGGTCATGCTGGAGTTGTAGGCCTTTCCTTTCTGCCTAAACATACATAGGAGTGCATCCTAAACTGTTTGGGATCTGAGTTGGAGAGGCGGAATGAATGCACTGAAGAAGACTGATATAATAATCTTAGCAAGCCCAGAGAGCTGAGCATTTATATTTCATTTGCGCCTATGCGCACCTATGCGTGCACACCACACACACACACACACACAGAGTCTCTCTCCTATAGATAGTGACCTTGAAAATGTTAATTATCAACAGATCAGCACAAAGGCCTATCAAGTCCAGAATTCTGTTCCCACAGTGGCCAACGAGGCGCTTCAGCATAGCGCACGAATGAGACACAGGCGCCACATCATTCTCCCGCCAATGTTCCCCGCAACTGACGCTGCCTGATTTGACTGTCTCTGCCCTCCGTCCTTCCATTAGGTTCCTAATGAATGTTACGAAACAATGCAATTGTGTACAAACAGAAAGTGACCTGCAGAAAAATACAGCCGTGGAAAACGTTACAGTATGGATTTCCCCTCCCACGCTCGGTATCACTTATCGGAGCCAATAAGCATTGGCAGACCTAAATGTAGCCCCCTCCCTTTCTCCCTTCCCCTGTCTGTTTCCTCTGTATTGATTGCAAGCTGTTGGGGGCAGAGACCTGGACTCTCAAGCCCTATACAACACCATCATCGCTGATGGCGCTAAATTGTTTATTAGCTACAGTATTTATTTATTATTTATTTATTTAAAGCATTTTTATAGCGCCGCCTCACCATTTCTGGCATCGAGGCGCTTTACAATAACATATAAAACAATTCCATTAAAACCCTCACCCTCAAACCATTAAAAGCCCTCAACCCCAATTTAAACCACCCCCCTCCCCAAACTCTTGTGAAAATAAAAAACGCCTTACAAAGGCGTTTGAAGCAATTGAGAGTGGGATTTAATTTAATTAATTATTAAATTAAGTTATTTTATTTATTTATTTTATTTATTTATTTATTTATTAAATTTATATACTGCCCCATCACCAAAGCTCTCTGGGCGGTTTACAAAAGTTAAAAATAGTGAACATTGAAAAGTATACAAAATTTAAAACCATCAAAAATATAAAAACAACAGTATAAAACAACAGTATCCATTTAAACAACAACAGTTCTAGGGTCCATTAAAAACAAACTTAGGTTATGTTGTTAAATGCTGTTAAATGCCTGGGAGAAGAGAAAAGTCTTGACCTGGCGCCAAAAAGATAACAATGTTGGCACCAGCTGGGCCTCGTCAGGGAGATCATTCCATAACTGAGGGGCCACCACCGAAAAGGCCCTCTCCCTTGCTGCCATCCTCTGAGCTTCCCTCGGAGTAGGCACTTGGAGGAGGACCTTAGATGTTGAGCAAAGTGTACGGGTAGGTTCATGTCGGGAGAGATTGCCCATGGTTTCTCAAGGTGGCTTATTCAAGAAAAATACACCACACTGCATGGCTAGCAAGAAGCCACCCTGCGGAAAACGCACCGCATTCAGACAACACGATAACCCATGCTGGTCTAGTGTGTTGTGTGACCCACAGTCTCTCTGTTTTATTTCTTTTTATCTTACATTTGTCATTGCTGATGTTTTCAGTGTTAGGTTGTATTACGCTTGTACTTTTAACTGTAATTTTTAATATTTTTTCCGCATACAAAGCAGTATACAAGCATTAGTAACAATTGCTACAGAATAATTAAGTAATAACTAATTCATTAATAACGAATTAATTATTAATTAACAACTGAATAGCAAGAAGACGAGAACACAGGTCCTACTGTCTCCCGAAAAGCTCAGAATGACTTGCAACTCACCAGGGTCACTCATCTTTTCGTTGCTTAGCTCCGGCGATCAGGCAAACATCCAGGAAACAAAACCTGCCTCCCATTATCATTATTCCATGGCATAACTGCCTCCAAACACCCAAATAAATAAATAAATAAATAATACTCTCCTTTTCTACCCAGAGATACTCCAAGGCGGCCAACACAGAACAACGCTGAAAAGGATACCACTTAAAACAGAAAGAGGTTTCAGAGGCACAGCAACAGAGATAACGCCCAATGTGCCTTTGCACTCAGAAGCCACCCAAGGTAGTGAGATTTTCACCCAGTGGCTGCAAGAATTGGAGCCAGACAGCCATTTTTCATAGAATCGTAGAGTTGGAAGGGGCCTCTAAGGCCATGGAGTCCAACCCCCTGCTCAATGCAGGAACCCACTTTAAAGCATCCCTGACAGATGGCTGCCCAGCTGGTTTCTGCTGAAGTGATCTGACAGTTAGGAATTTGTTCATTTTTTATTTTATTTTTTAAAAAAAGCATTTTGGAAAAACAACTACTAGGAAAAACACACACACACACGTGGGGTTCTGCAACAAAAGTTTGCAGCACGAAGCACTTCCTGTTCAGGATTTCCACCCCTAGTGTTCCATACCCCCTCCCCACATTTTTCTTTTCCCCCATCAGATATCCACAGTCTCTGTGCATATTCCGTCTTTCTCTATTGGGGATTCTCCCCTGCCTTTAGGGATTTCCCCCCCCCCCATAAAAATGTTTTTGTATTTCTGCACACCTGACGGTCCTCCCCACCCCAAGCCTGGCTGATACCTCCCTCTTGCGCGTGGATAGTGCTGTTTTGGCTACTTTCGCAACGACACTCACAACCTGAACATCAGAAATCGAAGGCAAGGTGATTGACCTATGCATTTGGCTAGTCATTCCAGAACTGAGTACAGACTCAAGCCACTGAAATCACAACATCACTCACACTGAATGTGTGCTACTGGCGTACACCTGGGTACTTTTAGATAACACCCCCCTCTCTCACACACACACGCACACAGGGTTATTTACAAGTTTCATAAAGTGTGCTTTTATCTCAATCATTCTCACTTATAGGCTTGGCTTGCGTGCTAAGAGCAAGCCAGAATTCTCAGCAATTTCTGGCATGTCGTTTACAAGTAGAAGGGCTAGCACACAGTGGGGCCTGGTGGCTCCGATATCAGTGGGGCAGTGAATTCGCTCTGGGTTTCCATCCGAACCCAGAGTGGATTCACCACCCCACTGACATCACCTTGGAGATCTCCTTTGGAGTTCCGACTAGTTTGGGCTGAAACCCGGAGCAGATTCACAACTCCACTGACATCTGAGCCACCAGCCTCTACTGCTCGCACATACTGCTTGATTGCTTCCACTTGGCGGCTAAATAAACCAGGATACCTCTAGTACTGGCTCTGTTTGCATTCTTTCTGAGCTGGGATTCCTGGCTTGTCGCTGACAAACAAACCAGGAATCAGAAACCAAGAGCAAACCCTGACTTCAGATTCCAGTCTGTTGGGAGAGTAACAAGCCAGAATTCAAGCGGAAGGGATTGGGGAGTATGCTCTAGGACTCTGCCCATCACCAGTAAGGCAAACCTCACATCAGTTCTGGCTTATTATCACTACATGCAAACCGGGTAGTGCTTAAAAAATCCAAGTAGGGGCGCACTTGCCGGTGCATTCAAAATATTGCTTTTAAAGGCACACTGAGTTAAAAACAAACAGAAGAGTGATTCATGTTAGCAGGATGTCGAGGTGCAAAGGACCCTGTAAATTGCTTAGCTACAGAACCTATCCACACATTTGATTGTATTAATTTTGGACGTAATAGAAGCCAAGGTGCTCTCTCCCTTTGCAGGAGCTACATTAGCACAGCCAGTGGAGGAATAAACCAGGATCAGTTTCACTTTATTCGATTCCTGGCTTGTTGTTCTTTTAAGTTTTGGCTTAAAAGAAATTCCAACTTGGTAAACAAGCCAGCAAATCAATTCAGGGTTTGCAGCTGGCTTGATTAGGGATTGCTTTTAAACCATGATTCCTGGTTTGCATGTAAGGACGAACCAAAACTCTGCTGAAGTGAAATTGAATGCTGGTTTACTCCTCCTGGCTGGGGGAGGAAGAGGAGAATGGCACTTGCTCATGCAAGTAATGCTAAATCCTGGCTTGGTATTACGTGTGAATGCAGTTAGAAGGGGAGAGAGTCAACGTGGTGCCGTGAGTTAGAGAATCAGACTAAGGCTGGAGGAACCCAGTTTCAAATCCCCATTTAGTCATGAAGCTCACTGTGTAACCTTGGGCCAGTCGCTATCATGCAGTCTAACCTACCTGGCAGGGTTGTTGTGAGGCTAAAAGTAGCACAGGCGGAGAACCATGTACATCGCTTTGAGCTAGGATCCAAGTACAATAGATAAATACATCAGTAACACTACCTCTTGCATTTTACAGTCCTTTGCCCACAATAGCCTGCACGCATGTAAATGTGCAAGAGGCAGAGAGAGAGAGAAGGGGGGAAACCTGAAGATAAAGCTTACAATAATACGGGTTTCCAACTTTGGGGGGGGGTCATTTGAAATTTTGAGTGTCGTAGGTGCTCTCACAAAATGGCTGCTATGGGGCTGGGATGTTGTTGACCATTCATAAAATAGTTGCCACGGTAAGCAAGGCCAGTCACAAAGCACACATGTCCAACGGGACAAGTAGGTGAGGCTAAAATTAAAGAAATTTGCCTAAGAACCTAAGTACAAGACAGAAGTAGGGTCCGAGTTCAAAAATAAACAGCCTCCCATGCCATTTTTTTTTAAAAAAATTAAAACGTGTCGGAAAAAAATAAAATATGGCAGCAACGGTTGCCAAGTGAGGCGGTTACAGGCAGCACGTTGGAAACTCTCTAACCAGAGCTCAAATCTCTGCTCAGCCTCAAAACTTTGGGCCAGCCTACCTCGGAGGGTTGTTGGGAGGACACAACGGAGGACACGCCGGCATCCTGCCCTGAATGAAGGCCAAGCTAAAAAGCTCGTTCATAAAATCAATGCAACTTTCCTCGCTACGGAGGCCAAGGAATGCCATCCGCCCTTTGCCACTACGGGGAGGCGGGTTCAAATGTTGCTCAGGGCTCCAAATGCAAACTTGGCTGTCTCTTGCAAAATTCTCTGTGCTGCTGCGCAGGCCCGGAGTTCAAAACTGGGGCAGGTTTCGGTCATTTAGGGGCAGCAGGCTGCAAAAGCTGTCAGTATCATGCGTTCATTTCCCCCACAACTGTCGGGCCTCCTTTCGAAGCGTGCGTGCGAGCAAGGGCTGAGGAAACACAGGCACACGTGCCAAAAAAGAAAGGAAAAAGGGAAGAGGCCGAAGCAAAGTCCTACCAAAGCCAACAGGCGTTGGAGCAGCCGGAGGAAGGGAGAGGCCGCGTCCTCCTCCGGAAATGCAAACACCGCAGGAGGAGGAGGAGGAGGAGGAGGTGGAAGAAAAAGGAAAGAAAGTTGAAAGTCTTAAAACATGCAGTCTTCCCCAACCGGGCGCCCTCCAGATGTGCCGGACTACAACTCCCATCACCCCCCACAGAATGATGGGAGCTGTAGTCCAGCACACCTAGAGGGCGCCAGGTTGGGGAAGGCTGGATGTATAACCACAGACTTGGGAGGAGAGAAAGAACTTTCTAGCCCGGACCCTGCTCCGTCGAGACCAGGGTGCGGATCGGGGCCTCCTGGTTTAGGGATCCCTCTCCGCCCAGCCTGGCCCTGTAGATCTCCGCCCCCGAG